>NC_044197.1:22605599-22926099 GCF_900880675.1 Sparus aurata | reverse complement strand
ATGGCAGTACATTAATTAAAAAGTCATTTAATGAGTAAAAATAAAAATTTTGCCCTTGTAAACCCTTAAAACAACACAAAAAACAGGTTACTAACAACCCTTAGTCATTCAACACATTAATTCTTTTTTTTTAATTAGCATCAGTGAAATAGTTCCCAAAAATCAAAATTACTCAGTACCTTATGAAACAATATTCAAGAGAAATCTGATGAAATAGGAACAGCTCTCTGTAGGATAGATGCTTGGTCTACTTGGTTAAAGCATTACAGCTTCTCAGAGTTTGCTGCTTCTGTCTGTTTTATATTCTCCTAATTGATTGATTAAAATACTGGCAATATGAATATGTACTTATATTTTCTGAGACGTTTCTCGCCTGTTGCTGGCTGTATGTGGAAAAATGTACATTTGAAAATGTTACTAGACAATAGCAGTATTGTATGAAATCCTGATCTGTATAGAAGACATTAACTACGGCCCCCTTGAGAGAGTATGAGGACACAAGGCATTTTCAATATATATAAAGGGGTAAAGAATTACCTCGAAATGTACTGGTGCAATTTTTCAAATGATCTAAAAAGTAGGAAAATAGCAATTAATCTGTTTTTATTATATTTTGTCATGTTAAAGATTTTTTTGACACTTGCTGTGTCTGTATTTTCCAGTGACTTTAAGGTTACTTACAAGAGTAGGGCTACATTGTTCCTTCTAATACTAAAAAAAACTTTAATACAGGTCTTTAACTTGCACTGAGGCATTTTCCAATGTGGTGTTTATAATTTTTCTAATCAAAAACGTTTGAACCCTGACTGCACGATACCATGCGTAGGTTTACTCCGTTAACACTTTGCGCCATTATTTTGAAGACTCATTCCTGAACTTCCGGTGTCGTGTGCCCTTCAGTGTTGCCTGGCAGCTCAGGGGTGCTTCCTCTGATAGTCAGTGAATGGCAGGAGGCATCCTGACTATCCTCATTTATCTTATAACACAGTCATTATAAACCACAATATGCCATGTTTTAATTACTGACAGGAAAACTAAAGGAAATATCTGCGATAAATTATTCTAGATAAGCAGATCAAATCTATTCACAGCCCTTTCACTTAAGTATTTCAACACACATTTAAACTACTAGTTAATCACAGGGATCATTTATTCGCTTAGTACTACTGTGTGGTATCTCAAAAGAAACAAACAAATAGTCCATGTAGAAGCTATGCCTTTATGATGATGAACTTTTCAGAGAGATTCATAACACAGAGTGAGTGATAAGTGAACAGAAATAGTTGAAGCCTTACATTTTAATCCCTGACTTTACAGGAATGAAGTGAAAGTAACATTAAAGTGTACAGTTTTATTATACAAGGAATGAAAAATAATTAAAATAATAAAATATTAAGGGAATAAAAACATCAATAAACTGTTCACAGGTGATGGCAGAAAAAACAAGATGTACATCCAATTACATTGTACTCAAAAATACCAGAAGATGAAATTAAGTTGTCATCAATGTAAAGATATCAACATGTAACATTCAAACCATGACAGACAGACAGAGACAGATGGACAGAGGTCCTCCTTACATGGCTGACACACTGAAGTCCAATTTGCAAATGCACATTTATTGTCACTGGGGCCTGTTTAGCTGTATCGCTACTGTAGTCGAAGCTGGTCAGTGTGCACCGTTCATAAAAAGCTCTTTGTTTTGGTTGTTTAATGGCCAGTTGAAAGGATGCTTTGTGCAACACTGGGACAGAATGTGCCTTGTTTCTGTCTACTTGTCAGGCTTAGCAGCGGCTGCAGCTCCCTCAGGATTGGCCTTGTTCGATATGGAGTCATGGTAAGACCTCATGGACTCCTCCACCTTCTTGAAGTCCGGACGCTCCTCATGCCTGGTGAGTGAGGAGAGAGGAGGACACAGGACAGACATTTGAGAGGTTGTGATTCATGGAAGCAGTGCCACGAGATCTTAAGAGACCACAGTGCTGTCTAAAGCTGACAGAATCTCAAATACAACATTTCAGGACCATTTCCATTCGTGCTTGTGGCAAAAAGAAAAGCATATGTTTAAGGGAACAACGGGACAAATTCCACCTCTGTCCGTAGCAACAAAATCATGTGTTCTTAAATAACTATTTTGACAATTTCCAGCCTTAAACCAGATTTTTTTGTTATTTTGAAGGTCTGGCAAATTTTTCTGAACATTTATTCCTGCAACTGGGTTGCATCAACAAAAAAGTTGGAGCATTAACTCCAACACAAACAGGGCTATCTCCAGGGCTACAGTCTGCATTTTACAAACTCCAGACATCTTTAATAAATCAAATTATTGTTGTAAACTAACAAAGACGTAAAGTATGCGTTTTACAAGAGTATTGACCTGTGACGTTTCCACTCCAATTCGTACCCTTAAACATGCAAAAGTCAGGCTCTTACTTGTACGTCCAGCATTCTTTCATCAGTGTATACATTTTCTCTGGACATGCTGGTGGACTCTCCATGCGGTTCCCACTTTCAATGAAGCCCCTCACCTCTGGTCCTTTCATTTTCTGGACAAAATTAGTGCAGAAAAAGAGCTGTAACTCAATATGATGCTCAGGATGAATCCTCATAGTGGTCGGAATTTAGCAATCGATGTACAACTGATAGATAACATGATGGCACTCTGCAGAGTCAGTTGGTACCTTGTAAGGTTTTCCTCCGTAGGAAAAGGCCTCCCACATGGTGACACCGAAACTCCACACGTCACTTTTACTGGAGAATTTGTGGAAATTTATACATTCTGGAGCGTACCACTTCAGAGGCCATTTACCTGCAGTACGAGCCTGAGAGACACAGAATGACAACAGTGTGTCAGTGATTCACCAAACACTCCGTACATGTGGAGTGGCATATTTCAAAAAGGCGCATAACTTCCAAATGGATTCACAGACTTGCACCAGTTTTTCTGGAAAGTAGGTCATGAGCGAAAGAACAGCTGATTCACTGTGTTCATGCAGATTGACTAAGAGGGGGTGTAACTTCTAAACAGATACAAATATCATGATCAAACCAGTTCAGTGTTTCTGAGGTCGTGTGTGTAAATGCAAATGCAAATTCACTCTTTTTTAATGTAACCTTTCCCCACTTTAAAATTATGAGCTCATATTATCTTTGGCTGCAATTTTATCCTGTCAAAACGGATAAAAACAATTAGCATTGGACTCTCTATATGAACCTAATTTTACTTTTGTAAGAAAGAAAATAAACACATGTTAATACTTGGCATATTTAGTTTTGTTGCTCTTTACACGAATAAGATCAATATTAATCTGTAAATCTTTAAATCTTTTGGGTGAAATAATCCTTTAATACCGATGTTTGTTCGTATACCGGTATGTCACATGTGCAAGTGTATGATTGACAGATTTGGACATTGGTGGGTGGGGCTGCCATGGAAAAAGAATCCCTTACCCCTGTTTACATATACATATACATATACACACACACTTTCTCGGAATCAGTCCCTGCAGATGTAGGACAGTAGACCAGTTAATGAGTTTACTTTAGTTCACACAGAGCAGGTGACACCTCTGGGTTTGTATTTGTTCAGGGGGAGAGGCGTAGTTCTCAGGGGCGCAATCAACTTAAGATACACTATCTATGTGTGTCTGCTGCAACGCTGATAATCTACATTTGGGTCACGTGCGTGTACCTTGTAATAGTTGTCATCTGCTCCCAGGGCCTTGGAGAGCCCAAAGTCACTGATTTTGGCAAACGTTTTGTTGACCAGCAGGACGTTTCGAGCCGCTAAGTCTCTGTGCACAAAATTCTTCTCCTCCAGGTACTTCATTCCCATCGACACCTGGTGCATCAGGTTGACAATGTCCTCTACACTTACAGTATCCCTGTGGGGACAAAAATACTGATCGTCATAAAGATAAGAGGATGGTGAAGATTGTGTTTTTCTCTCTTCTAGAAATGTTGTTTTTTCCTAATCCAAATCAAGGGTCTGAGGATAGAGTAGTGTTGTGAACCTTATGACCCAGCATAGATCACGGAGATATCACTTTTCTATGTCTTCTTCTCCTGCTCCTCAGATTAAACGAAAGTTATAATAATAATATCCGCCAGTATGCAATGCAGCTGACACCTCAGTGATCTTTCAACCAGGCTGCACCTAAAATAAAATCCACTGACTATGGTCATATTGCCATTTAAATGAAAGGAGGGGAAATCAAAATAAAAGATTTGTGCTTGAGGCAGATACAAATCAAAATGGCTCTTTCGCACATATCGTGACAGTAATGTGTCTGAACTGAACTCACTTATTGCTGGAGAGGAATTTGTGGAGCGGTCCGGCCGAGGCCATCTCCATGACCAGCATCAGGTTCTCGGCGTTGCACAGACCCAGCATGCGAACGATGTAGCGGTTGTCCAGCTGGTGCATGATCTCTGCCTCCCTCATCATCTCCTCCTTCACCAGCTTCTCATTCTCACTCTTCAGCACTTTGATGGCCACATCGATCTGGCCCCTGGGAGAAAAAAGCGATTCGGATGAACATCTGACCGTTAAAGGAAGGCATCGGACATCTACAATTTTCCTTTTAATGATGTTTCCTCACGATTCAGTCCTGAGCGTTCCTTTCTTGACGCAGCCAAAGTTGCCAGAGCCGAGCTCCACTTCATCTATCAGCAGCTGATTTCTCTGAATGTTAAACTTCCTCACTTCATTCGGGTTGTGGTACGGGCTTTCAGCATCACACTCTGGAAGCACAGTGGTAACCGGCCTCGAGGCCATGTTAAGAGCTGAAAAGTGAAAGTACAAACCCCATGGGGTAACAAAATCAATTATGTGTGTATGTTTTTATATCTGCTGTGAATTTTGTTTAACAGCTGGAAGATACTCGGGTGAGACTTCTGTTATTCTGTAAAATACAGTCTATGGAGTATTTTCACACTGTTGTTTCATCACTTTCACTTCAATAAAGTATCTAAATTCTTCTTCCGCCACATTACGATGTGTTTGCAGTGTTTTGTTTGTACTTTCTACTTCAGGTTTGTGCATTTTAAGACCCATCTAGACACATGCACTGCAAACTATCTGAGGCTGTAAATTCTGTGCAGTTATGGAATGTTACTAAGTACATTAATACTTTACCCAAGTACGACTCAAATACAATTGTGAGGTACTTGAACTTTTCATTTTGTACCACTTTATACTTCCACTCCACCACATTTTGGAGGAAAGTATGTACTTTTCGATCTACTGCATTTATGTAATAATTTTAGTTACGTGTTACCGGTACTTTGCAGATTGCTACAGCACAGCCAAATTTGCCTATTTTTGCATTTAAAAAAAGGATAAATATTGGATCTGATAATTGGTCGACCCACAGTTTGACAGCAGTGTAGTAAAAAGTACCCAAAAGTTATACTTGAGTAAAAGAAAAGATATCCTGGTAAAATATTACTTTGGTACTGTACAAGTATGACTAGCAACAAGTCTTCAAGTATCTGATATCAAATGTATTCAGGTATTGAGAAGTAATTTCCTGGCAACACTTAAGTATAAAAAGATCACGTGAAAGTCACTTATACATCACTTATTTTACATGTAACTGTACATTTTGTATACTACGGATCAACTTATTATCGACCTGGCCGATTATGGTAAATACTATTCAGCATTTTTCTGATTATTAACACAAGTGGCTTTTAATCCGATTACTGATTAAATGATCTACTCTGGGTTAGGGTTAGGGTTGATGCAGCATGCAATCTTCAAAGGAGCTAAAGTTTTGGAATGCATGTAATGAAGTAAAAAGTACGATGTCTGAAAGTATAAAGTAGCAGAAAATGGAAGTAGTAAAGTACCTCAAAACTGTACTTAATGGTACGCTATGTGACCTTCTTACACAGACAGCTGTCAGCTCCTGGCACGTGGAAAAACAGTTTGCACGAGCTATCATGATCTTCAGATGCACTTTAAAGTCATATGTTTAAATTGGTATTAGTTAACAAGAGAGCAAAACAGGCTTGTATTTTGAGCTATGGTGGGGTGAGAAGAAAAACTGCATTGCCCATCTAGAAGTCCTAAAGTGCATAGAATATATGACTACATACCAACATTGTACTGAATAAATAATAAGTATGACGTTTGGGTACTTTTTACACACTTATTCTGTGGTAGGTAATCTTGGTTCTTCATACTAAAAATAAAATAGATATCCGGTTGTACTTCATGTGACTGACCTGTTGGTGGTGGTGTGTATCCATTTGCGCCGTGCCGCCGGAACTCTCTCTGAAAGTGTTACATTAAAATGAATCACAGAGAAAGAAAAATAGGCCGACTGAAATGGTGCAGCTAGCCAGTGAATACTCACATTTGCAGGAAGACTGGGTTCTGCAAGATTACAAGACACATCAGAGTTATCAACACTTTCAGCGGCAGATGTAATGATTAATGAAAACGCTGAATGGTACGAAAAGCTCACAAAGATGACCTAGAAACGTTTGCAGCAGTTGTATGATGTTATTATGATTGAAAAAAAGAAAAAAAGGATGTTCAGTACTTTCTTCAGCTTTGCCGTTAACACACGCCTCCCCGAGAACCGTCACCAGGCCGTCAGGTTTCATCTTCAGGTACTCAACCAGCTGATTGAGATAACGTTCAGTGTTCGTTTAGAGAAACCCACCGGCTGCAACACACTTACTAGACAGTGAAACAGGTGTGATGAGGAGCCTACCTGCCAGATTGTGTCGAACTTGGTTCCGTCTGGCATGGAGTACTTCCCCGATTTGTCTTGGAGGATCTGATAGTGGTAAACTGTTTTCCCATACATCATGGACAGAGCAAAAGTACCAGTCTCCTGTCTGTCTCTCACCCTGACACACACACAAAAAAAACAGTGTTGTTTTAAAACCGATCACCTCTCAATTTTCAAAGTATTGTTTGTCAGAGTTTGGATGACATAAAAAGCAGAAATGTTCTTGTAATGCGGTTGTTTTATTACATTTTCTTTCCATTATATTTATAGCTGCAACAATTAACCAATTAGTCCGCAACTATTGACATTCAATTCAATTGTTTGTGTATTCTTTTTAGAAAGAAACATCAAAATTCCTCGATAAAAGCTTCTTACATGTGAATATTTTCAGGCATCTTTAATCCTGTATCACAATAAACTGAATATCTTTTTTTTGTGGACAAAAAACACATTCAGCATCGTGAAACACGTGACATTATTCACCATTTTCCGACATTTCATTGACCATTGACCACCAAACAGAAAATAAACAATTGTCAATGAAAATAATCTTCAATTGCATCCTTAATTTTAATTGTCAGCTGATTTTTTATCCTATTATAAAGTGTTTTGGGATTGTGAGTACTGTGATTCGGCACTTTAAATAAAATGTATTGATTGCTCCATTGAGAAACTTACAGGAACTTGCCGTCTGGTTGCACTCCAGAGTAAAGTCGCCTCTCACCTTCCATTCGGGGGATGTTACCATGATACCAGGGCATCTTTTCATGGGCCGTAGTGGCAATCAGTTTCTCCAGCTGACTAGCTTGACTGATGACAGCCTGCTCCATGGCTTCTCCCTGAACAGAAAATCAACAGGAATGAACACATTTAGTCCACGATATATATATGTAAATGTATTCGGCTTAATTTGAATGATGTTCAAGTTTGTTGGTCACAAGCCAAAAAAGTTGGAATCTGGATCTTTAATATATTTTTCACAGTTTTTATATTCAACCTTTTATATTCAACCTGCAGAGCAACACAGAACGACACAGTATTTGTCACATGAATGTAGTGGAGGAGGAAGTAAAATATTCCCCTTTGTAATCTCTTAATAATAGATGGTAAGTAAGAGAAAATGGGTACACTGAAGTAAGTCAAGTACCTAAAAACTGGACCAAATTAAACTACTTGACTTACTATACTAACTAATACTTAGTTACTTTCCACCTCTGCTGAGTGGGTGTTGCATGATTTTTCTGGCTCCTTTTGGTCTCTGCTGGGGTCCACAAACATCTAGAGCTGGTTTGGCTGTTTCAATGAAGCCCACCAGTGATAAAGGTCTACTGTTCCCAGCGTGTGACCGTCTGCAGCACGAGACAAACCATAAAGAGGGTCAGACCTTGAACTGAGACACAAAGTTTGTACGTATTTTGGGGGGACCACAAAGACACTTGACTTGAAGGTTCAATTTGCAAAATGGCCTGAACATTCTTATTTCCTCTGTGTCTCTACTGTTCGGGTTTAAGACTTGAGGATCCTCGATGGCGGCATTTTCTCAGATTCAGGAAATGTGTTTCTTTTATCTTCAAATTTGTCGGACTGGTATTCCAGCTGTTGTCATATGATCACATAAAACTATTTGAAAGCTTTTACAAAGGCTTTGTTTGGTTTATTTTGTCAAATCCATCTTTGCTAGTTAAGAGGCCAGTTCACCAAAATTACAGTTATATTTTATATACAGTTATGTACAATGATTCCCAACCTGGGGGTTGGGCTCCTCCAAAGGTTCACATAAGATGAATAATGGGAGAAAAGAAGGACAGAAACAAACCTGATTTTGTAAGATTAACCGTTTTTCATCTATTGGACCTTTTTCTAATCTTTGTTTTTTTTTCATTTTGATTAATTGTATCTCTTTGGGCCTCAAACAGTCGAGATGTTTAAAGAGGAAATGTCACTTCACTCATAGATATCTGAGAAAAATGTTGGGAGCAACTGTTAAATCTTCACCTATGTGTTGTATTTTTTTTTTTGGCTTATTACACTGAGATGTAGCAGAGACATAAAATAACATAAAATCGATGTCCTCAAGTAAAATTAAGTACTTCCAAAATAAATTTTAAGGTCCAATTTTTACGAATTCCCAACTCCTCAAATACCAACACTTTGGGATGGCAGGCAACCCAAACTAAAATCCCAAGCGTCAGTATTGGAGTTGGGAATGAGACACAAAAATGAACTTTCTTAAAAACTGGAGCTTTACAGTTCAGTACAGTTCCAAAGTAAATCTGATTAGTTAAATTTCATCACTCGTTTCAAATCAACCATTTAAGGATTACATGCATGTACATATTTGATTTTAGTACAGCTTATTTTAACTCCTTGAAAAGTAGGAAATCATTTTGGAGACTGTGAACTGAAAAAGTTGAAGCTCAACAGTCTCAGCAGGGCCTCACCTCCAGGTTCCAGGTCTGCCTCACATACTCCCTCAGCATTTTGTCTCTCAGTTTGTCGAACACGCCGGGTTTTATCGCCGTATCCGGGGAGCGCAGGCAGGGCTTCCTAAGGGTGCACACCAGCCCGTCAGGGTCTTTGCTGTAAAACTCGCAGAGCTCTGCTGGCCCACAGTGAGGCTTCCCTCCTGCAATGCAATAAGTCCCGTTGAGCTGCTTTTCTATGGAGTAATGGTGAAACTCCAGGTTCCACACAACAGACAGAACATAGCCGCCCAGACTGCGGATGCACTGCCGCAACAAGAAGAGCCCGTCGGCCATTCCAGCCAGCTTCAGGTGCTGCTCGGCATCGGAGCGACTGATGCTGCCGTAGAAAAAAGGCAGCTCAGCCGCCGGGTCCTGTGACATGGTGAAACCTGGGAGAGACGAGGTGGATCTTGAATGAGAGTCCTGTGTGTAGATGGTCCGAAAGAACTAGAGGGACAGAAAGGGATTTAAGTAATAACTGCATTTAAAAATGGCTGACAGATTTTAGGCTTCATAGCCCAGGGTGTGATGACTGATCAGAAATGCAGATCCAGTCTGTGACCTCTGACCTTTCAGTCTTTCAGCCTCAACCTTCCTGCTCAATCAATCTAATATCTCATCCGCTAAATTACAGAACAGTTGTGAAAATACAGCTGAAAAAAAAGAACAAGACAAAGAACAAGCCAACGAACAAGACAAAGAACAAGAAAAAGAACAAAAACACTTAATATTGAAAACCTCACCTCGTCTTCTTCTCCCCTACGTTACAGCGAGATGAATTATACGTTTAAGTGTTTTGTCAGGTCTACACAGACGAGCTGTACGGTTTCATATGTCTGGATGAAAACTTTCGCAAGTAGCACCCACACTTTGAGACTGCATCAAGCTTGCAGATTAACAAACTAGTGACAGAAGCCACAACAGGAAGTTGCCATCCGCCCTCACAGCCTCCATTCTCCAGCATGTTGCTGTTCCGTTGAGCAGGTGGTTTTTGGTTCTAGATCATTCCCTCTGCTTTAGAAACTCAAGTTTGTAAGTTTTCCTTTATGGCAGGAAAACTTTCTTGCTGAGGGAATTTACCTCGCTACATTGTTAAAACAACATCTATATGAGCAATCTGATGTGTCTGTTCTGTCTGATTCTGACAGAATGCTTTAATCATGATGTCTGAGCTGGAGTGAAGACACAGAGATAAGATCACACAGTCAGTATGGAACAGTTTATGTGATAGCAGGCGGAAAGAAAAGGCCTGTTGGGAGTTCACCAGAATATGTCAACACGACAACAACTGAAAATGCACAAGTGCTTTTTCTAAGATTCTTTTCTTTATGTATGTATGTGTTTTTTTGCCTTTTCATTGCTTTATTGATAGGACAGCATTGAGAGGTGACAGGAAACATGACGAGAGTGAGGGAGGATGACATGCAGCAAGGGGCCACAGGTCAGACTGCAGTGAGGAACAGAGCCTCTCTACATGGGACGCCTGCTCTAACAACTGAGCTACTGGGGCGCCCAGCAAAACTTTTTTATATTCAGATCAATGTGAGGAGGAATACAAAGCCCGGTTTTAAACTTGAACATCAACAATCAGGTAGAAAATACAATTTTGTACTAAAGTGTGTTGGAAACATTGACAGCCTGACATTTTAATACAAGAGCCAAATAAATCATACATCTCAAGATGTAACAAATCACAGAGAAAAAAAGTGTGAAAACCTCAGCTTCCTGGCTACGCATGTGTGTTGCTGCCCACATCCACAGTGGACAACTGAGCAGAAAGATGTAGCTGCCACAACACCTGAGACTCCAGTGTGGCCTGACCCCCTTTGCACCACAACAAAGACCCCCCAGACCCTACAGTGCGAATGTCTATACCCCACAAGCCTAAGGACGAGCTATGATACAACATTACAAGCGTGCATGAGAACTGCACCTGAACCTCTTTGTCTGGTGTTTTTTCTTTCATTACAGGTCTGTTTAGGTGAGACTAAGTGTACTTTGGTTCTTGTCAGTGTGTGATAAAGCTCAGCTAAAACTGTCTAGAATTACTAAGAAATAAATCATATTTAGAAACAAGTATATAAATAAATTTGCACATCAGTAAATCATCAGCAAACACAAGCATTAGCAACTAAATGTACTTTGAGTGTAACAAGTCCACATGACCAAGCTTCTCAAATGTGAGTTTGCTCTTTCCAGTTCTATATTTGAAAATATTGTAAACTAAATATCTCTCAGTTTCAGACTGTTGGTTGGGCAAAGCAACCATGTTGTAAACATGAATTTGAGCTCTGTAAAGCTGTGTTTGACCCTTCAATTACTGTCTGACATTTCATAGACTAAACAATTAAGTTATTATTTGTAAAAACACATTAATAAATAATAAGTTAAGATAATATAAAGAGATGTGAATACTTACTACTTTTCTTTAACCCTGTTTCCATTGATTTCCTCTTCTTTTTATAACTTCCCCATAAACTCTAAGTAACATATATAGGACTGTGATATAATCAAATTAATTCTAATCTTCTAATCGTACCAACCAACAAACCCTTCAGACACGCCATGACAAGAAAATCAGCCATGCTGCTGTAATTCATGACACGACCACACCAACCAAAATATTGACGGATTTCCAACAAGACATAAAAACCTTTGTTGAGGACAGCAGCCAACCTTTCCTCAGCTCATGTTCTTTTCAAAATATGATTTTTATGGCTCTTCTACTTGAACATAATGGACCACAAAAGCAAAAGTGGAAAGAAATGAGGTGTCACATGAGTCAGTTCCTGAGCCAGCTCTGAGCACACAATGTTGCGAGGTAGCTTATCTTTGATAAAGAGTCTGGGAGTATTTTCACCAAAAGATACTTTGAAAGACAGAAACTATCTCAATGCAATGTACAAACCCTTGATTGCACATGAAAACATACTTTTGTAAATGAGGTGTTGCAAAGTAAGCAGACAGTGACCTAGTGAGATGTGGAAAAAGTCCTGTGAGTCACCGTGTTTTCAACAAGCGGAGGAATACACAAGTGACACACGCCAAACTCTAAAGGCCAAGAGCTTGTTTTGTACAGTGAAGTGAGGGTGAGTTTGTTCTAGCGTGATTCGGGTCCTCTGAGACCCCTCAAGCACAAAGTAAATGTAATTAAACACAAAACAAAAAAACCTGATCGTGTTTGTCATCTGGTCAGACTTTAAGACTTGTTGGGGGAGAGACTGTTCCAGGACAATCAATCTTCATGTCAGTGATTTGTCGAGCACGAAGAACAAAAAAAAAAAAAAAGTAATGCACTTTAGCCAGAAAAGTAGTTACTATGAAAGTATGAAAAATACTCCTTTTCAAGTAAAAGTTAAGCATTCACAACTGTGATCAAAATGACTAGAAGCAAGTAGCAGCTAAAATATAGGTGACTTTAAGTATAACAAGATCTAAAGTAACTAAAGCTGTGCTTAGTTTAGGCTACAAGAACACTTGTTTAGCATTTAGGTTACCAGATTTTGTTAGGTTTAGGTGACGAAAACACTTGGTTAGGTTACACAAATACGTGATGAGGTTTAAGCTACAAGAATACATGTTTAGGTTTTAGCAGGCGATATTTACCATGTTCACCATCCTGCAGTGGATTAGCATGTTAGCATGCTGATAACTTGCGAATTAGCACTTAATACAACTAGCCTACAGCTGATGAGATCTCAGTTTGGCAGGTGCTTGGTCAAAAACTATACAATATCCGTCAAAGCAAATTAATAACTGCTGATGGCCCAAGAGGTAATTACTGAAAGGGAACAGTTAGTGACAGTTTACTGACTGATTGAAACTGCTGACCTGCTGGTAACGCTAGAGGAGAAAGTCAGGGTCCCCAAAGTCATCAGTATTAATCCTTAATGGACCACAATTGTCTGTGTATGTTCAACATGTAATGCCAATCCATCTTATCGACAATATTTGTCCAGCTGTAGAATTACACAAATGTTACACAACTTATCAAATATTCCAAAGAATAAAACATCACTCTCTTCACCTAGACACCTTAACATGACCTCCAAACTATCCAAAATGTACAACCCAAGACTTCAGTCGCAAGCTGACGTCAACTTCAGGCCGGCAGGATCAAGTAGGGGTCGAGTAAACAGTGACACGGTATGTCTAGCCCCCCAACAGCGTTGACACTCAGCAACTCATTTGTGCAGAGGCATACAGGCTCTTTTAGTTTTCGGAATCATAGCCTGCATGTAAATGTACCCCCATGAGGTCAGTGATCTAATTTGCTTCGTTAGCTACAAGCTGTGTTTTCTGTAGATTGCGTGACTCACATTAAAATCAAGAACATTCCAGTGATAACTATTCAGCTATTAAAGTTATTTTAGGTCGTGATTATTTTGGTTGCGCTATCAGGAAGTCAGCCCAGGGTTATGCAACTCGAAGCATTCCTCCATACATACATCAACATTTAAGACGGTGTTGTGTCGACATCCACTAACGGATAATGTTTTCCTTAACCCTCATACGTTAAATATTTGTTTCCCTCAACTGGGCTTTGTTGTAGTGGCGATTTAAAAACAAGTAAAGATGTGGGCAGGAAAAGAGTCTGATCTACATATCAGATCAGGGGCCGAAAAGCCCCAAGCTGAAGCTTAATTTCCTGCGTCGAGGGAAACAATTCTTGTGTCATGATTCATATTGTGTTATTCCAAACCATAATAAGATTTAAATCTACTCTGAAATAAAAATGAAGATACGTGCCTTTTTCATTTGCATTTTCACGTTTAAATACTGTATATCATAGACCTTGCCCGAAATAAACCTCAACAGTTAATTTCAACTAACAAAAAACAAACAAACATGGCGACTGTCTGTGACACCTCGTTACATGAGGCCTTTTTATGTTCACTGTGGCTTAATCTGAAACTAAATGTAATTTGTCTGTGAACTCTGAACATTACACTGTGGATCAACAAGCACGTTTTGGACATAAAGTCCTTGTCTCGGACAATATCATCTGATTGAGGCTGGAACATTTTTCAGATATGCTTCAGTCCAGGACCAAAAATACATCCAGCAATTTCGAGAAAAGTTACAAGCGATAAAAGACGCACACACACAGACCTCTTCGGTGTGCTAAAACCTAACCATTTTTGGTTTTCTATTCCAAGGCACAATAAAAAGCAGCTATTTATATTTTGCACATGTAATCTCTACTTTTGTAAGCCAGAGGAACAATGCCTCAGCCCGACTGTGGTGCGCACACTCTTTTATTCTTTTTTTACAGCTCAGATGGGGCTGAGCACACCCAGTTTAACTGCTTAAAATGTTAAGATCAATAAGAATATGAACATCAAAGAATATTATAGGTTCACGCAATCAATTTAGGTACAATTAAAAAAATTCCCAAAGTCATTTAAAAGCTCTATTCCAGTTATACTGTTGAGGCTGTGAGCAACTGAAATAAAATGTTGCACTTTGAGCACGGAGGTTGGGGTGTAGTCTCAAGCATTTGGTATTTAATAGAGAAAAATACATGCTTAATAAGTTTGATTTCAAATTGTACTGTAACTTTTTGTTGGGATCTTGTATTTTTTGAATACATTGTTCCTCGGGCGACCTGATCTTCACCTACTGTGTCATTTTTTGTATAGGTATCATATAACATATGTGTATTCAATCAGTACAGAGCATGTCTGCTGTTCAATATTATATAACATTAAAACCTACTTACGTTTCACTGCTGCACCGCTAAGTAGAGCACTGTGGCGGCCTCAGAGTCAGAGATGATCTGACAGCAGTGTAAGGTGCTGTGACAAGTGGGGGTTAGAGACAATGACACACACACACACCCACACACACACACACACCAACACACACACACACATTCACAAAGTACCTTCCTATTTAAAGAAATAGTTCGATATAGACTCGATCTGACTGCACATTAAAAGTACACAAATCAACACACTTAGTCTCGCTTGTTATCTCCAAGTTGGGGGTTTCAAACGGAGGTGGCAGCAGGTGGATTTTACTTTAGCTGTTTCCCTTTGTTTCTAGTCTTTGTGTGAAGCTAAGCTAATCTAACGATCTGGATTAGTTTTGGAGCCAGAGTTAGATGAGAAAGTCAATACCACTGTTGTCTGATGTATGTATGGTTAATGCCAGCAGCCATTTTCTCTTGTGTATTTTTTAAATGTTCAACTATTCCTTGAAATATATAAGCCACAGAGTCCATTAGCTTATTTTAGAATCAAAACTAATTAAACGGGCTTGCTTGCTTCTATTATCTAATAAAAACACATTATATAGTTTTTCATAGATCAAGATTTTGGGAATCAAGTTTTCACTTACTAAAAGGGTAATTTAGAACGTCATATTATCACATTCTGGTCTTCATGAAAGCTAAGCTAAGTACCTCCTGATTGATTTCTTGTTAATTTAGCTTGTGGTGGGCTTGTAACATTGTAACGCTGTTGTGTGTTATACTTTTTATTAAAAAAATAACCACTATGACTGGGACTCTACACACTACAACACCTGTGCATTTAGCCTACCCACAGGACCAGTGACAATGATAGGGTGGTAGTTACTTCTCATATCCCACAACACACACACACACACACACACACACACACACACACACACACACACACACACAAAACCCCCACCTCACAGATACAGCTGCTTCCTTGGAGCCGAGGATCAGGGACCAATCAGCAGGGTCCCTCTGAATCAAGTCAGACAAAATCTAACAAAACAAACCCAGCGAGGGAGATGTTGACCTTCAAAATAAAAGCACAGTTGGCTCAGATTTCGGTAAAACTATACAATAAGGTACATATAATTGTGAGTGGTTACTCTGGAGCCATTAAGGAATGAATGAGGAATGAAAATTTTAGGGCTACATTGTATACAATGATGTGTTACTGAAGAACAGACAGGGAGATACTGCTTTAATGAATTATTAGGTAATGATTAGTTCATAAATATCAGTGGATCGACATACTGACCACTTTCTTCATGAGTTGTTCATCATTAACTATCCACTTCCAACTGGCTGGCACAAGCTAGTGATGACTGATTAATTGCTAATTACTGAATCATTAGTTACTGTTAAGAATAGTTAAGAACAACTAATGATTAAGTAATTAGTATTTACGGCGTCTGCTGGGGACCTACTCGGTATGATGTCTCACTTAATTTGAACGTACGCAAAAACAGCAACTCTTTAAGAGTCTGCTGTCAGCAATGCAGATACAGAAGCAGATGAATCCATAGCTTCAGTATAATCTGTATTGACTGTGGTTGGAAACGCCATGTAAGGGTTCAGACTATTGGCCAGAGCAAGGGAGTGGACTCTTGCAGGTGCAAGAAAAAATTAAAAACAAATGATCCTAACAAAATTGCCTGGCGTGTGATGCAGGTGTTGAAATACATTTTTACACCTTACAGTTAATTCATGATAGCGACACATTGTTGTGAAGCAAATGGCATTAACCATGCCTCCCCCACCATAACCCTAACCCTCTATGTCAAACTGGAACAACCTTGTTTGAACAGAGGCGGTGGCCCAGACATTACTTATCAAGCCACCTACAATGCTGTACTGAGCTCCCTTTCCAGACAGCTTAACAACCATTCACACCCGGGCTAACCTAGCCCTAGCACCCACATGAAGGCCGGATGGGTCAACGACCCGCAAGTGGCCCTAACGACTCTCAAACTCAAGTGTCCTTAGTGGGTCTGTAAGGACACTCCCACACAGAGGCGATTTTTTGGCTGTGTAGTTTTTACAATTACGTGTTTTCAGACCTATATTTCATTACTTTTATTACAAATGGCGACTTTCTCAGGTTGGAAAATTATCTTTTAAAATGACAAAGGTCACATCCGTGATTCATGGCACAATTCAAAAAGTGATTTTGTCTCTCTCCAATCACACTACCACATGAAGTTTTTCAGAAATAAGGTCCCTTGAAGCAAACCCGAAGGAACGTGACTTCGGCTCTTCGTGAAACAGGGTGAAAAAAGCAGGAACTCTGCTGTAAAAGTAGACTTCAAATATGTCTGTGCAGATGTATTAGGTTGCCTCTCTTTCAGCCATGGTTTCACACCACTGTTGACGCAAGCACATTTTTAGGTTCGGTGCATTACGACTTTTATTTCGCAAATTGCAACCGGAAGTTGAATATTCCAAATGCGGGTGGTTTGATGTCGGACTGTGGCTCCTGCTTCTGAGCGTGGAAGAAGTTGAGTCTCCTCAGTCATCCGCCGGCGCCGCCTCCTCTCCTCTCCTCTGCTCTGCTCTGCTCTGCTCTCCTCTCCTCTCTTCTCTTCTCTTCTCCTCTCCGCTCCTCTCCGCTGCGGAGGACAGAGGACAGACACAGCGGAAACTTCTGCAGGGGGACGCGGGAAGGTAGGTGAGCGAGTTCGGCTCCACCGGCCGCTTTTTCACGCACGACTCTGGAGGACATGATGCTGGCAGAAGGCTGTCCTCTTGCTCTCAGCACGCTCATTCCTCCGGATAGGTCTCTGCAGACTTAGTACAGGAGTAGTCGTCCTCATGTTGTCTTTGTGGTGGTTTTCATTGTGTCGCTGTCTCACGGCTTTTGTGTAATGCTCCTCCAGAAAAATTTCTCAGCTCTTAGTTATGGCTGGGATCTCCTTGTTGGCTGATGAGGCAGTCTGTGTGTGTGTGTGTGTGTGTGTGTGTGTGTATGTGTGTGTGTGTGAGAGAGAGAGAAAGAGAGAGATGATGTGGCCGGCAGCAGCAGACATCAGGTACATTAGTGAGGGTTGACTTTGTGCCGTTCACCGGCTGGGGGAGCAACCTGCAGCTGCTGATGGAAGAGAGACCTATACCCATGAATCCTCCTCCACAGGGACTGAGACATGACACCTCCAACATGTTGAAGCTCACCTTCAGACCGAGAGACGGGACCGTATGACCTGTCTGCCAGCTGACTTTGCAGAAAGGGTTGCTTTCTTGTCCTCAGTGCAGCATCATTCTGTTTATATTTTGGAAGTGTAAATGTAAATACACCATGGAACTCGGTGTGATGGATGGGGCGTGACTGGAGCAATGCAAACTGAGCTGAATTGCATAAGAACATTATCAATCAAAAAAAAATGTAGCCTGTAAAACAAAATATCTTATCTTTCTCTCGTGATCATCAGCACTTTGTAGGATCGTAACTCACTTGAGGTTATCGGAGCCTTCCGTAACATGTGCTGTGATTCAAACCAACAAAAAAAAGCGCCTGCACTTTTAACTCCTGTCTACAATGATTTTACACACCAGTGTAAAAAGAACGACATGCTGAAGTGGGTTATAGAGTAGTCTTTATTAGCTCGATGGACATAACTTCCAGTTTCTGCAAACCACTGATGCATTCACATTTAAATATGTCATAGGCTACGTATTGACATCTCCTTATGACATGTCAAATCATGCTTACATCACACGTTTATGACCTGACTTTCATATAAGGAGATTCGGGAGATGGCAGGTCGATAAGGTTGGCAAGCCAATGACCACAGTTCAAGACTGTGTTTCGACATTTGACTTTGAGACAATTTCCAGCTGCTTTAGTGGCAACTAAAAACAAACATCTTTGTTGGGAAGGTAGGATATCTGCTGCCATGTTTGTGATGATGAGAACAGGTATTTAAAGCCAAAACACGATTGGTTTCCGTGCCTAAACCTAACCAGATTGTAAGCACAGCATCCTCATGAGATAGAATTGAAAACTAAAGCAGAAGCTAAAGAAACGTACAGTTGCAACATATCCGTGGATTTGCATTAACCTCCACTGGGATCATTTATTCTTGCGGTCGGGTTGGAAATTTTTAAAGCTAAAATGCCAAACATTTATGGCTCCATCCTCTAGAACGTGTGGGTTTGCCACTTTTTCTTTGTCTTACGTGACAGTAAACTAGGTTTATTTTTGGTGTTTTGGACAGTTTGCAGTTGTTGAAGAAGATACAAACTGCCAAGAAATGAATATGATAAAAGACAGAGACAGAGAAAACCTTCCACCACCATCTGCTCTGTTCCCAGTGCTGCTGGCTGACTCACTTCGTGTCGAGTCAGCTCTCTCTCTCACTAAATATTGTTTCAGACTCGAGAGGCACATTTTCAGAGCGAGGGGAGCACATCCGAGGTTCTCCGGCCTGTTTATGTTCCCACTTTTCATCTGCACGCTGTTTATTTGGGGAAACCGAGAAAGGAATGCCTGCCTCTTTCTCTTTCTGTCTTTGCAGCAGACGGAGAGAATTAGAGTTTAGTCTGAGAAATGTCCCCCAGTTCTTTGTGTTAGTTCTATCACCTGCTCAGGATTTCATGCGGCGATCTGTGAGAGTCTTTTCTTTTTTTTCGTCCAATGAGGGAATAATTGGTCTGACTTGCATCTGACTTGTGACACTGTCTTATGGGCTGTTAGATGGTCTCCTTAGAAAAGAGAAGCCGCACCGCTGGTTTAATGATTAAGAATAAACCGAACCTAAAGCTGATTCATGAGCTACTGCCTGATCAAAGTGGAGACGGTGTGTGTGTGTGTGTGTGTGCGCGCGAGAGAGAGAGAGAGAGTGGGGGAGCGCTAGACTTGAAGCTAAGCTGAGGGACACTTAGCATCTGTTCGCTCCACACAGACTTTACTTTGAGCCGGTCATATGGCTTTGATTAGTGTGCTAGTTTTCGGATAGCTCCGCTCTCCCTGGCAACAGTTAAAGACAAGGACAGCATAGTTAGCTCTCGACTTTAAAAGAAATAAAAAAAACAAAAAACACCCACTGTACATCCTTTACGCCACATGAATTAAGCAGCAGTCCCCGCTCACTACGAGATGACAAGCTGAAAAAAATGACGCGTCAAAAGGCTTCTGGGTCCACTGCCTTGATTACATCGCGAATTTGGCCCACCCTTAAATTCCCACCTAATTATCCTGAGCGGTCCAACTTTTCTCTCCCTTGTTAACAACGACCCCTTTCTTCTCCCCTCCTTCTTTTCTCTTTTGCAAATTGTGATTGCACTGGAAATAGTGTGGCCTGTCTGCAGCTCAGACCACTTTCTTTTCTTGGCCTTGATTGCGGCTATATATACGCTCCATATTCGCAGCTAATCCAAGCAAAACACGGGGCGGAGAGTCGCCGTATATGCTCGCTTGGCCTGCTGACAAACATACGTTTTTTATTTTGCCAAAAGTGATACAGCCCAGAGGGGAAGTTTTGCACAACAGGCCACGGAAGATGTACGACACCGTCACCTCTGAGAGACAGCTAGCTCTTAATTTGGCTGCATTTTTTGTGCGGTTTATGATGGAGTAATGATTTAGCAAGACGGCGCTGCATGCATGTTGTTGCGGGGATCTTCTGAGGGCCATCCACAAATCCTCTTGCTTTGCTTGAAAAGCACCAAGGGACAGCACTGGGAGGGGGGTCTAGGCTCTCCCCCTTCCTCTTGTTTAAATAAACAAGGGGGGAGTTAGTGGTAATGAAAAGCACTTGATATCAAGCTGCAAGTTTAATAACCCCACAATAAATTGAGAGCGGGAGCAGGAGAAGTAATGAAAATGGAGGGGAGTTTGGCTTGTGCAGGAAATGACTGAGAGAAAGCCTGAGGGAGGGGAAGAGAGAAAGACTTTCAGTTGTTCCACGTACGAGGGAAGCTGCAACAGTACAAAGACCCCTTAGTGTTTTTGAAGCAAACTCTCCTTTGACTCTACCTTCCCACTGCTGTTTGAAACGAGAGGCACATTAGGGCTCTTTGCGACTCATTCCTCCACACTCTGTTCAGGGTATTAACGCTCAAGAATGGCTCTCCCAGCTGGTTTGAACAGCGTACACTCCGCTGTCTCTCTTCCATTCCCCTCGGGCTTTGCGCTCGTTTTCTTTTTTTTTCCCCTCCTCTTTTCAGGAGGCAACTTGTTCCCCCTGCTCTCGTCACCAAAAGGTTTCCCATCTGCTTCCGATTACCTTTGGCTGCAGTTGGTTAGCCGCCAGCCATCTGGGCCAGTGTGGCGTCTCCGCTCGCTCTTCTCTCCCCCAGACGGCACTGAGGGAGGGAGGGAGGCTGGGACGAGAGTGAACTGGGTGGGCAGACTTAACTGGAGAATAGCAAGGGTTGGTTTTTAGCTGACACTGCAATCCACAGCCAGGAAACTCAAGTCAAAGAGAAGGGCACCCATGAAAGTGGGACTCCTGGTCCTGGCTCTGGTCTGTTTTTGTAATGGGCACTCTGGGTCTGAGGAAGTCATTTTCCATTGTTATTATAAAGGAGACTCGCTCTATGTTGGTCTATAAGTACTCAAACGGAATAGTGCTCAATTAAAAAGGAGCTTGGGGTTTATGTATAGCTCGGGACATTTAAATGAGTTGTGCGGAAAATGAACAAGTGACCCAAGATTTTAATCTGTTATGTCTGGCTGGCTGGAATTGTACGTTCAAATGATCAAACAAACTTCACCTCTATGCAGTGGTTAACAAAGGAAGGATCAATCCCTCTACTCTTATTCCTGGACATTTATATTATTATTTCATTGGCATTGTGAAGTAATATGCAGATGACACACAACTATATGTTTGTGGAAAGCCAGGCCCCGCCGATGTGGTTTGTATTATGTCTTGCCTTTACTGAAATTGAGTACTACATTACCAATAAGTTTCTTCTAGGGCTGGGTGATATGGCTGAAAAAATGTATGTTTTTTTTTTTACAAACAAATACAAATTTGAAAAATAACCATTTAAATGGTCACTACAGGTGAGATTTTTGAAAAAAAAATCGTTTTCAAGATTTCGGAATCAGAATCTAAGACATGAGACAAAATAGTGTAGAAGCTGACATTGCTGCTTGACAAAATGTTAAAGGGATAGTACAGGTTTTTTGAAGTGGGGTCATATAAAGTACATATCTATAATCGGTCTGTTCTCTACCATAATTGCAGATCAGCGCAGCCTCAGTTTGCGGAGCAGAGAGCCGCTCCAGCCCAGACGCTCAGCTTTGTACTGCAGTGAATGGAGTCCAGATGCAAAGTGAATTTTAAGCACCTAAAACAAGGCCCACCTAATAAATCTATATCAGTTCAAGTGTACGTTGTATAGAGAAAATTCAATTCACATCGCTGTCAGACCGCCCTTTCTTTTGGCACTACGTTTTCTCAGCCATAGAACCTCCATATATCATTAATAATAGGGGTGGGAATCTCTTGGCACCTCACGATTCGATTCGATTCCGATTCAGAGGTCAACGATTCGATTCTAAATCGATTCTCGATGCATCTCAAAGCAGCAATTTTTTTATGTACATTTCCATGCATGATTTAAAAAAAAAATAATAATTAAATCTGAGTTTGCTTATCACTTCCTACTTTTTTCTCACTGTGTGACTACTTGGTACTTTCAAAGCAAAGTATTTGTAATGATCCATACTTAATTTACTTCCCATATGTTTAAATAATATACAAATGAAAGAAATGTGGCAGGTCAACTGGAAGGTTACATTTGCTAGCAAACATCCAGCTTTGCAAAGAACCAAAAGGAAAAGAAAAGTGTTCCTGTAGCAGCATACATGTAGTACATTAATACAGCTGCAGCTGGTCAACGGTCGATACAGGTGTTTGTATCACAGGTTGATCTGGACATCTCACACTTTGCCACAGCTGACTGACCTCAGGCTGAGTTCTGGCTGGATTTCAACATACTGTGTGGGCTGTTTCACAGTGTACAGTTTTCACATCGACTTGGATTCAGCTTAATAACGATGTATGCGACTGGGAACGATGGCTTTAAGTAATCATTTGAACACACGGTGGAATGACAAAAATAGCCGATAGTTACAGGTGTTGCAAGTTAACCTGGACGCTGCGCACTTAACGCCACAGCCAACAGCTAACAGCTATCAGCCAACAGCTAACAGCTGTCAGCCAACAGCTAACAGCCAACAGTGGTCTCCAAGCTGCTCTCGAGCTGCTCGGCGTGAACAAATGTCTCAGACTGTTCCACCCATAAGTTGTTTTTGAGTACAGACATTCACGACACATGCCATGTTTTTTGTTGTGTGCACGCTGTCAGCTGTCCAGGCGCTGCACTTCCGCACTTCCGAGTTCCGCCTCCTACGTTCCGTCAACATTACATTGTCAATTAACATGTAGAAAATCGATTTTTGACATTTGTGAATCGATTCAGAATCAACCACATCCGAATCGCGATTCATCTAAGAATCGATTATTTTTCCCACCCCTAATTAATAATGCGTAGGGATATGGAGGTTCTATGGTCTGTGTCTATGTCTGAAAATGTTAAGTATCGTTTTGATCGAAAGTAATTAGAGTTGCGTGCATAAACCTCTCGTCCAACAACTGGGCCTCGCACTGTATTTCGCCGCTCGCAGAAATACGAGCGAACTCTGTTTCTAACGGAGTTCAGGGAAATTATCGAATGTTCTATCAAACGTATTTTCTATTGATTTCGATCACGTGTCTATCGCGATACATATCGTTATTGTTTTATCGCCCAGCCCTAGTTTCTTCATTCCTCCACCTCATCCTCCCTCCTCTACTACATAACTTAAAAAAACAGGACCCTGCTACTTCCCAGTTAGCTCTGTTAGCTCTGCTTAACGTTAAGCACATACTTCTGACTGATGTTGTTCTCCGATTTTAAAACCCGAAATGAAAAAATACTCAAAAACCCTGTATTGGTCCAACTATAATTACTGCACGACTCTAATCTTTGTCTCAGGTGTAAACAAAGTTCATATAGGCACTCATACCATCGGTCTGCTAGCCAGGATGCCAGCCAATTAGTAAGCTGCACAGTCAGGCAGCCAGCCAGCAAGTCACTCAGCCATACAGCCAACCACCACACTCAGTCAGCGTAGCAGTGATGGCAACCTGCTGCTCCTCTCAAATTGGCTCATTTTACCCCCAGAGCCTCTGACATAATACCCACTTCAAGCCCTGTTTGGGCATTAAGCGCAGCTTTTTACAAGATCAATGGTTTCCTTTGTGTTTGAACTCTTTCCGGTGGGCAGGCAGTTTAAAGAGCAGGGCTTCAGGGGCCCCAGGTTGGGACCTGCTGTTGTCTCTGGTCATCAGAGTGAAAGACAGGGTGTCTGTCCTTTGCCAAAGCCAAGATTGATTAGCTGAAGGAACAATGCAGGACTGGGCGGTCCTTCACTGGATGCTGAATATGTACTGGGTAGATTTGTCTTGTTAGACTGGGAACTGCATGGGTCAATGGGATCTCATGCTTTCTCTCTCTCTCTCTCTTAGTCTGTTTCACTGTGTCTCCCTTGTTCCTCCCACCTTTTTGAGCTTAAATCTGTCTCTCTCCTCCCTTTTCACTCCCTTTCCTTGCCTTCCTCTTCCTCACTGAACAATTTCTCTTCTGCAGGGCTACAGAGAGCAGAAACCCACTACTGCTGCTGCCGAACCCCTTGGGAGATCTGCCCAGGCTTTTTCTATTTCTGCAAGGTCTTGTCCAGGATCCATCGCCGATTGCTGGTCAACACGCTGCAGAGGCTGCTATGTCTGCCTGAGCTCACGGATCCTCTTTCAGCCATGGCCCAACAGAGCGCTGAGCTGTCCCACTGCTAGGCGACGGGGCATCCGAGAGGGCAGAAGACATGTTGGGACAGACTCCCAGGGAGCACTGCACTGAAGTCTGTTACTATAGCAAATACTGTAGTAACCATGGAAACGCTATGGAGGACTGGTCTGGTCTGCACTGTCATCCTCGTCATGTTTGCCACCGAGGTCGAAGGAGGTCACAGAGATGAGTTCGCTCATTCGCAAGGTGAGAGGAGCCAGTTATAAGCAATGTCTTGAAAAGTGCTATAAGGTTAGCACATCAGGTTGACTGACACCTTTGATTGTAATTAGCCTACTGCAAACCTTTCACACTGGAACCCATACCAGTACTAGGAAACAATACTCGTACCCAACTGTCCTTTTTGGCGTATTTTACTCTCTTTGTAATAACCTAAATATTTATCTAATATAAGTTTTAAAAAATGAGTTCACAGTCTGTGGCTGAATAAGTGCGAAGCAGGGAAAAAACAGGGAAAAAAGACCAGTTATTTCCAACAACAACTTATCCAACTAGTTAATCAATTACCTGAATAGTAGATGTTGTTGATGCCTCACATGCAGTTTTTCCCGTCGCCGGCGGGTTAGACCTCTCACGCGCCAGCTGCAGGCATGTTAAGGTTAGCTGTGCGTACTGCGGGGGACTTCAGGCTATTAAACACGGTACACTCCTGCATTACAAATGTTGCAGTGACAGTTGTCAGTGTCAAGTTTTGAGAAGTGTAACGGTGCATGCTGCTGCTGTCAGCTCGTCATGGACAATATTCCCACACCGGCCATTTTCCTCTGGTGGGTATTTCCAATGTCGTATGCTGTAGGCTTAAATAAAAGTGTCAAAGATGTGTGTAAATATTTTAGCGTCAAACAGTACCTTTAGCTAGGAGGCAGTTGAAATTGAACGTTAGTTGTTGTCTTGCGGTAGCTAATGGGCTAATTTGTCAGATTCCCTAATTTTATACAAAACTGGACATGAAAACTGGAGCACAGTGGGATATTCTACTGCTTAACAAAATAGTCTAAAATAGGCAAAATGCATATTTCAATCAGGGACAATGTGAAGTACATGTTGACAAGGTTATAAATTTGACTAGACATTTAGTAACAGTTTTCAGTAACTGGCAGTTTTTAAAACTGGGTTGCGACAGGAACATGTCAACACGTTATTAAAAGTTGTCCCTGCAGTGTCCGGACTGAAAAGTCACCACCGCAACAACTCAATCGTGAGTCAGTCTGAACCCATGGTAAGATGGCTAGACGTCCTCACTATGTGAACGTTACAGTAATTCTATTATAGTTATATAATTACAATAGTAATCCTATAGTTATTATTAGAAATGTGTGTTCACCCTTTCCCGCCAAAATCTGTCTGACTGGTGTCCCACCCTCGTCTGGAGCAGGTCTGCAGCCAGGTTGCATAACACGAGTTGACCTTTTCAAACCAATCAGAAATTCAGTGTGAAAAGACTTTGAGAGTCCTGAGTGAGAGCTAAACACAGAATTAACAGCACAGAATGTATTCTCTGTGGTCTTTATACGTAGCTGGTTTCTTAGCTGTATACTGTGGGGTGCTTTAATGATTTTCAGTCTTTGAGAACAAGAGTACTTTAATGAATTTATGATCAAGACGCCCAGACTGAAGTCTGTTTTTCATTTTAGTAACACAAAACAACCTTCTGAGTGCTACCTCATGTCAAAAAAACCTGTTTTAATTTGTATTTAATTTGCATCTGATTAATTGTGATGAAGTATCAGCATGTGTACTGTGTTTTGTAGATACTGTATCTTTATTTGTAGTTCACGGTGCTCAGATGAGAAAGAGTTTGGGGAAATGAGCCATAGAAAACATTTCAGGTCTGACCTGGCTGTCTGAGCGTCTGAGGCACACTCCAGGCCTGCGGGTCTGAGCTGCTGAACTTGAACTCTGCATCCACAAATCATGTTGCTGTGGCACGGCCACGTGCCTGCCTCCCTCACCTCTCACCACACAGTCTCCCTGTCTTGCTCAAATAGGCACTGAAGCTGCAGCGACTGAAATTCCCCGAAGGCAAAGACATAAAATCCCAGAGTGTCCGTGTCTCGTCACCCAGAACAAGGCTGTGATTGTGTATTTCCTAAACTTAACCTCTGACCTCTCGCAGCCATCTGTCTCCAATAGTCTGCCACGCTGCTTCCTTTAAATAACCTACCCCTCAAACCCTGACCTGGCTCATTCCCTCAGAGACTTCATTTTCCACAGGTACAGACAGTAATAGGTTTAAAGTTTCACTAATTAACATATTTTTTTAATAGTAACGATGAATTGAATGACAAATGTGAAAGGAGTTGTTGTGGTAATGAACCAACAGAGAGTTATAACCCAACTCTTGAACACAAAAAGTGGCGAACTTCTCTCCGTGTGTTGTATCAATTGCAGATTGAACGTAAGCATTTTTGTTGTTGTTGTTAACTCGTCATTGATTTGTAAATCAAGGCAGTGATGATCAAAAATGAACCACAACCCTTTTCCTAGTCTTATCTCTCACCTGAAGTGTTGTCCGCTACATATTTTAGTGCGCTGTTTAGCTGCAGTATGATATTTTTTGTTACCAGCTGGTTGCCATACTTTTTCTTACTTCAGTAAGTCAAAACCAAGTACTGCCCAACTCACAATACGTCACCCATCAGCGGGACTGTTTTTTCATCCAGTGTTAAACAATAATTGCAGACAGCTAAGGCAATGTTTTTATTTGCTTTTAAACACCACACACAACACAATATTAAAAAACATGTAAACCCTTGGCTATAAAATCTTTTGTTTTTACGATCCTCTTACTCCCTCTATGCGTGTCTCTTTGTCTTCACTATGAACTTGACTCAGGTCCAGGCCTTGGCTGATGTCCTAACACGGATGATAACCCCATTGAGTCATTTTTGATTAAACCTCTTACAGCAACAAATGAAATAATGGGATAATTACTAGAAACATAAAGATGTCTCTTGTGTCCAGCTGTGCGCATGATATGCTGTTAGTTTCTAAGTGCTTATTTAAAGAGTGTGAGAGGACAAATGTGCAGCAGGTGGACCTTGTAGCTTATTGGAACTTTAATGTTTCTCTTTTTGTTGATGTGTTTTGAAAGAACAACCATGGTCAAGGCATTGAGTTGTTCGTTTTTCAGTATAAAGAAAATTTTGTTGTTACACAGTATATAAATGGATTGAAGGAAGATTTGAAGATCTCATTGGAAACCACAGACATCAATACAGACTTCCACATGGTATTTGAGCCTAGCTGCGGGGATTTTCTCTCATTCTGCCACAGAGGTATTAGTGAGGTGGGCCACTGATGTTGGGCGATAAGGTCCGGCTCACAGTCGGCATTCCAGTTAATTCCAGTGGTGTTGGGTGGGGTTGAGGTCAGCCCTCGGTGCAGGCCAATTAAGTTTCCCCACACCAAACCTGGAAAAAAAGCATTTCTTTATAAACGTGGCTTTGTGCACTCGGACGTTGTTACGGTGAAACAGAGAAGGATCTTCTCCAAACAGCTTCCACAAAGTTCAAAGCACACTAATGTCTCATATATTGTAGCATTAAAATGTCCATTTCCAGTTGTTTTTATTAGATGTGGCATAGCACAAACTTCATCTTGGTAGCTGCTCGTATCTTTCATAGAATGACTGGTAGCAAAAGTCCTGCTTTCTTTCTGTTACAATGAGTTTTGAAGTTAGCAAAGTACCATCAATTGTGTGCACCATGGTCTTGGTCTTGAAAAGATTAAGATTCAAGATTTATTGTTAAGATTCAAGATTTATTGTCATCATACTTAGGTACAACAAAACTTTGTTTGGCATTCTCTCTGCGGTAAAATGGAATACAATAAAAGACATGTAACAGTGAACAAAATGGAGAATACAGACAAATAGACAAAGCACATAAATAGAACAAAAAACAAATACAAAAGTTGAAGTAGCATCAGTGCAAAGTGTCCCCAGTGAAGTTTGTTTGTGGCTGTTCTGTTGGAGGGAAGTGATCGAGGCCACAGCTCTTGGACAGAAGCTGTTAGAAGCAACTCGTCGTCTGGAAGGATACAAAAGTATTTTACTTTAGGCAAATATTTGCCCAAGCCTGATACACCCAGCGCCCTATCCCCCCCATTTTGTATGTTAATGTAGGGTGCCCCAAGTCTTGGGACCCAAACAGGGTTTCTTTCAGAGGCACCGAGCATTATGCTCTCTCTGTTGTTTTTATGTATTATGGCCCTTTTCTTCACAGCAAGCATAAAACAATCGCTTCTAGTTTGCTGATGTTGTGGTAGCTAACTTGCTATCTACAAGGTACAAGGTATATTTATTGTCATTTTTTTAAACAAATGTTTAAAAATGAAATAATGATTAAATACCTTGTGTCCTTGAGTGCTGGGGATGAGTTCAGGAGCCTCATGGCCGTGGGACTGAAGCAGCTCCATAGTCTGGTGGCACGGCGGCAGATACTTCTGTATATTTTGCCAGTTGGCAGCAGGGTGAACCATTGACGACAACTGATAATGCAAAGGGGCCTGGAAGGATTGTTTTCAACCATTACCCCTTGTCACTTTGTTCTGAGGGGCACGATCGAAATTGAGGGGTAAGATTTGGAATGGGATTGAGCCATCAACAAGTGAGCACATTTCACCATTTCACCAGCTCTTGTAGTAGTTGTTTAAAAACGAGGCTGAGCAGCGTCAATCCTGAGGTGCGATGAAGGTGTGTCTGGGATGAAGGGAGGGACAGTTTCCCATCCAGAGTATTTCCTTCCACTATTTTCATTTGATGATAACAGAAACCAGTGTGATCCCTTCGCTCATGGGTGGATGGGTGTATTTATCAGCACAGAAGCTTCTGTATGAAGCCCTTTTTTAGCCAGGGAGTGTCTCTTGTTAAATTTAGCAAGTGGGTTTCCACTGTCAGCTTGCTCTTTTCGCTTTGATGTCTGCTTAACAGTTTAAGGTCACACTTCGCTCAATTCCCTAACCGTTAAAGGATAAAGGCATTCCTCATCTATCTTCCCGAAACTAGACAGCTGCAAAATCCTTGATATGTTTGCTCTGATGTGAGCAGACACGTTGAAGAAGGTTCTTAGTCATCCAGGTCATGGTAAATCTAGGTATCGTAGGCAACTGGACTTGGTTCATGAAACAGGTCCAGTTGTCTATGATACAGCACCTAGATCTGATGTAAATACATTCCCAGGGACGATTGACACTCCACGTCACATACAGTTTTTAGTTTCATTCTGTAAACAGCAGTAAGATTGTTGCTCTCAACATCTGTCATAAACAATAACTGTCAGAGAAACAGGGAGATGATAATGTGAATATTTATAAATTAATTATTCATCAAGTATCTACAGGAACTACATATGTCCTCTGAGGGACGGAGGAGACACTGAGCGTGATGAGTTGGAAATCCTGCAGAGACAAACACTTCCGCTCAAACCTTTTAGCTCAAACTACAGACTAATTTGTTTCACTGGGTCTCATTAGTGTACAGTTTATTCTGTGTGAGGTCTCCTTAATTTCTTCCTTGGAGGTGAGTTATTCCTTCTTTATTGACACCCTGCCTTCATTTTCTCTCCAGGAGCTTTTCCTGTGCTTCAAAGGTAATGGTAATACCACCTGCCTGATCACTTGCTGTGGTTTGTGGGAGCAGGATGGATCTGTTGTGGGAAACAGCTCAGAGCTCTTTTAGGAAGTTAATAGTTTTGAACAAGTTTTCGGTGCCTTTAAGTGTCCGTTTGAGGCTGTGTGAACCGGTCATTGGTGTGGTTTCTTGGCTTTGTAAGTAGAAATGTTTTTGATAGCTCCAGATCTCACTATGTGTCATATAGCTGAATACATTTTTTCTTAGAAATGTCAGCAGTTACTTTAAAATCTGTTTAATTGTACTTTTTGTTCCTTATTCGTACATTTTCTTGAATGTAAAACAATAGATCAAATGGATATTTACTGACTTTTTTTTTACTAATTCTCAGTAAGTAATAACTTAAACAAATGTAGATTAAGTGTCACCTATTTATAATCTTTCATTTAATATCATTAACAGATGAGTTTATTGTAAGATGATAGTTAAGACACCGTAGCAAACTCACAGCACACTACAGACTTCCACTCCATTCCATTTGGAGGCAAATACTCTACATCTAGTATAAAGTATATAGATACATGTAAATGTATGAATTATTTATTTTTTACTACTTTTGGACCTTAAGTACATTTATTCACATTGGATGACTTTCACCTTTACCAAAGTAATATTTTGACACAATATCTTTACTTTTGCTCATGTATGATTTTTGGGGTCTTTAAACTCTGGATGACTCAAATCCATTACTCACAGACAGAATGTGGAGCTCTAAGCAAAGTTTACTGAAGTAGTTTGTGGTAGCTGATGAGGAAGTTGTGAGCAGGTGTGCAGGTGCGTGTGGAGTTGAGGTAATGAGGAAAAGCAGGACAACAATGCTGGACGGCGGGGGGGAATTAGAGGCCTGCTTCTAATGTGTTACCACTGTCATGGAGCTGTCTGTGTTTTCTTCCAGATACATTTGACTTTCAGTGAAAACTTTACATCCTTCCTTCTTACTTCCTTACAGAAGTGTACTTCTGCTCCACAGCAAAGATGTGAAATTATAATGTAAAAAAAAACTGACTCGTTCACACTTTTTGTAAAAGGACCAAAGCGCCGTCCATTTTTATTCTCATGCCTGAAACCGGCAGCTGAACATGTTTTGTACAAAACTTCCAGTGTTGAACATGCAGCACAACCTCATGAGTTCCATGTGAAGGCAGCATTTGTAACTTTGTAGCTTGCTGTTTATTCAAGCCAGACCTATCTGCTGCTCACAGAGTGGTTTTTCCTAGTACAGAGCTCTCCAAATCTGTACCAGGGAACTCTGATCTCTGGGTATTTACTCTGTGTGGGAAGGGGCTGCTTCTCCACCAATTGAGGCCAAAGGTTTGATGAAAACTGGACTCATTTGCCGGTGACCTTTTTCCCCGTTCGTTAGCTGACGTTGGCTGTTTGGAGCCGTGTGTGTTTGGACAATAAATCTCTACCAGGCCCCGGCACAGACTGGGACAGACAGGAAGTATACAGTTTCAGTGTAACCATGGCAACATCCCTTTGGCCTCATACAGGAGGGGGTTCTTGGAGTGGAGGGACCTTGTCAGTAATGGGCCAAAAAGCCTGCAAGTTTCTCTCTGCCAACTGGGTTACTCTCTCAATAAAGAGCCACATAGCCTTGTTCAAAATAAGCAACTCCCAAATCCTCAACTGTTTTGAATCACAGTCACTTAGATAAAGCTGAATTTTGGCTTTATTAAGTTAACTCTGCATTTTTTTTTGTGTGTGCCTTCCTTATTTCCCTTCTTCTAGCTGCTTTCCTGTCCAGTCTAGGCCAGTATGAGATCGCAATCCCAGTACGTGTAGGACCTAATGGTGAGACGCTGGACGCAGAAACGCCTCAACACCACCAAAGAAGAAGACGTAGCACTGAGGACAGACTGCCTGACTCTGTATTATGCTTTTTGAAATTGTTTCCTTTTATTTTTTTTAACCTTCTTTTGTCTGTTTGTCTTATAAGCTGACCCCTCTCTCTTTTCTCTTTTCTCTTAGCTCTTCTACCAACTATCCACGTCCCGTAACAACTTCCTGATGAACCTAACGCTGCAGGGAGGCCTGCTGTCTCGGCAGTTTAGGGTGGAGTACTGGAAGAGAGGTCGATTAGCCTGGAGTCACCCTTACTCTCCCCACTGCCACTATGTAGGACACCTCCAAGACCAGCCACACTCAAGCAAAGTGGCCCTGAGCAACTGTAACGGCCTGGTAAGACCGAAACCTTCAAGTCTAATCCTCGTCTAATACGGCCAGTAAGGTCAGCAGCAGCAGCAGCGCTGGCTCAGCAAATAAGGGATCAGTAATGCTTGATTTTGGACATCAAAGCATGAAATTTTAACAAACCTTAAGTACTCAAGCCGGCATTAACCTTTGCCCAGACCAATCGGTGTGGTCCTCGGAAACTGAAATGACCTGAATGAAAGGCAGTGACAGACAGCACAAAAAGCCGCTGTATTTCTTTTTTTCTGTTCCTGTCCCTACAGATGTGTAGAATACTTTGTGCATTTTTGCTTGATAAGTGACTGAAACAGTTCAACTGTTTTATTTCCTTTCATTATCATCAAGTTATCGTTGCAGCTCTAATTTGAAGGTGGTCGTCCTGGAGAGGGAGGAAAGACTCAGTGCATTTTTATGTAGCACACTTTCCCACTGTCCCTCCGTAAAGGCTTTCATGATGTTGTACTCAACTGCACAAAGGTGACGGGAGTAGCTGTGCGATGAGAGAAAAAAGAGAGCTCGAGAAAGAAGCGCAAACCCTGTTTATGTTCCGGACACCTGGCCAATCGCTGCACAAAGAGAGTGTAATTTAGGAAAGGTACAGAATCTCTCTGGTGTAGCCGTCCTATTCCAACATGGGGAGGATGTAGGGAGGTGCTGTTAGACAATCCAATAAGCACTTTGTCTGAAGTTTAACCTTCGCCTTTAACCCAAAATGCATCAAGTTCTGGCATGCCCTCTTGGTGCCGTTTACTGGGAGATTATTAACTGGAAGCGTGGTCGACAGGGCGAGTTATGGGAAGCAGAGAAAAACTGAACCTTTAAATAATCTTTAATCATGTGGACATTTCGACAGCTTTCCACAGTGGTCTTGTTTACCAATTAGTAAAGTAATTCCTTTTAATTTATTGCCCATTCTCATGAAGTCATCGGCTTGTGAAGAGATCAAAGTTAGTGCGTCTCTGAATGACTGGATCACTGAATTGTGATGCATCACTTCGTTGGCTGAAATCATTTCGCTGCATTCACAGCACTGTGTATGTGTATCCTCTCACTACAAACAGCAGGCTCCACAATAACAGTTGTTTACACAGCTGAGGATTAGATGTGTTCACAAAGCGTTAATAAGATGCACACGTAATTACTGTTGGTCGGACCAGCATGAGCACATTCACCAACGAGCGGGCTGTGTCCAGGGGAGCATCACTAACTTTATTATGAGATTAAAGGCACCATGAAAGCTGCCGCAGTGAGCCGAGGGGAGACACTCGCTCTGGCCGCTGCCAACACATCTGAGCAGAATCAAAGGAAGTGTTAGTGTATCGCTCTCTGTCTCACTCTCTCATTTTTCTCGCTCCCATTCACTCTTTCATGCTCTCACGTGTGTTTGTCTGTGGGGTCCTGATCCTTTTCTCTGATGGGCCGACAGTTGGCAACAAAAACCCCTGTAAGGGGGACAGTGGGACAGTCTGAGCACAGAGCGGGGGCGATAATGTTGGGCTTGCAGCTCTGATATGTGGCATGTTATTGTAGCCTAATGTTTGATGTTAATGCCATAGAGCTGAATGTATTATTTCTCATTAAGGGTTTAACAAATGTAACCTGAAATATAATTACAACTGCTGCAGTGAATGGGAAGAATTTTAAGCAATTTTAAGAGAAAACTAGAAGATTCTAAATATAAATGTTAGTTACTGTTTGACAGTGTAATATTTGCCAGTGCATTGCAATCTTTTACATGTCTTGTTATTACGGTTATAAGTTCGTAGTTTTTACATGTTGTTCTACTTTTAGTGAGCAATGTCTTCTTCTCTGTCTGTTATTTGATGGGGGGTCTATTCTTTACTTCAACCTTGAGGAGGACAGCTGCAAGATTGTAATATTGAAGGTTAAGTTTACCCGAAAATGATACTTCATTCTCATGGCGATAGAAAGTCAGGGGAAGTTTTGTTGTTCACAAAACTTTTCTGGAGTTTCGCAGCATTGCAGCATTCTCCGTATAAAACAACTGAAGTAGACGGGGACTTGTTGCAGTGGGTGCTCAAGCTTTGTGGAGGGTGTAAATAACATGTTTTTTTGATCATTTTTGGGCTTTTGGTTGTTTCTTTACATTTTAAAACAAGTCCCCAGCTACGTCAGTTGTTGAGAAGAGGGCTGCAACCCTGTTTTGAAGCTCTAGACATGTTTTGTAGATGACAAAACTTCACCAGACTATCCATCAACATGAGGGTGAGTAGATAATAGCTGAATTTTCATTTTCGGGTGAACTCATCCTCCACTGCGTCATTGTGTATTTCTTTCCCAAGAGCTTGCGTTATATAGTATTACAACCACAATTTAAAGTCAATGACCGTTGTGGAACAAAAACTTTTGTCTTGAATTTCACTTTGGCTTTAGACACATCAAAGGGGTGTTATGTAGTTTTGGAGAAGAAATTCAAACTCTTTTAATATTTGATATTTGATTTGATAATAATGAGGTAATGAAACAAACTAAGAAATATTTATCCTTTTCATCTTTCAATGAAGATCTTTCTCTTCTGACTAAAATGTATTTCTCAGTATTACATAGTGCACCTTTAAACATGGGCAGTGAATTCTCCAAATGTGAAGCTCTGTGATCAGTGCTGAGAGGTGACTAAACTACATGGACTGTGATCATAAATGAAGCACAAACTGACACAAGACGAAACACTGAGCTTAAAATGTGCTTCGAGCCCCCTCGTCTCCAGCTGTCAGTGTTCTGACCCATTAGCATCGGCATCCCTCAGAGGGCCTCTGATTCACTCCTTCCTGACGTTAACTTACCCTTCCTACTCTGTTGTCATTCCTCTCTGCCAGTACATGGGGAATACATGATTTTAGTCGTATCAGTGATGGAGCATTCGAGTTTATCTGTATTATGGACTGTGTTTTTTGATCTATTAACATGTAGTGGTAGAAAATTCAGACCGTCCGTTTGTGATTTTTGTATCTTGAAAGCAATGATTCCTATTATTCTATTCTGTTCTATTCTACACATCTGTCTCTCTGCAGCAGGGGGTGATTGTTGCAGGGGGAGAGGAGTACCTGATTGAACCCCTTGTCTCACCAGATAACCAGACCAGGACAGAGAGGGGGGAGAGAGCAGAGGGGCGCCCCCATGTGGTTTACAAGCGGTCATCGCTCCGCCATCAGTACAAGGGCCAATCCTGCGGAGTCATTGGTGAGAGGAGAGATATTCTCGTCTTTTTAGTAGCAGCAGTTTGGTCCAGACTGGAGGAGTAAACTACCCCAGGTTGATTAGCAGCCAGCAGCAGAAGATTGTGGTTGTGCCTGAGTTCCCAGTTGTGATTGGGTGTGACTGAGTCTGAGTTACAGGGCGTTGCTGAAAAAGCAGAAATATGTTCAGAAAAGCATCTTTTGACAGATTCATGTTTCAAAAAACATCTCACTTTATAAAGCTTATGCTGCCCTGTATTCATGGAAGGTGTGTTTAGTCAACACCCTGTTTTTGGGAAGGTGTTTCAGAGGATCGTCGGTGATCTCTCGGTCAGTTACGACAAATGACAAATGCACAGCGAGCGATTGCTGCTGTGCTTTTGTGGGTTTCCTCTTTCTCGTGAAACGTAAACGTGTGCGACCTTCCTCAGACGAGAAGCCGATGAAAGGCGCTTCATGGTGGCAGCGAACTCTGAAGACGCCTCCTCATCACGTCGGTCGCGGCCAGCTGCCTCTGAAGCGCTCAGTCAGCCGGGAGCGCTACGTGGAGACGCTGGTGGTGGCAGACAAGATGATGGTGGGTTACCATGGTCGCAGAGACATCGAGCAGTACATCCTGGCTGTCATGAATATTGTAAGTTTCACAACACAAAAGATGCATGTGCACAATGTGCGAAACCACTTTCTTTTGGCGTTATTCTAGATGAAAGAAACAGGGAGATTTATCATGTGTGGTGGAGTCATTAAAAGCTTCGTCCAAGTTTAAAACGAAGACAAACTGAGAGATATGATCAAGATGATCTTTTGTTTTGTATAGTTAAGCTTTTAGCAGCAATCCAACAGCAAATCATCTACAATCTACACTGACAGTAATTAGTTTCAGTGCTTTTCTGACATTAAAGATTAGTTTCTCACAAGCCTGTTTGTACAAAAATGTGTCAAAAAACCCAAATTAGTTTGAAATAATAGTATAAAACATGCTTAGAGACAGAAAGAAAACAAATGTGTAGACCTGTTTCGATTTCCCCCGAGGGCTGGCCACATGTTTCAGTCAGATGGTCTTAGGCTGTATGTCATCATCCGTTCTGTTTCTGTCACTGGGGATCACTTCACACACAGTTAATCACTTTAAACCTATACACACGTGTCAGGAATGTATTTAATGAAGGGTTGGTCAGCTGCTATTGTTACAAAACAGGCTGCATCCGGAGTGTTACAGAATCACACAAACCAGCGGCGTCTGTTACGTGGTGTGGAGCAAAGTGGGCCAAATTACACCAGACACCTGTAATGAAAAGTGTCTGAGTGCAGCTTTAGTGCTGGTAGTGGTTTTAATTGTGGTCTTTTTGTTTTTTACTGTTGGACCTTTAACCCTTTAATAATCAGCACTGACTTTACCGCTCTTTGCATACTGTCAGACTAGACGACTTTGTCGATTGAAGTGTGAGCTTTTCCAGCCATCACAATTGTTGATATATGAGGGTTTTCTCCTGTGACTATTTCTAGTGTAGTCTCAGCTCTAGTGTAATGTGCTCCACTGGTGTGTCAGCTGTTTTTAAGACTGGTCTTTTCTTGCTTCCCTGGAGGTCAGGTTGCCAAACTGTTCCAGGATTCTAGCCTGGGGAATGCAGTCAACATTGTGGTGACGCGGCTCATCCTGCTCATGGAAGACCAGGTAAATAAACTGCGTCAGCCACTCTCATGTGTTGCACAGCATCTATTAGCTCCTTGTTTGGGTCAAGTTAATTGGCTAAAGTGTCTTTTCTTCCGCCGCTCCCGCGAGCATGTAAGTGGGTATTGCCTGTAATGAAAGAGACGAGAGCTTGTAAGAAGTCGAGGACGAGGGAGATGGGCAGGTAAAGGTGGGAAAGGCAGGATATAAGGGTGTTTGTTGTACCTGTTGGACGGAGCTGCTTTGTGACTGTCCAATTGGTTCGTGTGGTTAACGGCGACCACTCTGATCGTTGCTATGACTCACATCCAGGGTGTAGACAAGCTCGAAGTTCGATTTGGAGACTGATGCAAAAAACGTCAGCGTATGAGTCTGTGTGCCGCAATACTATGGTGGCATCATGCCTGTTTATGTCGATATGACCTCGTGGTGTCCCATTCTTGTGAGCACGATGTCAAAGAAATGCCTTGTTTCAATTTTGCACATATGTCTAATAGGATGAAATGATGAAGTAATAATACAGCAATACAGCATTAGTGATGTTCTTCCAACTTCACAGGTCAGAAGTCCCGCTTTAGGAAGCGTTCCAGGTGAAATTTCCGACTGGGATCTCAGAAATTCCAACTTCCCAGTTCAAATGGAAGGCACGAGCGCTGCTTCGTACGGCCTCACAAAGCTGTTAGCGTGGCTGCAGACTCTTGTTGTAAGACATACTGCGAGTGAGTGAACGGAGGGTAGAAAGGGCGCTGAGTTTGAATCCCCACCTGACCACACGGCAGGGGTTCAGCTCATAAAAAAGTGCATGACCTTACCAGCATAGCGCAGGAGACGACTGGGCCATCTGCCTGCCCAGTAACTGTCTTTATTAGGCTGCCATTAACAGCATGGGTTGAGACGGTACAGCCGGCTCCATCGCTGACCTTCTAGCAATCTGACAAATGAATCATACTGACTTAAAGGGGCATCTCAGTGTGGCTTTGAGGTTTCCTCCATAGCTGTCCTATTAGGGAACATTTATGATTCATACGATTCATACTGCTTCAAAATTAGCTCCATAATTAACCGCTCGGATGTGTTTGTCATCTGACAGAGTAGAGAGGTAGATGTTAGGATCATTAGCGGCGGGCAGTATTAGTGTTGTTATTCTTTCTCCACGGACTGTTGAGGTTGAGGTCGGGATAGGATTGAGAGTAGTCTCGGCGAGTGGCTCTGCTGCCGGTTTCCAGGTCTGAAAGCGGCAAGCTGCCCCTGGAAAATAAAATCAGGCCAGCAGTGGGACCAGAAACGAGGGACTGTGGGATGAGACAATTACTAGTTATGTCACCACATGCATTCCTGGGTTACGAGTTCTCGCCAGCTGTGGCCAGCAGCAGAGCACTCCCTCCTCTCCTTCTCCTCTCTGCACTCTCATAATACTAGAAAGCACCTTCGCTGTAATCCTGCCTCACCATTATTTACAGCCTAATGAAGGTGCCGTCCAGTGTAAACCATGTAGCTCCAAATCCGATGATTTAAAAAAATATATGTATTAGGAAAATAATCCTGCTTTTTATACTAATTCACACGTCTTTAGATTATCTGAGGAAAATATGAGTCACAAAGATGAAAAGAGGGCTTTTTCCTTCACTTTAAAAAAAGTTTACTCTTTGGAGATGTATGGTTTTCACAGGAGAAAAAGAATAACAGACTAGCGCGGAAAACAAGGCTGAAATGCTGCAATACAGGAAGACTGGGTCTGTCTTATCACAGCATTGTCAGGCCTATCACCTGATTGTTGAAATGTCCCCTTTGTTGACACTGGAGTAACCCTATAATAATAAAGGTCCAGTGTGTAGTATTCAGGGGGATGTATGGGCAGAGATTGGACCTAATATTAATAATCATTCCACAGGGTTGTTACGCTCAAAAGAATTTATCCACCATTTTCACGATGTTAGCTCAGGGAAAAAGTCATGTTGTTACGCAATGCATCACGGTTTACGCACTACGTAAACTAGCTACAAAGCCTGGTGGTCTTCCCGGGGGCTTAATCTACACGGGGGAGCCCTCTTTAACAGAGCTTGCCGTGTTGCAACATGATTTTTCTACAATAGCCCAGAACAGACAAAACTAGAATAACATACATCCGCCAATACCCAGCACTTTGTACTCACTCATAGTTATCAGCCACCTAAAAGTCACGCCCTATTTTGCAATGTTAAAGAAAAGTGAGAAAAAATCCTGGATCCGTCCCTTTTTCCAGATCAGGTCTGTTCTTGGCAGAGACCATTCCTCCATCCAAGTTTCACGGAAATCCATTCAGTAGATGATGTGTAATCAACATCAACAAGCGAACCAACCAACTAACCAACAAATGGACAGGAGTTAAAGCATAGCATCCTTGGCTGGAGTAACAAACTCTAACACTGGAGAGGGCCTTTTGATTTTTTAGTAACTGCCATAGGGGAAGGTGAGACAAGTGTTGTTAAGTTGTTTGCAATCTTCAGCCTCACTGCTGGATGTCACTTAATCATACACACTGGACCTGTACATCAGTTCGCGTTTGCAAAAATAAGAAATTGCTGGAAACTGGATTTGAAATCATACGTCTATTTTCCAAATGTGCCTTTGACCCGGTGTCTCCTCTCTGGTTTCTCATCCAGCCAACATTAGAGATCAACCACCATGCAGGGAAGTCTTTAGACAGCTTCTGTAAGTGGCAGAAAACCATCCAGCACCGGAGCAGCTACGGTAACGCCATACCAGACAATGGGATCGCTCACCACGACACTGCTGTGCTTATCACCAGGTAAGGAAGGCGAACCTTTCACACAAGGATAAGCAATTAAGATTGTAACTTTTTTCTGCCTTCTTCATATTTAAATACCAGTAATTCAGACTAAAGAAATATGAGTGATTGGGTGAAAGGCAAGTAATGGTTTCACATATATGTTCAACACCCTGCTGCAAAAAAAAAATCTGTGCAGTCTGTTTCCCTGTTCACATAAGGGTTAAAACAGCGTTTCCTCTGAGCTGAATTCTTACATTCCGAGCCCATATCCTCATAGGTTTTCATGAAGCCAAGTCCAAGAGAGTTGGGCTGTATCTTGTCCTGTCTGGGCTGACAATAGCTGGGGCCACTCTGCCCAGCTCAGCATCTGGAGAGAAAACGTAGAAGAGAGATATGAGGAGGGAGCGAGAGACGACTCTTTCTTTTTTTTTTTTGTTGAGAAAGCAGCTCAGATAAAATTGAAAGAGGAGGGTGAGGGAGGATGAGAAAGAGAGCTGAAGCTATAGCAACTATGCATTCTCTCAACTGTCATTTCTATATACTTCTGGAAGAAAATGGAGACAACAGTGGAAGATGCATATAAAGCAGATAAAACACTGATGCTATTCACTGAGGAATGTGCAACCGCAAACAACACAACCATAGTTTGGTCAGAGGCATCTGAATGCGATGTCGACGGGCAAGAGCTGCCACAAATACTTTCCTATTCTTTCTAACAGAATATAATTATGTAAGAGGAGTCGTAAGAGAAGAACAGATAGATAAATGTCTGTTTGTGAGATGCGGTTTCGGTGGTGGCTTTGGGAGAGCACTCGGGGTTTTAACGACAGAATTTATCAAGCAGAGGATGGAAGCTGTCCAGACAGATGACACCGCAGTGACCGTCCGTGATTTCCTGCTATTGTTCTTTTAAAAGCTATATCTGTCTGCTATCTGTCTGTATATTCGCCGTCTGTGAATATACTGCATGACATGTCACCTGTTCACACGTGTAAGTGTGACAACATGACATATCGGATGATTTTTAAACAGCCCGGTTGACTTTCCTTCCCATCTGCAGGTACGACATCTGCATCCAAAAGAACAAGCCCTGTGAAACCCTAGGTAACGCACGCACAAACGTATATATATCTGAAGTAGATGGAGACCTGTTCTAAAAAAATACAACTTAAAAAATAAAAATGGCTCCAGAGAGCTTGTCCAGGGAAATCCAAGTCTTAGAAAGCCAAGAAATCCCAAATTGATTTGAAAAGACGTCATTTACACTCTAGATGTGCGGTCAAGCCCGTGCATCCGTTCCAGACGGTGTCTTTTCAGATCAGTTTGGGATCTTGGGGCTTGCAAAAACACAGGACGAGGTGTACGGAGCCGTGGTGAAAAATGTTTTGGTTGTTTTTATGTTTTAAAACAAGTCCCTGTCTGCTTCAGTTGTTAAGGAGAATGCTGCAACACTGTTTTGTTGCGAAGGTCCGGCACACACATTCTCACTATAACACACTCGTGTATGTGTGTGTGACTGACAGGTCTGGCTCCTGTAGGAGGGATGTGTGAGCCAGAGAGGAGCTGCAGCATCAATGAGGACATTGGCCTGGGAACGGCCTTCACTATCGCCCATGAGATAGGACACACGTGAGTGAAACACACCCGCCATACACACACGCACCCCGAATAAACTTGTCAGATGGATTTAACAGCATCAGTTCCCCGTCGTTGGAGTAATCAAGGTTACTCATCCTAAATAACCTTTGTCACATTGTATTTATAATATTGTGTCCTTTGTCATACAATTAAGGTAATGGCAATTATAATACTGATTAATATAATAAACTATTTATACAGCACCTTTAAAAACAGAGTTTACAAAGTGCTTTGATGGACAAGCAAAAGCAGGAAACACAGGGAGACAATATTACAGAATAAACACTCAACAGTGAAGCCAAACACAAGGAAGCCGAGTCTAAGGTGAGTTAATACAAGGAGGAAGAACACAAAAAGACAGTATGATCAACTTTTAAGTAAAAGGAATACAAGCGATAAGACATGCAAAATCACATCAAAGAACGAAAAAATCCAAAAAGTCATGTAAAATAATAGAAATAAATAAAAGAATATGATCATTAAAGGACACTAAGAAGACAAACAACAGACGAAAAAGAGCAACAGGTCCGTCAGTGCCGTGACTTGTGGTTGGTTGGTTGGCTCAGAAAAATCGACCTGGCTTTGAAAGAAACTGATGTCAGTTTTTCACCGCAAAAAAACACTTCTGTGTGAAGCAGCCGTTTGAAAGAAATATTTACGTGCAAATTTCAGTGCACAAGAGAAAAAAACCCCAGTGTGGACTGTCGAGGAGAAGTTCATGACCAAGTGTTGTCAAACATCTTAGACAAAATATGTTATTCAGCCATTCTTTCGAATCGGCCAAGACACAGAATGTCCCTGAAGAGAATCCCTGAGGTGTCTCGCGTGTCTTTTCTTACGGTCTGGTCCGAGACGACCCCTCCCCCCACTGATCACATCTCCACATCTCCAGAGAGCGTGTATGTGATCTCTAACACCATGAGTCATTTCCATTGGTGGAGAACGTGTTAATAGTTGTATATTTTCTTTCCGTCACACTATTTATATGCTGAATCAGGGACATGTGTGGCTGGTGCAGCACCTGGAGGCGCCTCTGTTTTTTATATCTGGGTGACTCGGGAACTATGTTATACTCATTTGCTCCCTTAGTAACAAGTAATTTTATCTGCCTGTTTGCTTTACGACTGACATAATTGCAGTAAATCAGCAGGGGTTTTATCTCTCTTTTTTTCCCTGAGAAAATCATCAAGTGTAGCCTATTTTTGGGGAGCGTCATTTCTCGCTAGCAGTAATTGAGTGTCCAGTTGCATTGTGTCCACACACAGCCTGAGAAGTATGAAGACAGATGGTCGATCTTTCGGGGTCGGGCCTCCCTGATGATAAACACAGGTAGCGTTCGAGTACTCAGACACAAAGGCTCGCTAGCCAACACGACTGGACGCAGCGGGCTGATTAAATGTTCTGTTTCGTGTGCGTCAACACAATCAACATTTGTTTTTAATTGTCATATAAATTGTTTTGACATCACAGTGCAGCGTCAGATTAAAAACAGGCCTCTCTGCGGTGGAGGGCACCCACATGAAACAAACCGAGGGATCAAAACGGTAATGATTCAGCTGAGGGATGAAAAGCTTCAGGACATTTGTATTTCAGGCTCAAACACGGCTACTGTGAGTGTTATTGTTGTCTGTCACGAATGCTTGGGAAGAAACAGCAAACGGATCAAAGCGCTGTGAGCATCCCTTTACTGAGTCCTGTTGAAGATGGGGAACTTTAGATAACCAGCAGTTTGTTACGTCAGCATCTCCGTCAGTTGATTCAGTCCACATCTTTTCAGTGTGTGGTGTACATTTTGAATGAATAGGCCATGGTCAAAAAGTGAATCTGCAGCTGTTTTAGTCTTCAGTTAAGTGTTTCATTCTTGTTTCTGTAAAAGATTTCCAAACTTTCTTTGGTTCCTGGTTCTCAAAAGTTGGGGACTTGATGCTTTTCTCTTGAAATGAATACCGGCATTTCCCAACATTTTCTGATCATTTATACACAACACCAACAGATTCCCAAATAGAAAATGCTTCCCAAACAACAACCTTCCAATTTATCTTCTATTTTTCAGGCTAACATCTACAAGACACATGTGTGCTATCTGGGTTATTCATATTTTAACCAACAATTAATCTGCCATTTTTTTCTTGATTTCTTTATTAATTGGACTTAATTTAGTTTGTAAAATGTTAAACAATTGTGAAAATATCAGTAACATTTTATAAAAGTTTTTGCTGACACCAACAAATGTCTTGATTTATCTGACCTACTGTCTAGAACTCAGTAAATTTGTAATTCACAGTGAAAAAAAATAGCAAATACTCACATTCATGATAATAGTTGCCAATGTTTTGTCTGTCTTTTCACTTATCAATGAATTGACTAATCGCTGCAGCTCAAGTAAACCTCATCGTATGCAGTGTCCTACACTTACTTCTGTTCGTTAGAAGTAGTGTTATTTAAACATATTCACATTTAAGTCAGTTTAAAAGTTGGAATTTAGTTTCTATTTGATGTCAAATAGAAAAACAGCGGGACTTAAGCTGCGGTTTAATGAGGACCACTGTCCTCTTTCCTTCCATGATAATGATTAAAAATCCAGCCATATATTCACAGCAGTGGACTATACTCTTTTATAGTGTGCTGATCTGCCACTTTAATGACATTAATTATATTTCCTGCAGGTTGATGATTCAGAGTGGGTTATACATCCTTTGTGTGGTTTGATCGTTCAAACTATTTTGTCCAACAAGACTCTGACTGGCCCCACTTCCTTACAACACGTCTGTTCTTTCGATCCCACTCAGTTATCCACAGCCATCTTTTTTCCACTGTCCCCGTCCCTGCAGCCGCGATTCTTACCAATCCACACGACCTCAAAGTGTCACCGTGTCATCATGGGTTTTAGGTTCGGGATGAACCATGACGGTATGGGGAACGCCTGCGGGCCCCGCAGCCAGGAGACTGCCAAGCTGATGGCTGACCACATCACCATGAAGACAAACCCGTTCATCTGGTCCGCCTGTAGCCGGGATTACATCACCAGCTTCCTGGAGTGAGTCAGCCTATCAGATATCTGCAAACCACAAATATTTTGGAAATTAGAGGTTTGAGGAAAAAAGAATTGGATGTCAGAGTAACATTTACGATGGTGAGAGAGATGACAGCAAGCAAATCCACTGTAGCCGTTGTTTCAATAAAGAAAATGACTGTATTCCTTTGGATTTTCTCAGAACAAACTACCAATGCTAATTATTGTTTATTTATTAATATAACGCCTTTTCTCTACTGTTTCTTTAGCTCAGGTATGGGCTCCTGTCTGAACAACGTCCCACCCAAGCAGGAGTTTGTATACCCCACCACAGCGCCGGGTCAGGCTTACGACGCAGACGAACAGTGTCGCTTCCAGTACGGTGTCAGATCTCGACAGTGTAAATATGCGGTGAGTGCTCTGTCGACATTCTCACACTTTTCATAAATCATTCAGGATGAATGGAGAAAGATAAATCATTTGCTTGATCCCATTCGAATTGTGCCATGACCTACACGTATGATGTTTGTCAGTTTTGTCGTAAACGTTAAGTGAACTACATCGTTGTTTTGATAGAGAGCCCCCTAGTGGTGGAAATTCCACATCGTGTGTGTAATATTTTCTCTTTTGGAAGGCTCAGCCTCAATTTACATCATTTATTTCGCTGCTTGCACCTGATTTGTGTTCCTCTGGTTCTCTCCAGCAATGGGAAACGTCTTGCAAAACCTTCCCTGAATAGCATCCATTTTATCACATGGTCAACTTTTATGGGGCCAGGTTCAGAGCCAATGGACATCTGGAACAGATGACTGCTTTACAGACTCTTTATTTTCAATACTATGTGGTCGGAGCATATGTACACAATAAAACATAACCCCCATGTGTTATAGGCATTGCTGTAGAGGAGCAGGGAGGAGGGTGAAAAAGAGTGTGTCTGCTTCAGTGTCTTCATAATGTGCTTGTATAGAAACTCTGACTCTTTGCTTTGTTCCTCTCCTCTTGTTTTTTTCTCTCCTCCCTTTGTTTTCATCCTTTCACTCACGCACACAGGAAGTCTGCAGTGAACTTTGGTGCATGAGCAAGAGCAATCGTTGCATCACCAGCAGCATTCCCGCTGCAGAAGGAACCATCTGTCAGACCAACACCATAGAGAAAGGGGTAAATACTGAAATTAAGTTTTGTCTTACATTGTACTTTGTAAAAGAGGGGCTAAATATGGCTGACGATGTTCATCTGGGACTGGTTCTCCCGCTTCTTACAAGAGCAAAAAAAAAAAAAAAAGAGAGAGAGAGCAGCACATGAGCTCACGCTGAGTCATCTTGGATGTTGTTTTGTTTGGATAAAATGTTTTCCAATAAAAATATTTGGAGAGTCGAACTTTTTAACAGAAAGAAAATCACCCTGAAAAACACAAATAAAAAAAAATGTTCTCTTGGTTTCAGGATGTCTTATATTCCTGGCTGGCCCTGACCGATTATAACAATGTTCTATCTTCTAGCCTCGTCCTTAGTGTTGTTACACATTTACAAATCTTTACTTTTTTCTCTTCACTCTTGTTGCTGTCTATGTGGGAATTCTTTGCGTCTGAACATGTCTATAAATATATGCGTGTTCGTGCTGCAGTGGTGCTACAAGCGGGTGTGTGTGGCGTACGGGACTCGTCCGGAGGGCGTGGACGGTGGTTGGGGTCTGTGGTCGCCCTGGGAGGAGTGCAGCAGGACATGTGGAGGAGGAGTGTCCTCTTCTATCAGACACTGTGACAGCCCCAGGTATGGTTCTCACCTATATATATCTATCTATATCTATATCTATATCTCTATATCTATATATATATATTTGGAGTCAGTCGAGTGGATCACCTCATCTACAAAGGCTGCAATGTAATCCTTTGGGGCAACTCCGACCATTTGCTTGTTTTGGCCACTGACAGTCTGAGATTGTTTCTGACAACATTATGGAAACAGTTTCTACAGAGACAGACCTTTTTGTTAAATGAAAAGGTCATTTTAGTAACCAGAAACAAAAGTCTCGCTCAAGGAGATGTCTCAGATCTCGCTAAAACGTAAGTTGCTGCCAGGAGATGACGGAGAGAATGTGATTCAGAGTTGATGAGAGGAGTTTAAAGTTTACATAAAGGAACTTCCAGCAAGAATTTATTTACAAAGTCATGGCTGAATATTTAGCTGATTTAGAAAATCGAAATGAGGCAACAACTGTGAAAACTCCTGAGGTTTCAGGGCGAGACTTCTCCTTGAGCGAGGCTTCTGTTTCTGGTTACAAAGAGGATCTTTTCATGAAGCCTCTCTCTCTAGGAATTGTTTCTGTAATGTTGTCGGACACCGAGCATAACAACCTCAGCCTGTCTGATGGTCGGAGTTGCCCCAAAGGATTCAAATTGAGTTAAAACTGAAAGCCTAAAAAGAATGTTGGTTTATACACGTTTTTTCACTATCAAGAACAAAACATTTCATTTAACATTTCAATGCACGATCTACAGCATACAGAAGAAAAAGAGCACTGTTATTGACCAATGCATCGGGCTTGGAATTTGCTCAGAAAAGATGAAATTAGATGGTTATATCCTGAGAAATATGCCGATCGGTTTTACCTGCTGTAGGAAACTGGAGATTTTTTCTTATGTCAGCACAAGAAGAACATGCAACCTCAACGCAGGAAGGGCTGAGATTTATTTCCAGGCAGCAGTGCCACTGTTTTTATCGTGTTTAAAATGATTCAGATTGGAGTCTGAATCATCATCCAATGACTAGAAGACCTGCTTTTGAATCGCAGTCACCAGATCCGTCATCTTGATTTGATTAAACTGAGAATGAATTGACCCAAATCTGGGGCTAACAGTGTTCTTTTGTATCATTTCTCTGCATCGTTTGCATACTTGCTTTGGCTCCGCTCTGTTTAAATTTGTTGAAAGTTTAGCAGAGGCAGCCATTTGACGGTGGCTGGCTCTGGCTTCCCTCTCAGTTTTTTTATTGTTTTGTTTTTTTCAATCTAGAGGTGTTGTCGTGATGGTCTGCAAAAGACAATGAATCAATAAAAGAGACAGACAGTGAGATTGAAAACACACTGATGAAGGCAGGCGAAGCAGTGATCAGGGGCCTATGTTGTCTGGTGATGAGATGGAGGTTAGATCTTGTTAAATTGTACTCAGATGTGACTGACTGGCGGATTCTCTTTGTGTCTGGTCGTAGGCCAACCATTGGTGGAAAGTATTGTCTGGGGGAGAGAAAGCGCTTCAGGTCCTGCAATATTGATGTGAGTATAGCTGCTTTTCATCATCGTCGCCATTATCACTGATTGATCAATTTAATGTGAACAGAATCATGAATTTTACTTGATTTCATTTGTTTTGTTTACTGTCATTGAATGGCGTTCTGCTTGCACATGTTTGTAATGCATATGTATGTGTGTGTGTGTGTGTGTGTGTGTGTGTGTGTGTGTGTGTTACAGGAGTGCGCTGCAGGTTCTCGAGATTTCCGGGAGATTCAGTGCTCTGATTTTGACAGCGTTCCTTTCCGGGGGAAGTTTTACACCTGGAGGCCATACAGAGGGGGTGAGTGAACAACCGATCCCTATGTGTGGTACATCGCGTCGTTCATTACATCTGCCGGCCTGGCTATACACGCTTTAACTTGGTGTGACAGACGGTCACAGCTGGGATTCGCATTTCCACCAATACCAGGCTACTTGAAGGTGTGTCTTAAACCAATGACACGCTTGTCCCAATCCCAGCAGTGCTATTGAGGAATCACTGCTAGCAAAGTGGCTCCTCTAATTCAGCTACAATAACTTCTTCACAATAAAAGCCCCCCGTTATTTAGTCATCTAAAAGCTTTTATTATAAAGCGACACTACAGGAAACGTTGACTCCCAAAAGCTGAAAGTGAACACGATGAAACAGTGAAACACAGCAGATGTTTGAAAGGACAAGCAGGATGAGAGAAACTGGAGAGATTCATGTTAGAAGCTCCAAAAGTACAACATGTGAAGTTTTTCCTCTCTCGAATCGAGGGTCTAAGGACAGAGGATTTTGTTCACTGCACAGATTGTAAAGCCCATTGAGGCAATGTAATTGTGATTTTGGGCTATATAAATAAAATGTATTTGATTTGATACATGGCGATAACATGTCAGTATGAACTTTATATCTATATATATATCTCAAAGATTTCTATTGAGCGCAGATCAGCTGAATGAAAGTGAAAACTACAAAGCTGTATTTACTGCACGTTTCACAAACAAACACCATTTATGGTCAAAAATATCTCGCCTAAGTATTTTTCAGCTTGGATGGTTGTTCATTGTGCTTTTCCGTGTTGGAGGTATGAGTACAATGGAACCCACCACAAGAACCACACGTCCACCACAGCAACCTCTACTACCTCAACTCATCAAGTCATGGATTCTCTCTCGTTCCGACCATCAGCTCTCCTGCAGTGCTAAAAGGAAACCTATAAACCAACCACAGCAAATCAAACCTAAGCGTTGTTTGTGTCTGTGACACTTAATAATTTAGCACATTGCTACTGTTCCACCAGAACTTCCTTGAGGATGCCAGAGGCTGGTATAAAGGAAAGGTTGATCAGAGATATTAAAAGGGAGGAAGAGAATATTAAAGGTAATCAGATGAAGATGGACGAAGAGATTTGAGCAAAGACTTGATGACAGGAGATGAACAGAAGTCAGTAGACGGAGAGTAGTGTGTGTGTGTGTGTGTGTGTAGAGAGAGAGAGACAGGAGAAAGTGAATCGAAGCTGCAGACTCCCTCCTGTCTGGCCCACAGATGCTGGCTACAGAGTGCCATGCACCCCACAATGCCTTGCGAGAATTCCTCACTCCTGATGAGCACTACACTGGACGTGAAAGATAAATAGTTTCAACGACATAACTGCCTTTAATCTAGCCCTCCAAAAACATAATGGCTTACAGAAATTGGCTGGCAAGCCAATTCCAACTTCAGGCAACAAGTGCTCCTTTCATCAAGTCAGCTGATTTTACAATGGAAATCCCTTGCAGCTGTTAAAATAGGACCAGTGCCATTGACTCTGCCCTGCGTTAAGGCCAGATCACACCGCCCAGCCCCTTCGCTGTCCTCTGCAGCCCTCTCAGTCGCCTCATAGTCTCTTCTCAGCTTTCCTCCTTTCACTTTTACTCTACAACGCCAGGGCTTCCTTTTCTTTGTTTTGCTCTTTTTCTTGGTCCTCTCAGCTCTGGTCTCTGTAAAAGTGTCTCCTTCTCTTATTTTATTCAGTCCACCATTATCCAGTCTTTCGCTCTGTCGTTTTTGTCCTGACACTGAGAACAGAGGCAGCCTTTCTCTCTCAGCTCAGGCAGCCAAGGACAGTTCATTAAAAAAGGTCTGCCGTATAAGCTGCTCCACATTGCTGTTCTCAGTCCAACAGCCTTCATATTCAACCTTCACACCCTGCAAGCTATGATACACACACACACACAACCTGCTGCAACCGACGACTGCCCCGCCAAAGCTAGGCACCATGGGAATTGTAGTTTTCCGTGGTCTGACCACTTTATCGTCTGCACGCCGTGCCAGTACATACTCTCTCTCTCTCACTCTCTCTGTCTGTCTCTCTCTCTCTGTACCTGCTGCAGCGCTGCCAGCACAAACAAACACAGCCCAGACTGATGTCAGCAGCCACTCAAATAGTGGAGCTGTTGGCAAGCTGCACAGATGAATGAAGGATATATACCACTTGGCTGGAGGAGACCTCTAGCAACTGTGTGCGTGTGTGTGTGTGTGTGTGTGTGCGTGCGTGTGTGTGTGTGTGTGTGTCAGGGCAGTGATGAAATGAATACAGAAAAAATAGAGAGGAAAAGGGGTAAAACCTGAAAAGGGTCCAGTCATGCAAGTGTAAATCATATTTTTACTTCAAGACCAAATATTCACATACTGACAGGGGAAAAGAAACAGCTTGCACTACGTTGTGATATTTTGATGTTTTCTGCTTTTAAAGAATGAATTGGCAGCTGAGACCTAAATGTTGTGGAGAGATGCGACGTGTGTCTGTGGCCGTGTGCTGCAGGAATGGCGTATTTTCGTAGGCTAACCTGGAAGTTTCCCTTGACAAAAAGGACTGGACTTTGGATCACTGCAGAAAATAAGCCCTGTGGCAAACACAAGTGATACATTTTGCTCGGCAGGATAAACTTCACAACTTAATGTGTGACTTTTGATCACCCGCTGCAGAGCCGTCTTGATGTCCTGGGTGATGCAGAAACCCTGCCACTGTGTGATGTTTCCAGTCAAAATGCTTTCTATTGCTCCTCTGTAAAAGTAATTGAGAACTTCACGCTGAAATTCGACCCTCCTAAATTTGAAGAGGAGCCTTTTCTGTGCTTTTCTGCCCATGTGTGACGATCACGATAGGTTCTTTGAGATGCTGCTTCCCAGGAACCTAAAATAAATCTTTGCATTTCGACTGTTGTTTGGACAGAATGAGTCTTTTGAATGTCTGTTTGTGATAGTGTTGTGGATATGGGACATTGTGTGAGAGGATGCCGCATCAGCCAAGTAGCACATTTTTGAATTGTTATAATTTATCGACAATCTGACAAAAAAATCTACGATACCGATAAAAGAGATGATGAGTATCAGCCTGATAATCAGTCAGATGATTAATTGGTCTAACGCTGCATTGTATATGTGCATATTTGTTAGCTATGATATTGATAGATCTGTTTATTTACCACTGTATGTCCTGTCCGCTGTGTGTGTGTGTGTGTGTGTGTGTGTGTGTCTAGGTGGGGTAAAGCCTTGCTCTCTCAACTGCCTGGCGGAAGGATACAACTTCTACACTGAGCGTGCTCCCGCTGTGGTGGACGGCACTCCTTGCCGAGACGACTCTCTGGACGTATGTGTAAACGGAGAGTGTAAGGTGAGAGATGACCGACCTGTGTGTGTGTTTGTAAGCACCCATGCGAGCCATTAGACATTCAAGCGGAAGCAGCAGGATCGAGGATCAACACAAGACTGTCTTCAACTCCAATAACGTTGTTTATTCTCGCTCTCAAGACGTTTGGACAGCTGCCACTGTCTGGTTTACACACCGAGTGCTGACGATCATCACGATCAGCTGCTACGCTGAAAAATGGTCCTGACTTTGGCAGCGATCTTAGATTCCCATTACCGATGCTCTCTCTTAATACCAGCTGTTAATGAAAACAAAACGTGTAGCTGCTGCTCATTTTGTTGAAGTGGAGACCACCTGGAGCTCCAACAGGTCCCTGGAACCCATTTTGACACCCGCATGGCTCATTTATGAGAGGTTTTAGACACAAAAAAAAAGCCCTAATGGTAACAGCACGCAGCTTATGTGGTTGCTATTGATTCCCAATCTGTTGTTAGTTCCACTTCTTGTTTATTTTGGATGCAGCTCCTCTCCAAAAAGAAACCAGAAGCTTTGGATGGGGAGGGGAAGATGTGAGGACGGAAAAAAAAACAAAAACCTCTAACTTCAGGATATCCAGCTTGTTGTTTTGTGGTTGCCTGCGGAGAGCCAAAAGATTTTATTCTTCTGCTCCCCCTCGCGTGCCTCGTACCCCCCACGATCGGGCTTTATTTTAAGTGCCTCAGTGGTTAGGTAGGCTGAGGCGCTGAGGGAGGCTGCAGTCCCTACACTCATCCAAAAAGAGGATTTTGTTTATCAACATCCCCTCTCTGGCTCAGCTCCTCCACCTCTCCTCTGTTTTCCCTGTACTGTGCTCCGCTCGGCTCTGGACGCACTCAGTGACCCTCCAGCTCAGCTGTTAGTCTGTCTGCACTGCAGGCAGGCTTTCATTCACTGTGGTCCTCTTATTTCTCTCTTTCTTTTTCTCTTTACCTCTCTGTCTCTCTGCATCCATTCCTCTCATTTTTCTCTCTACCTCCCTCCTTTTTTTTCTCTTTCGCTTCATTTTTCTCGCAACTTTTTTGTCTGCAGTCCAGTCGGAGCTTCTTCCTCCCTCTCCTCCCGCTTCGATCGTATTACCTCTCATATATGTTGTGTACAATAAAGCTTCGGAGAAATCTCTTGTTTGGAGCTTCATGCTGGCTTCAGTTCCAAAGCTGGGGTTTGGGCATTAAGGAGAGGGGAGAAACAGGGGAGAAGGTGGAAAAGAAAAAAAACAACCTGGAAACAGATGGTCCAGTTGAACACAACATACCGATGCAGACGAACGGCACGTCTGCCAGAGCCCCCTTTTTCCCGGATCTGATGGATAAAATATAGAGCGCCAGATATACAAAGAAAATGGCATTGTGCAAATGTGCACTGCGGTTTTCATTGAGTTTGCGGCCACAATCTGAGTGTATTCAGTGAGTGATTTACTGAGGCAGCAGCTCATTACATAGTCAGCTCCTGGACTGTGCCTCCAAATGCTCCACACCAGAGACGGAGGGTTCACTAAGGTCGTCATGACATTATAATCCTCAGCATATATCTAATGGTTGATACATTTGGAGGAAGAAAACACATGAAGATGAAGCCAAATCAAATAGGCACAAAATGTACACACGGCACAGGATCTAATGGATTGAGAGAGAGAGAGAGATGGTGCGGGTGTAGGTGTAAATGGTGTTGATATGCATGTTGATGCTGTAGTAAATACAGACACACATTTAAATTGTATTAATGTTTATCTGCAGCCTGGTCTGATTTTAAAGAGTGTTGATGATGAAGTCTGATAGACACAAACCACAACATCCAGACACTTATGCATGTTTATTTTCCCACTACAGTCTTCTGTGTGGCTCTTACACATCCTAACTTAGTACGTCTCTAATTCCTCCTTTTGGAAGTGTTGTGGCTTGTTCTCTGAAATTCTAAACTGTGCCATCTGAACAGGGCTGTTCTTCTTGCCTCAAACGTACAGTCAGATGATTTATTCTCGCTCTGAAATGAAAGAACGAGACATTTCTCAAGCTAACACGATGTCAGAGACTGTACAGCTGCCTCGTTTTACGCACACATTTGCTAAAGATAAATGAGACTCGTAGAGCGTTCAGGAGGTGTCGTCAACAACAAAAAAACAATTCTCAGAGAAAATGTGGTGATGGAAGTTGATGAATTGATGTCATATGGCGCCAAAACATGGCAGACCAAAGTAAACACTGGGTTGATGGCAACATGCATATTTCTTCTGCTCTTCCTCGTTCCTCAAATACCAGAAACAGCTGTCAATGTGCTGTTTAGACGCTCTGAACGATAACATGCAAAACATCGATCATGTTGCTGACTTGATGAACACACAAAAGCTGGGAGAACCACTTCCAAACTCTGGAAGTGGGAACATCTGAGAAGCACATGAATGCAGCATCAGTCATTAATCACATTAATTAGGTGTCAATTCATAGGTGAAAAGAAAAAAAGTCTATATTAACTTAATACATTAGAAAATTGTGACATTGTTAATCAGCACAAGAACAGCTCTTACAGAAAGGATGTGAATTCTCCACGCAAAACCGATAGTCACAAATAGCGACTCAGTAAATCCAGTCAGAAGGTCACTGAAGACAGCAGGCGCAAAAGCCTCAGTAACTCCAACCAACACCTGTTCTCCCATGAAATTAATAGACCAGGTAAATGCAGGTGAAGGCTGCCCTCTCACAGGGTTCGCACCTGCTCATCCACCTCAAGTCGTGAAGTGTTGAAGACAGATCAGAGGAAAGTTTGGCTTTCAAGTTGAGGCAGATACAGCCTCGCCTTTTTTTTCTCCAACAAATGTGTGCAGGAAGTCGTTGTTAGTTAAGCCTTTCTTGCAGGTGGTCTGTCATTTTCAAAATTATGGTCGCAGCATCCCTGGGTGCATATTTACTGCCATGATCACAGTTTTCGCCGACATATTTCCCTTGTTTCATATAATATCAGAGGCTCTTGGGTTTCCTCTCTCCTGTTCTTAGAGTAGTTATAAATCCAAATCCGTTCATCCTTCTCCCCCCTATTGAAGAAGCCGTCGTCAAACGCAAAGATATTTTTTATGATTTTTAGTCTGCGGTGTGCCATCTTTCACTTCTCCTGATATTTCAGCACAGCAAACACTTTATGTGCTTCCTGTGTTGTGCTGTAGGTCCCAAATGAGCTCTGGGAAAACACTGTCTGCATGTACACACAAGAGACCTACATCACTTTGAACTGAAACAAATCCCCTCTACCCACATTAGAAAGCCACCAGATAACAACTGGGTGAATCACACTTTCAACTCTGGATCTAGTTCTGAACTGTAATCTAATCACCGTAAAAGTAATAATAAACTTAAGCCTCATTATCCCTCTCTACAATAAGCAACTGTCATGTGAATATATGAGACCGAGCGCAGTTGCCATTCATTCTCAACACTTGTGTTTAGGTTTGGTTCGCTGTTAAAAGAATTTGAGTGAAACCACCTGCTTCGCTCATCATGAGACTTATTTATGTCGACAACTATGAGTTTAGCAACCTAAGAGCATTATGTCTGCTCTGGATCAGAAAACACATCTGGACTTACCATCTGATATTTCTCTGTTTTGAAAAAGTGGTCTGGAAGACATTAGAGGTAATCCCTCAGCCGGCCTCTGACACCTCTCGACTTACTGACTGTGCCCCTTCACCCATGACCCTGACTGACCCTGCAGCTCACTCGCTTCTCCCTTCTCGCAGCATGTAGGCTGCGATCGTATCCTCGGCTCGGATGTTCGCGAGGACCGATGCCGGCTCTGCGGTGGCGACGGGAGCAGCTGCGTGTCCGTGGAGGGGCTCTTCAATGACTCTCTGCCCGAAGGAGGTACGCACCTAAAACACTCCAGCACTCGTCATCTCTTCTTTTTCTTCAGCTGCGGCCTCAGAGGTTTCTGCACATATAGATTTATATATGGCAGGGGGGAAGAGTGACTTAATGTGGATTTGGAACAGCCTCCACTCTCCTGAGAATCAGATTAGGTTAACGTGAGGCATTTAGCATGAGAAGTTATGCAACATAATCGTTCTGTTCCAAAACTCTTGCACATGCAACATTTAGATTGTGATACTCCGGATGGTTTATGCATCTTGGAGAGCTGCCTTGCAAAGTAAGTTAGGACATCCCAGACATTCAAAATGTATCGTATAATCGTCTGTTCACATGCAAACTCTGTTCACAGCAGCATATAGTTACAGTTATTTATTTCTTAAAGCCAACAAAACTCTATGTCACTGCAGGACTATCATTTATTTCAGCACTTCAGAGTTTGTCTGATGAACGCATGGAGATAAATTATGTGTTTATACAGCAGTTGAGAGTTGATGTAGCCCAGATTTAAAGTTGGCATTACGGACAGCAACAGTCATCAGTCTTATCCATCATTTTGTCTTGTTCTTGACCACAGGGGATGGATCTGTTATTATTATGTTGTATTATGTCAATGAATTCCTGAAATAAAGGTCCATTGTGTAGGATTTAATGATTCTTAAAAACAAGAAAAACGTGAAAGGCCCTTTTAAGTCAGTGTTTTGTTTGTTTTGTGTAGCTCCTTCTGGCAACTACTGTTTTTAGAGAGGCGTAGAGGAGGTTGATCTTACGTGAGTCAGACGGAGTTAGCGTCGTATTTTACTCTGCATTACCCCACCAGTACAACGGCGACATGTTCAGTATATGAGGCTGTAATTTGTCAATTTCAACACCAGCAACCTTATAAAACACTTGAAGACGCGTCACGCGAAAGAGCACTTTATGAGATAGTAAGGGATCACATATTTCATTTACGCCACAGTATGACCATCAACATTTGCCCTTCAAAGTGTGGTGCTGCAAGCAAACGAGTTCCGTGAGTACGTTTTGAGGGAATTATTTATCTCTTGATTTAATTCAGTTGCTGTTGCACTTTAACAGCTTCTAAAGGAATTGTCATTTATTCCAAGATTTCTTTATGTGTTCCTTTTCGGTTGTTATGACTGAAATAGATAATAAGATAATTCTCTGCTAAGTTTAACCAGAGCCAGGCCATACAACAATGATAGCAATCATATCAAATCCATGCAGGGTTAGCAGTTTATACAGCTGTTAAAAGAAAAAAAAAAATTCTTCATCTATTGTCTGTATTTAACATCTACTGGTATAGATCGTCTACTACCAAGGGAAAGCATATAGACAGAAAACAGAATAGGGCCAAGAATCAACCCCTGAGGTACACCAAAAATATCTTTGTATACAAGGAACTGAAACTACCAAGGTTAACAGTAACATGTCTAGTGGAGAGATATGATTTAAACCACTGAGGTGCCAGGCAGTTCATTCCAGCATTGTTACAAAAAATTCTCAAGTAAAAGGGGTTAATCAGGGGAATTTCTTTGACCCTATTTTGGACCTATGGAAAAACTGTCACATATTTTTAGAAATGGATTGCACCACATACAGTATATAAATGAAAAAATCCAGTGACTCAGGTCAGCTCAATATTACATACAGATACACAACATCAAAAGTTCCCAAGCCAGTATGATAGTTTTAATTATTTCATAATTTAATAGTCTTAAATCATGAGGAAGCACGAATAGACATGAACATATACATACCATACACTGTATGTATATATTTATCCGCCAGCCACCCAGGAACACGTGGCAGACAGATTTAGTCGAGGTCCACCCAGTGTGGCTTGAGGTCCGGCCGCTTTTTGGATCTATTCTGGGTAACATTTCTCCCCACAACACCAACTTCAGAGTTTCTCACCCAACTGTCAACACCGCTCACCCCCCTCCAGGATTCCTGAAAGGGGACGCACCCTCAACCGGCAGCCATGCTCTGCACCACAGTGACCAGGCCAGTCTTTCAACCCCAGCTGAGGTCTCAACTACCCTCAAAATATCTGACATTATGGTTGGCCTAGAAAATCTGTTTGTGAGGTCTATGGCAAAGTGAAGGGGTTTTCTGTTTAATTGCCAGTGCTATTACTAAAGCTACAGTGACTTTTATTCCCTGATATGGGTCAAACTCCAAAAATGCTTCCTCCGGCTGGTAAATGCCCAGATCTTTCTATCTCTACACCCACAGAAGTTTGTGGACGATGATATGTGATTGTTGAACACCATTCAAAAACCATGGGTATGAATATGCTGCTGTAATGGCTTCTGGGAAAGCTTTGGCAAGTTTAAAGACGTTTATGTTAGGTGATAAAGGCCTGGCTCTGAGTCGTTGTTCCAATTCATCCCAAAGGTATCAGATGGGGTTGAAGTCAGGGTTCGAGGTGTGCAGACAGTCACGTCAACATACTTTTGGCTATACCTGTAATGTACATTTCCTCAATACTTAAAGTTAAGAGTTCATTTGAGTTTTAACAACATAGTTAAAGCGGAAACAGACAACTCCCCCCCCCCCCCCCCCCCCTAACGTTTCCAAGTGGTATTATTGTTGGCGCTGCTGTCAGCACGGTGGCGCAGTGGTCAGCACTCGTCCTGGGTTCAGATCGCAGCTGGGGTAGAGACTTTTCTTGTGTTTGGATGGTCTCCCCGTGCTTGCGTGGGTTTCCTCTGGGTGGTGTGGTTTACCCAACCATAAAAAAACAAAACATTAATTCAGTGGGACCATACGTTGGCTGCCTTTTGCTTGTCTGGTATGGGTTAAATGCTGCGAGCCAGTTTCACTGCATTGCACATCGAATGATTTTATGTGATAAATAAAGATTCTTCCTCTTCTTCGTCCCGAAGACCGCTGAATTGTTACCAATGACACAGTACAAAATATCGTTTTTTATTTCTCTCAACTCCTAAAGCCATTAGCCAATGCCTCTCCTCTCGGCTAAAGTGATTTAAATATAGTCTAGCACAAAGTTAAACCATTTGAACTGTAAAACAGCAACAAACAAAAAAGATGAATGATAATGGGGGTTCCTTACATTCCAGAAAGGTGAAGTTGCTGTGTAATTTAATTAATGCTCTGTCCTCTCAGCTTAGAAGCAATAATGTCCCCGTAAGTCTCATTCCATCTGTCCAACCTGTGGCTCTGGTAGGCGGTGAGGGGTTACTGAAGTGTCAGGGGCCGGGGGTTTACAGCTCCTCTGCTGTCTGTTTACCACACAGGTCCCCGATTGTTAACAGAGGAACACACTTTTCTCTCACTGTTGCTCTCTCTGTGTCTGTCTGTGAGGCCAAAAACCTCAAACTCAGTCCCTCTAATCTTCTACGCCTCCATCTAGAAAACCTGAGCAGGGTCAGTCAGAGCTCCACCGAGAGGTCACGAGCCAAGCCTCTCCTTTCCTCTTGTGGTCAAAGCGCTGGAAGGATTTGTTTCATTCCTCAATTTTTTATTCCTTCTTCCTCGAGGGAGGCTGAAGTTATTTACAGGGCTGCAGTGGCCAGCCTGCTGGCTGGAGAAATGCAGAGCAAGCCGGGTGGAGGTGAGATGAGCGTAAAAAAGAAAGAGGACAAGAGACCAAAACAGATGGAGTGAGTAGAGAGAAGAAGAAGAGAGTAGAGTTCTTGGCGTAGTTCTCGCTTTCTAGCAAAGAGCTGATCAGGGCAGCTGTGGCCGACTGCCCAGGAATGCAGCTGGAATCTGAAGCCTCTGCTTAGTCAATTGGCGTCCCACAGAGCTAAACGGTACTCGTGCGTCGCTCCTCCTGACCCCCAGTGAATAAAACTCCCTCACCTTGCTTTCATTTCTCAACTTTGTGTGGGTCTGTGTGTGTCTCAGGTTACGAAGAGGTGGTCAGAATTCCCAAAGGATCAGTGTTCATCCACATACAGGAACTCAACATCTCCCTCAACTACCTTGGTAAGACGGCACACACGCTAATGTTGAGTGTAACCGTCCATATGTAAAGAAGGTTGTAAAGCAATGACATGAGCCTGTTTGAACCTCAGTAATCTCTGCATGGAACAGGCCTTTTTCACATCAGGCTTTTTTACATGTTATTACAGTAAAAGCACAGGTGTTACGACACAACATCATGACGGCTGAATGCTACAAGCTCAAATTACAAGTTAGACAATTAAAGGCTTTGCTGTTCTTACCAGAGATGTAGGCCTGAGTCACTGTTTTGATGACTTGCAACTTGACTTGACAGAAAATGAAAGACTCGACTTGGAAGTTGAAAACTTGTGTCTTGACTTAGGATATGATGACTCGAATTACTTTTCTTTAGTCATTGTATGTTTTCAGTTTATTTCTTTAAATGTTTCATTAGTCTGGCTGGAGGTATTTCCCAGTCTTTTTTTAGATTGAGAAGAATTTAGGAATTCAGTTATATCATGGTCCTGTCATTTCTGTTCTCCTTTTATTTGTGTTTGATGTGTTCTCTGGGCTTTGTTTTGTCTTTTGTTCTGCTTCGCTCTGGTGTTATTGTCAGCCTGTGTGCCTCCCCGGCCTGTTTGACTCACCACCTGGCCTGCATCAGCTTTGTTTGCCCTGCCATGTTCCCGGTGTTCGTCCAAGCTCTTGTGTCTTTGCATCAGTCCGCTCACCTGTGCTTCTCCACCTCTTTTCATCTGCACCTCATCCCCTCGTCAGTTTAGTTCATATTGAAGTCCAGTCTTTACTCTTTGTGGAGTCGTCCTTTCTGTTAACATGTTCCTGAAGTCCAGTTTCTCCACCTTCCTTGCTTTCAGCGTGACAAATACTTCTATGTTCTTTTGTTTGTTTGATTAGATTGATTTAACTGAAAATCAGTGATACAAATACAAATTCAGTTCATTGCCATACTGTTTTAACCGGCTAGATAAATTGGCTAATAATAACGATATCTGTTTTTAATTTCAGTTTATCTTTTTTCTTTCTGTCTTTTTCTGGTTTTGTTTGTTTATTTGTTCTTTCTACTGCTCTTTTTTTAAAATCTGTTCTTAATTCCTCTGTGATGTCTTCTTCTTATCGTCCTTTATTGATTATTTTCTTTTATCTGTCTCTATTTATGCATTACCTTTCCTCTCTTTGATATTGGATATTGGTGTTATTATCTGTAACGCTTTGCGTCCCCAAACTTCCTTAAAGAAGAAACATCGACCTGCTTTAACATTTGTCCTCTGTGGTCGTCTGCTCCCAGGATACATTTTATAATTAGTGCATTTATTTCTTCCTTTTACTTCACTGTCTCCCTTCAACATTGCTCTCCCTCACCTCCGGGTCTCAGTGCTGAAGAGTAAAGGGGACCAGTACTTCATCAACGGGAAGCTGACCATTGACACGCCGCGCAGGTTCGAGGTTGCCGGTACCACCTTCCACTACAGGCGACCCACTGACGCACCAGAAACTCTGGAAGCTCTGGGGCCAACAAACATGACCCTGATTGTCATGGTGAGAACGGAAAGAAACCTCGAAAAAGTGTTCTTCCAAAACAGTTTTATCATCGACTGCTGTTAAACTTTTGGTTGTATGTGTGCTCAGGTGCTGGTGAGGGAGGAGAACCCAGGGATCCACTATCGCTTCAACCCCCCACTGAACAGGGATCCTCTGACTGGCTTCGCCTGGCACTTCACCTCCTGGTCACGCTGCTCGGCTCTCTGTGCTGGAGGTAAACACACACACAGACACACACACACACACACACACACAGGTTTTCTGCCTGTTTTTTGTTGTCCCTGTAAAATGATTTATCTACATCCATCTCACATGAGGCAGATGTGGCATAAAGGATTAAACTCTAAAAACATCTGTATGGAGTCAGTTATTTCGGGTTAGATGTGCTTCATTAAAATGTGGTGAAATGATTAATTCAACATTTTGGGAAATGCACTTATTCCAGAAAACTCCTTGAAGCCGCTGCCCTGCTTAATCACAACTTGTCAATTTTACACTTTTTGTACCGAATGGATTAAACAAATGAGACATCCAAGTTCATTAGTGACCTTTGGGAGGTGTTGGTCGGTGAGTTTTGTTTGCCATTGCCAATTTGTCTTTTCCTCCAGAGTTAATGATCCATGTTGCTTCACTTGATAAGAGCCAGTTTTCCCCTCTAACTAATACATTATTTTGCTCGGGGTAATGAGGAGAGGTGTTTTTTTTAACTTGATGTACACTTTGTTCTTGATATTTTTTCCCCATTTAACTGCAAAAGTATTTTGAACTGTCCCCAGAGTAGAATAAGACACACGTGTTGAGTTTTTTGTCCTCGAAGTTATTAGAAACTTACCAACGTAATTAATCTTTTTATTGTGGCAGTCGAAAGGGGAACAGGGTTCACAACAGCTAAACTACTTTTTGCCTTGTGTTCCAGTACCCATACTGCTATACTATTTAGTATGCTAGAAAAATGTTCAGTATGTCCCAGAACTCAGTATGTGCCTAGAGAGTACAAATATTTGACAGCTCACTGACGGATGACAGACCCCACAATGACAGATAAAAGCAAATTATTTTTAAAGATACAATTTTTTAATTTTTTTTTCTGCATAGACACCTTTATTAAGCAGTAGACAGATAGGAAATATGGGAGAGAGAGGGTGATGTGACATGCAGCAAAGGACCTCCGGCCGGAATCAAACCAGGGTCGGCTGCGTACGTGGCATGCGCTCTAACCACTCGACCACCTGCGCGCCGGATAAAAGCAAATTTAAGCGTAATTACTACGTTGTTTGTAAGTTGAAACGGCTATAGGAGCAAGAGGGTAGGGTAACACGCATTGTCATGACGAAGTAGCATGTCTCCATTGTAGCCATACTGCAGGCAACAGTATGTAGTTTGTTAGGGCAGCCACAGTCCGTCCTAAGTGAAAAAGAAAAAGTATGCAATTCTGAACACACCTGTATTGTGCGTTTGTCTCGTGTTGTCTCACCTGTGGTCAGGTGTGCAGATCCAGCAGGTGGTGTGCAGGAAGCAGACAGACCATTCAGTCGTCTACCACCACTTCTGTGACAAGAAGAACAAACCCAAAGAGAAGAGAAGATCCTGCAATACTGAGCCGTGCTCACCAAGGTCAGTAGATAAGACTGTCTGCATGTGGAATATAAATGTGGTTCTTCATGATTTTGTTCAGTTCTTGTATGTATATGAATGTGTGTGTGTGTGTGTGTGTGTGGGGGGGGGGGGGGGGGGGGGGGGGGTATTTCCTCATTCTATCTCACTTACTTTATATCTCCATGTAAGACCAGTAATAGTAGTTTAGTTCTTGTTGTACTTATGCAACTTTTATTTTTCCAGTTTTAGAGTAAGGTTAGCTCTCAGTAGCTGATTGATGACGCACCTTCATAACGGCAGTGTACAGAAATTTGTATGGACAGAGTTTAGGTTTATCTGTGCAGTGATTGTTAAGGCTTCGTTCTGCAATCGCACATCATAAAAATACAGTTATTTAAATCTTATATGGGGGGTGTTGGAGGTATTTGATTTCCTGTACATGCTGTAATGTTCATCTTTAAACACATTCACATTTATTCATTACAAATTACAGTCTTCATGAAGTCTAATGAACTTCTTTTGCACATATGCACTTGTGTGTGTGTTTTAATTGTAATGCCGTTTGTGTACGTGCACTACGTTCGCTAATTTTGTGTGTTTTGTGTGTGATACATGCCTCACTATTCCTGCCAGTGACTCTGGTTTGTACAGTATAGTCTGTCCACACTATATTATTCTGTTTAAATTAGTAAACCAAGCGCTATTCTTTGCCTCTAGCTGGTCGACAGGCGGTTGGTCGGAGTGCAGCCGTAGCTGCAACGGCGGCCTGCGGACACGGGAGGTGTTGTGTAAAAGGAGGATTTCTGGGACAGAGGAGAAGGTCCTCGATGACTCAGCGTGCACCCCCGTACGCCCCTCTCTCACTGAGCCCTGCAGCAACCACAGCTGCCCCCCTGAATGGCTGGCCCTGGACTGGTCAGAGGTAGGCAGATGTCTCCCGTCATGCATGTGGTCTGCATGCGCTCCTGCAACTCATGGCGGATTTTCTACCAATACTTGAGTTTTGTGCAGAATTCCTCTTGGATGAAGCAATAGTTTGTTTTCCATTTGAACCTAAGAAACCCAAACATCTGCCAGGAGAAAGTAAGAGCACCTAAACCATGAAATACACAACAGAGGCACGGAGCAGACAAATACATCACGCTGAACATGCTGTTGCAGTCATGGCTACATATTGTTACACTTGTCATGTGGGATCTCTCTGACCTATTTTTAATTCTGACTGTTAGTTTGAGGACTCCTTTGGGGTTTTGTGTGTCTTTTTTTTCTTTGTAGCTGTGCAGACATGTCAGCTTCTCTTTGAAGGCATGTCGTGTCGACTTTTTCTTGTTTTCAGTCCATCTTCTCATATCCCCACTGTGTTCCTGGAGCTCAACTCTGTTCTCACAGTTCAAGATGAACTGAAACCAAATTAAGTGGTGTCAGAAGTGCTGCAGTGTTCAACTTTTCTCTGGCGTCCTGCGTGAAGTAGCGATGGCACACACTGAAGAGAAATCATGTCCAGCTGATTTACAGGAACTAAGCAGGCTCTTGACTTCTCATACAGCTGCTGCCCTCTGCTGAGAGGATTAAGAAGATTTATATTTTGCATGCTTATGACCGCGGTGACCCCGTGCTGCACCCTCCCATCCACTCCATCTCTCTGCCCTCCCGCCTGATATTTTCCCTCTTTTCTCCCTCTTTCTTCATCTCCTGCTCTGTTTGCAGTGCACACCCAGCTGTGGTCCTGGCTACAGGCATCGTGTGGTCTTGTGCAAGAGCGGGGAGAGCGGTGACACGCTGCCAGAGTCCAAGTGCCCCAAACATGGCCGACCCACCTCCAGGGTGCGCTGTAACCTGCAGCGCTGCCCTCCCCCTCAGTGGGTGACTGGTCCCTGGGGAGAGGTGAGAAAGTCTCTTGGTTTATGGTTGGATACAGCTACAGCTCAATCCCATTGCCAGCATTTACACTTTGCTCTTGTTTTCAAAGTCAGAGAGTTCTCATAACTGTCGGTCTGCAGTGTGCTTCTGAAAACCTCCATCTGCAGGGTCATGTAGCACTACAACACAATCTGATATCTCCATGTTGGTGTTGTTCCAGAACATCATAATTAATGTTGATCAAGGACCATCACTGCAGCTGACCAATCATGTTTTTTTTGCAATGTCTTAGCTCCGCGACTCGAAGAAAAGTACCAGAAAAGTACACACATGGGAGACATTATCCTTTCAAACACATGTTTAATGTTGTGAAAGGGCAGATTTTAACCCGACCCATGTTATCCTAATCCTGACCAAGTATCTTAGCTCCCTAACCCTAACCAAACAGCGACAGGAAACTGTGAAGACACGGAAAATAATATATCAACTTTTTGCAAAAAAAATATATTATATGCTCCAAGAAGGATTTGATCACTGGCTTCCTGATTAAGAGTCCTATCGTCGGCCCACTCAACCACAATGACTTGCTCCAGATGTGGTTTCAGTCACTAATTCTCTTAAGTTGAAATGATGGTCCAGGACCACCAGCCCGGTAATATTAGATAGACCTAGCCCTAGACCTTTGCCATGCCCCTCTATCCCAACAAGAATCAAGACACCCTATTCATAGCCATTTTCGCGCAATATGGAGGGACCAAGCGGGAGGGCAAGGTATGTACTGGGATTGGACCTCAGTGTCTGTTTTGTACTACAATGAAATCCCCAGTTCAAATATGTTCTGTGTGTTTGTGTCTTAGTGTTCTGCAAAGTGTGGTCTGGGTCAGGAGAAGCGTTCGGTGCAGTGTCTGACCCACACCGGCCAGCCGTCCAATGAGTGTCTGGAACATCAGCGGCCAGCAGCCATGCAGCAGTGCAAGAGCAAATGTGACCTCAGTCTGCCCATCAGTACAGACAACCCTGAAGGTCAGAGGTCTAAGTTCACTGCAACTTCTAATGTTTCATAGGAGGAACAATACAGAAAGATTTTCTTCGCAGATGATAAACAAAGTGCATAGTTTTATTCTCCAATTAGCAATTTGATTGTATATCCGCGAACATAGCACTGTGTTAACTAAATACATTTAAATGTTAGTCACGACTGAAAGTGACAACAACCAATTTCTCATATTTCTGCAATGCAAATCAAATGCCAGTTTCTTACCTGAAAGTGATTGTTGATTTTAGCACAATGTCACGCTGATTGTTTTTTTAGTGATGCATCCTGTAACTTAAACCTCCTTAACCCACAGGCTAACTGTCAGAGGATTATGTAATTCCATTAAATTAGTATAAGTCTCTGAACAATAAAAGTGGGTATAAGTGAGGACATTCTTTGTATTAGTCTGGAATGCCTGGGTGTGACAAAGGTGCTCTTTAGTAGGGAACATAGAGGTTCAGTTTAAAATCCTTTCAAATGGAGATCTAACACTGACATTGTGACACTTACACCTTAAAAACATTGACAATGCATGTTCTTTGGGGTGTAGTTAAGCTCTTTCTTGTTTGTCCTCTCTGCAGAGTGTAAAGATGTGAACACTGTGGCCTACTGCCCCCTGGTGCTCAGGTTCAAGTTCTGCAGCCGGCCATATTTCAGGCAAATGTGCTGCAAGACCTGCCAGGGACACTGACCTGGACACCATGAAACTCACAGCGCCCATCTTTGGGTCCTGTACACACTCACAGTAAGCCTGAAAACCCTCCCACTGAGCCTTTTAACAACAGCCCTCACACCCCTTCTGTCAGAGGAGTGTGAAATCTAACTGGGACGCTGCCGGACTGACACCTGGTCCCGTTAACCGTTGAGGGGGACCTTTTTCCAGCCAGAATCCAGCCCTGACCACGCGCCTCTCCGGGCCGAGCTGACTTATACATTCCACTGGAGGGAGGGCTGCTGAACGCTGGAGAAACAGAGAGAGGGAGAGAGTAACTTCCCTCCATCTTCTTCCGGGATGAACCCTCTCTGCCGCTCTTTCTAAACGATCCCTCTGTTGTAATATTTTGGTGCTACTCTATTTCACTTTGGCCGCAGGGCTGGTCGCAGTACTCTCATACACCTGTATGTTAACAGGTGACATTTGTTTAGTTATGAATTAAAAAAAAAAAAAAATCCACTTTGTAAAGAAAATTATTTTCCAGATATCTTTGCCCAAGAAAAGGAACATGTTATGCTATAAAATGAGAGATGTCTATGTTATCTAATAGTTGTTACTTGACCACGTTGTTTTATGCCATTGCTTTGTTCCGTATCTACGTATTCATCGAGTCCTCGCTGTCGTTCAGCTGAAGTATGAGCAGAGTTTGATTTGCACAAAGTGTCAGCGGTCCGAGGGCTTGTTTATTTTATGTTTGTCTTGATGTGATCTGACTTGATGTCTCTGTGGAAGCTATAAATGTCTCACTGCAGTGAATTCGCCGTCGTCTTGCCATTTTGGTTAACTAGTCTGCTTAAATGTTATCAACTATACAGTAAAACAGTGCTCCAAGCTGCCCAGGACACGCTGCCTGAGCACTGTGAGCACAGCCAGTGCTGACTCAGCAGGACATTTTCAGATGATAGGATGTTATTTTGTGTTGTGGCTGCAGACTGTGGCAGCTCGTTCATAAAGTCTTCAAAAAGGAACTTTTAACAGCTCGGCTCAGCGTTATTATCTGAAAACCCCTCGGCGCAGGGCCGCGCTGTTAATTTCTTTTTCTGGTTTATTTTGCCACATGTTACCACTCATTCAAAAGTGCTAGTAACTTTTACTGTGAGTGGAAATTCAGAGCACAGTGAGACACAGTGAGTCAGCTCTGCCAGCAGGCACCAGCCCAGTGAGGAGGAGTGAAGATCTCTGACCGCACTGGTTTCAAAGAGCTTTTTATAGCAGGAGTGCTAATCTGAGGATGGATTTACAAACCTGTAAAATATCTGATTTCTTTGTGCTGCAAATCCGATGTATTTATGGCCCTCTGAAGCCATCATTCAGGCCGCTGTGAAAAGATTTCTGCCACAGACATTTATAAATCTGAATCTATTTGAAGCGGAAACAGACAACTTTCTATCTTTCCTGTCTCCAGTGGTATTACTGTTGTCGCAGTCTTAGCAACATTGGCTTCCACTAGCTGTTCAAAAAAAACTGTAGGAACCTGTTGTATTGATAAGTAGGCAAGGCAAGTTTATTTGTATAGCACAATTCAGACACAAGGCAACTCGAAGGCAGGTTTCATGACTTTATGTCGAAGTAAAAGCAACCGATAAAAGAGGGAAGTGTCATTGTGTCACTGAATCTCACCAGGGTGCCAGACTGTGGTGCCAGATGTAAGTCTTTGTGAGAAGCATTGGGGTAACACACTGTGACTCAACATATCTACATAGCATGGCTTTATGATTAAGAAATGTTTCCAGAAAATGAAAGAAAACGTTTTAGAGAGGAGGTTAACTACAAATTTTTTTGTCCAGATGATAGACAGGGCCGATAATATCGTGACCTAGACGGGGCCGGTCCAACCAATATTGCTGGTGGAAAAAAGAATCAGTGGTGAACCTACTCTGAGTGTGTTTCTCCATGTGTCTCCCATTGACTTCAAACAGGTGTCACCACAGTCTGGCACTAAAGCAAGATTCAGTGACATAAAGACCCTTCCTTCTATTTCAGGTTCATCGACCTCGCAGAAAAAATGCTGGTTTTGAACCGTCTCAAGTGTTTACTCGTGTTTTACCTTGGTTTATTTCACTCTTCCTCTTTGCCTTCTTTGCCTCCTCCATCAGCTGGTTCTTTTTCCTTTTGCAGTGCAGAGCTTCTACAGTTATCCAGTTGTTCCACCGTTACCGGGGAACAGTGACCGGGGAGAACAATGCCTCTTCCTGTTTCAGTTGTGCGAAGGTAGACGCTCGCTACCTTTGTGCTGTAATTCATCATTCATTTTTGTAGCGTAGTAAAAGTGAGGTTTATACGGAACCATCTGTACGCAGATGTTGTCATTTTTCTACAGCCGTGACACTCTGAAAACAATGTTTACTTCAGAGTGAGAAGTTAATGCTTCCATAGGTCCCAGCATGACAATTATTTTTGGCCATTTTATGTCGGTGGAAACAAGCTACTAACACTACACTGACATATCATCGCCTTTTAAGTTACATAGCAGCTGCTAATTTACACCTCAAGCAGTTAAAAAGCAACATTATCATTCATTTGGAGTCAACTTTGTGGCCACCTGACGAATAAAAAGTCCAATATTCACTCGTTTATAGCTCTGTTTTTGGTCCCCACCATCTCCTGAGGGAAATATTTGTCTCTTTAGCTGCTAAATTCTTCACAGTGTTCACCAGCTAGTTGCTAACTGTTTTGTGGTGAACAGGTATTGCTTTTTAACTGTTAACAGCTGTCTGCTGCGGACAAAATGATTATTAATTGATCATTCTGAGCGTGTTGAGAGTGAACCAAAACAGTTACAGCCAGACAGATAAATAATTAACTGAAACTTGCTGTAAAGCGCCGCAAGACCGAGCAGATTCATTCGGCTCTTCACTTCATGTGACTTTTTATATTGTTACATTCTCATTTATATTATTCATTGTTATTATAATAATATTGATTATAGCTGCTTTAATGAATCACTCAGTGTATAGCCAGGTGCTGAATTCTCAGAAACAAGAACCCAAAAATCAGGACAGAATCTGAATGATTTGTATATGCTCCCTTTGTGAATCTTTTCAGCTTTCTTTCCGTTTAAAGTGATGTCACATGACCTGAATCTATTGTAGGGATTTCAAATGAAGATTTTCCCTGCCTCGTCTTTAAAAAGCAGTTTCAGCTCTTTCGCCGTTTCTCAGAGACACTTTTAGAACCGCTGGCTCAGAGACCAGTCGTCACTGTGACGTCCACTGTGCTCTGAACTCCGCTGTGGTTGGACTCGTCAGAAACGTTCACACTGATCACCGCTGAAAGCAGCTCTGTGTCAACACTCAATGTCACATAATTTCACTGTAAAGAGGAAGCTACAGTTTGTCTTTATGGGGATTAGCTGCAATGTTGTTGTTTTTTCTTGTGGTGCTTTGGTTTGGATTTGGTGCTATTAGTTCACTGTTGTTGTCATTGTTTCTGAGTTATCATTTTAACAAGTATGCTTTTAATTATGTAGAAATCAATTTGAGCCTTTTGTAGTGATATCAACCTGCAGAGCTGGTCTGAAGTGTAAGACTGCAGCTGTGTAGGGCCCCTCACCCACCAGGGATTCCTCTTTACCATAATTTAAGCTTTCGATTTACACTCCCTGACTTGCTCAAAGCAGCTAATAGTGCCCCTTAAGTCCCCGAAATATAGCACATTTGGCGGATTTTAGGTTCCGTAACATGCTGCCACAATTTCTAAAGGGTCGCCATGCAACATATTAGAATCTCAAAATGCTGTTAAGAACATGCATCCCATTTTGGTGGCTTTTAACAAACTTTTGCATTGTTGAAACACCTTCACAAATTTCAAGTTTTAACAAATAACTTTTGGGGGCACTTCTTCGTAATTTGGGGTCATTAAATCGTGTGCAGGGTCTGAAAAACTCAAAAGGTCTGCTAATCCATGCGTATGGAGCATAGAAATATTAAGGATATTTTCTTTAAAAAGTCAGTTGAGTTGTATTTCATCAGGGTGTACAGCTAACTCATCCCAGTAGTTTTTCCAAGGACTGAATAGGTAGAAATACCATTTGTAACATTTTCAATTGCACATACCGTTTCAGAAGATATTTCAGAGAATAACTTCCAGAGGTATTTCCTGTTTCAGCGTCTGAAAGGCATTTTTTTTTCTCTGTATCTACCTGTGCCTATAATAAAGGCTCACACTGAGTAGTGAGCCTGTTTTATCTGAGTAAATACGAGGGACAGAACCGGTCATTGTTGTTTTTGTTTTTCACATGCTAATTATAACATGACATGTACTGTATGTTGTTCAATATTATAGAAGATGAATCCATTTGTCCCCCATGTACATCTTTTTAAAAAAGGAAATATTAAATCCTTAGATATGTATCAGCACTACAAAAATCACGCTGTCCTGGTGTTAAAATAGCATCCAGACAGGCTGAGATCATCAGTGATGGTCTATTTCTGGATCTGTCAGCCTTCATGGAAAAGATTAAGTAAGAACTTCTTCCTGTTGTCTGAATGAGGTAGCGACATCCCTCATGACGGAGGACCAAAAGTCTGAGCGTATGAGACCAGGGACCTCGTTTATAAACACATTATTTGATTTATACTTGACTTTTGTCTTCAGGTTCACTTCAGACAGCGTGCGGACATTTGATTCATAAAGATGCTGAGCAAAGAAACCTTGCTTAAAGCACAAAATGTAACTTCCTAGATAAAGAGAGTTTCCTGATTGATTGATTGATTGATTGATTGATTGATTGATTGATTGATTGGAATGGTAAGCATAGAAACCATGGATCCTGTGGACACAAACTCAAAGAATCCCATTTGTAAAATAAGCCCCTATATTTTCCCCTCATATAATGCAGCACATGAGGGTTTAGTAAAAAAAAAAACAGACACATATTACTCTGTTGACTTAAACAAACATAAAAACATGAAGCCAAACACATCCCAGGAAAATCACCTCACAGATAAGTTCATCCAAAAATGAAAGAGTCGGCTGAAGTTTTGTTGTACCCAACACATTTTTTGAGCTTTTTCAAATTAATTTGAGATCTCAGGGCTTCTGGAGACTTGGATTATGCTGTACAGGCTATGTGGAGCCAATTCTGTTTTGATTTGGGTTTCTTCTGTCATTTACCTTCTAAAACAAGTCCCCTTCTTCTTCTCTTCTTGAAGAGGATGCTGCAACATCATTCCGCTGTGAAATGTGACTTTCAAGTGACTCTCCACCAGCATGAGGGTGGGGAGGTAATAACCAAATTTTCAGTTTTCTGGGTGAACTAAAACAATAAGTCGCACTGAGGATCAACATTGACTGTACGTCCATTTCATAAAGCCACTGATCTTCACTGATTGAGGTTTGTTGTGCAGGTACTCGAAAACACTCTCAAGATGCAAAAACAACGTCTCAGTGTGACACCTCCACCGCCAGCTTATTGTACACTCTACCTCTGTGTGAACCTGCTGCAGTTATTATGGGCGTTGGAAGCAGCAGCCTCTCTGATGACAGAAACACACGGTGAAGCAACCACAGGCTGGGTGGAGCCGGCAGCTCATAACTGAAACACCATCATTTGGCAACAGACTGAAGATAATCATCACTCTGTGGTTGTTGTTGTCGCCATCAACGCTTGTCTGCTGTTGGCGAAATCAATTTGGATTGACTAATTGTCCTGTTGGCCTGTGGACGCCATCATCAGACTCATCATTGTTCCAGCCTCGCTCTGATGACTCTGAATATGACAGAAATACAGAAGTAGCTGCTCAACTTTGCGTGGTGTGTGCATCGGTGTGTTTGTGTGTGTGTGTGTGTGTGTGTGTGTGTGTGTGTTATCTTCGAGCAGTTCTTGTTTCACACACTGCATCTGGGGGAGGATGAGGAAGTAGAGTTTGAATTTAACAGTGGATGTCTTGTAGGTCGCTGGCTGCTGTTGCCGCTGATCGACCTGATGTTTGTGTGATGGCTGCAGTTTGAGGTGGTCAACCGGTGGACTTTAACGACACGCACACACACACTCAGACAGACACACACTCTGGACAACGGACGCCTGAGGAGGAAAGGCTCCCACAGCAACAATGGTACTGTACCACACCTTCGTTTTCAATCTCGCACACCCTCAGACAGCTGTAACATGTGTGTACGCTGTGAAAACTAGCACTTTATGCATGTGCCTTATGTTTTATCATTCAAGTGTTTGACTTTTGATGCTTTGCTCTCAAAAACACAGTTTTCTGTTTGTGAAAGAGACAGCAGCTCACGATTAACTGCATCTCATTTCAGAAGTTTCTATGCGGCAAGTCATAAAAAAAAAGTGTTTCATGGTTTCCAATTTTTACATGGAGAGGGATTTCATAGTTTGTCTTTAAAGGCCATCCCTTCAGAGAAATTCAGCTCCTTCTGAGAGAGAGTCAGTGAGTTTCCTCTTTTTTTTCTGCCTTGAGCTAATCTCAATGGTCCTGTCATTGAGAACAGCTCAAGCTAGTGAAACACATTGGTTGCATTGTCATGTTTTTTGATTTGGGATCACAGTTCAGATAAAAATGTGGATTTGGACTGATTAAAGTCAGATGTAATGCGTAAAAAGGACACAAAGCTGTCATAAAGTGTCCCGCCCATGTTAAAATAAGTTGAAAAACCCATCATCTTGAATTAACCGTGAACCGTGAGTTGTACTGTAATCTCAGTTGATAAGATTTATTGCTCACACAGTGTTGAAAACTGCTTTGACAGCCCCCCCGGGTTCTGCAGGCGGTTGCAGGAAGAGAACCAGAAGCATGTACAAAGTTTATAGGGTTTCACAAGAGGCAGAGATGAGGTGTGAGAGGGGGGAAGTGGACTACAGGAGAGGCCTACAACACTTCCTCCTCACACTCAGAATGATCCCTCACATATCCAAACTCAACCAGTATTTTGGTTGAAGTCATAAAACACAGTCATAATCGTTTAGCTTTTAACCTTTCAAAATCAGAGTCAACCACTTGAGGAGGCTGCACTTAAAGATCAGCAACTGTCCATTTAAATATGTCTGATACTCAAAATCGGGCAGAAATAATTGTGAGAAGTGAGGCGGGTGTTAAAGGGTCAGCTCACAGTTTCTTTCAACAACTGTGCAGAGAGTTCCGGTTTGATGCCGCAAGTTTTTCAGATCAGAGCTGCTGTGTCAAAACCACAACACGATAGACGTGCCTGGCATTCTGTTTGTGGCTCTCGATGCCGGAAAAAATTTGAATTTTTAATTCAACAGCACGACTATCGCGTGACTGCTCAGTGAAGAGTAGAAAGTGTTTCTTAACGAGAACGGATTTCAGTGACGTCAGTGGATCTTCCCTAATATGAGAAGTATTCATTTATGGAGAAGATTTTTAATTAGTTTAAAATGTTTTTTTTAATAGATCCCCACTGATATTTGATCAATGGGGATATTGATACATAGCCAGTATTCTTTAAATATCAATGCATACATCCCTCAAAGCCGATCTCCCAAATTGACAAAGATATAACGGATGCAAGATATTTTACAGTTTAATGATAAGCTTTATCATCCAAAATAACACCAGCCCACTAAAACTATACATTTCACTGGGAATTTAATGATAATAAATTACCATTAACATCTTTTGTCTGCATTGTAAAGAGAAAGTTTTCAGATATAAAATATACACCCATATGGATTTATCTGTGACAGGCCAATATCGATCGGGCCTAGTTATTTATTGTTGTTTAATGATTTATACCGCTACCACTGTAATATATCCCCATACCAGGTTAAAAGGGTTAATATCCCCATGCCACATGTTTGTAACTTACCTGTGTAAAACCTCGGAAGTGTCAAACAAAGTTAGCAGGCTAAGTTAGCTAAGAGAACACAAATATCAAGAGCCCAAACAAAAGAAACACAATAACAGCGGTCCGAAGAAAAGAAACACTGCTGCAAACGATGTAACCAAGTGTCTTACTTTTGCCGCACCTGACAAGTTTAAGAATAAAATGGACATGAATATGTAACATTAGTGCATTGAGCAAACAACAGACCAGAAAAGGCCAACAACTGGATTTTAGAAGCCGTGTGATTACAAAGTCAGTGGAAAGACTAAAGTTGTCGATCACGCCATCATGTTGAAACAAATTCAACTTGAGCTCAAAATGAGCTTTTCCAAAACGCTTTATAAATCTGCAGCTTATTAAACCACAGAGCCGAGAGGAAAATGTAAGAAAAAGGGATAAACTGGAGGGAAACAATACAAAGAACCAGAGATTCTGCTGAGTTCTGACTTGAGTCAGAGGCTGACCACAATCACATAAAAGACACACTTTAATAGATACAGTAAGTGCGTCTGTTACCAGCTATCTTACAGATAATGTCTGCACAGTTTTAACATGGTAAAGCAAACAGCGAAGAGTACAAACAGTCCGAAAATGTTTTTCATATGACGAGATAAAGTGTGATAAAGTAAAGTTAATCAAGATTCAAAATTCAAAGTGTTTATTGTCATATGCACAGTAAAGAAACATATTTCTCTGTACAATGAAATTCTTTCTTCGTTGCCCACAAAGTAAAGAAGAATATATAACCGAAATGTATAATATATGTATAATATACAAAGTAAAGCACTTTTACAAGGCACTCACGTTAAAAAGAGATGAATACTCAACATCTTACTTTTGGAGACGATCACATATCTTTAAATATTCTTTATAACACACTTTTTTTTGTTTCTTTTACATTACAAATAAACATAATCTGTTGTTGTTTGTCTACAACAACAAAGATAGGGGGGATGATATGCAACAAAGGCCGCCGGTCGGACCTGCACCCTAGGCCACTGCAGCAACGACAAGACCTCTGTGCATGGGTTGCGTGCTCTAGCGACTGAGCTACTGGGGCACCCTAGTTTACTTTAAGACATCCCACAACCAACCTGCTGCAATAAATACTAAATAGAGCCCACTGAAAATTGAACCTCTGCTGAAAATAGACAGAACAGAATTGACTCATGTTTGAGAATCATTTATAAAACCTACTGTGCCCAGCTGTTTAAGGAAAATAATAAACCCTTTTTTAATGAAACTATATAAGTGAACTGTTTTCAAAGATTTGTATCTTCAGTAAGAACAAGAGGGGTTTGGTTTGCTGCCTCTGATTTCAAGGGTTCTAATTAGACACTCATGACTTCTGTCTAAAATTCCCTTGAGGGGATTTAAATTTAGAATTAAAAATACACATTCGATGAGATGAGGAAATGAAATAAATACTCTTTTTTATACTGTGTGTCTGCTTAGACCATGGCTTAATTGAGCTACAGTACATGACATTTCTTTTATACATATAATAACACATTTATCGTATTTTTTTTTTTTTATATTTCCTTAAAAGTTAGTCTCTCATATTTTGAAATTACTAGATACTCTGGAAACTTTAAAATGTTAACAGAAATTCAAACTAAATATCCATTATTTGGTTTATTTTTATTTTTTTAATTTCTGACATTTCCAGAGATAAAAGTCTTTTCATGGTGAGATTACTGGTGAAAAGTTTAGATTAGGCTTGTTGCAGAATATGACAAATGAATTACAAAATAAGAAAAGGAGTAAAGATGTAGGTGGAAGCCCCAGACCACAGCTCAACCAGCATGCCAATGCCAAGACCTGTAAGACTTCACACATCAAACAAACCAGTATCTTTTTTGGAAAACCAAGACGCAGGAGACGTGTTCACCTTCACAAGAAGGTCTCAACAGAGAATTATGGTCTGTCTGACGCACTCTTCATTACTAAAACACACATTGTTTCACAACATCATTAAGTTGTTGATTCATCACCATGTCACGATCAGATCCTGTGTATAGTCAGCAAGTCACAAAGTTTTGGTGGTGCTTCTCTAAAACGTCCAACTTAGAAAATGAGCTCACCTCATCTTTGACCTGTTTCTCAGCAACCAGCCCCAGCTTCCTGTAATGGCGACCACATTGGGTTGCATTCTTCAAACATCTCTAAACTGATGCCAAACTTGTCTTTGTCACTAACCAAATACATTAGACTGCCGAGGTACTAACATTTTACATCTCCTTCGTAATTTACTTCTTTCTGTCTAGTTGTTTGTGAACTTGTTCCGTTGTTCCGTGTCTTTATTTTAATTCTACTTTATTCCCTTTTCTTTGTTTTTTATTGTTGTTTATCAGTTCATTTCTCTCTTGTTTGTTTCTTGTTCTTTGTTTCATTTTTTCATTGTCTGGTTGTTGTTTTTTATTACTTTCCCATTCTTCCTCGTTTGTTTACTTCTTTCTTGTTTGTTTGCGTGTTTGTTTGTTTCTTTTTTTCTGTTTTGTTTTGGTACTTGAATGTTCTGATAATTTAGTATTGCACTTCCGCAAAGATGGGGGACTTTGAAAAACAGATTTAAACACAGACTCTTAAAGTCTTAAATTCTTCCAAGAATATAAGACTTGGTACTATTTCCATCATTTAGCTTTCAAAGGAGTTCATATGCCAATTAAATATGAATATAAAGACAAAAAAACCCATTACAACCTTCTTTCTTCCTCTCTCTGGTGTGTGATTCAGGCCAAGTACCACTGGCAGAGTCAAAATGTTAAGCAGAGTGGAGTGGATGACATGGTCCTGCTATCCAAGATCACTGAGGATGCCATCGTGGAAAACCTTAAGAAAAGATACATGGACGACTACATCTTTGTATCCTTTCAATATCATCATCTCCAATACTGGACTCTTCAAATTGTGGTCACAAATATTGATGATATTACTTGATTTAACTGCAGGGACATTAGAAAGATCAGCAGCGGATTCTTGTTTAGATTCTTGCTGGCAGGAAATCATAATGAATGTGGGACAGGAAGTTACAGCCACTGTGTCAGTCTGCCATTAGATCCCATTCTCTACCTTGTCCTTTAATCACTCACCAACACCAAGAGATGAAGAGATTTAAGAAAACTGAATTTGAATTTGGTTATATGTGGAGTATTATTGTTGTGTATCCTGTCCAATCAATGTCAAACCTATTTGCTTCAAAATCTCTGTTACATGGATACCTATACCGTCAACATTAAAACGTCCAGCCCATCTTAAAACACAAAAATATGACAAAAGAATGACAAACATACAGTCAAACAATTTGAACAAACATATATGGGCATAAATACAATGAATTCATTCTTCCTCTTCTGCATTCAATATGACTCACCGCTCACTTCCGTCTTCTTAGAGCACAGCTGAACTTGAAACCTATATTTAAAGTCAGGAAAAGAAATTCACAGCTGATGTCACTTCACGCACACTGCAGCAGCAAGTCATGAATACAGACGACCTACAAGTTGTCAGGGATAACTATTCGTGAATAAACTTAATCTTATCATTAACTATGAATTAGCTGTTTCCTAGTTAAAACCACTTTGAAATGCCAGGTAGTACGCTGACATGAAATGAAAGATCCTTGTGGTTGGTGTTTCTCATTTGCATAGAATGCTTTGACTTTTTAAGGCAACTGTTTTATCACAGTAATCAGGAAGTACAGATGGTTGAACCTTTCCTATAATTGTCAGGCCGTAGCACGAGTTTTTAGAAATACTTAAGACATGACCTTAGTAATTCTCCCCACCACCGCCATTCCAGATAAATTTGACAGCCGCCAACTATAACCTGTAATTTATTAGCGAGGCGGTAGTGTCGGTCATTCATTTATTTGGTGGAGTGCCATGACTTTTGGTACAGATAGTACTGTTGTTGTTTTTTAAGTGCACTTGTTATGAAGTGATTCCTAATCGTGCCACAACAACAAAATGAAAAGATGTTTTACTGCCAGCAAGATTGGGCGATATCCAAAATTTTACATTAATTACATTGTTCAGCGCAAATATAATGAAAGACAATATTATTGTCTGACAACACTGCATGCATGCCACCATGCACCATCAGGCCAGTTCACGAGTAGTAAAATCCCCACCTACTTAAATATCAAGCTACATTGCCTCTGCTGCCACAACAGCTCAGCGTGCATTTTCTTTTTCAAAATAAAATCCTTAAGATGTCGTAACAGCTGTGCAATATTCGATATTGTGTAAGAGATATTCGGTAATATCTATTATTGGCCCAAGCCTTACTGCCAGAGATTGTATGAGTTTGATTGCTGAATTGTATTGTGTAAACTATATTGTATACGCTGATATAAATGACAGGTTTGTCAAGAGTGTCATTTTGCATAGGCATTGGTGTTACATTTGCATTGTTACCAGGTTTCTCTGGACATATATTTGACTTTGACCTCTCAGTACATATATTGGCCACAATATGAATATATATTGAATATATTATACACTGGATTTTTAAATGATGAAATATATTAGTTATGGCCTAAAAGACGATTTACACCCCTTGACCTCTCTGCTCAGACGTACATCGGCCCTGTATTAATATCAGTTAACCCATTCAAGCAGATGCCCTATTTCACCGAGAGAGAGATCGAACTATACCAAGGAGCTGTGAGTACTCTTTCTGAACATTTCATAAACAGTCCTTATAAATTGGTGGTGTTTGGATCAAACTGTTGATGACTGACCACAAATCTCTTTCTCACTATTTGTCTCTGTAGGCCCAATATGAGAATCCACCGCACATCTACGCCTTGACAGATAACATGTACAGGAACATGATGATTGATGGAGAGAATCAGTGTGTCATCATTAGGTGATCACAAAAAGCCCTGTCTTTCGTTTTTATAACACAGCATGTGTTGCCACGTACCAGTGTATCTTGAGTAACATTATGTTCTTTTGTGGTGTGTTGTGTCCTACTTGTCATTGTCTTGTGGTAGCGGTGAGAGCGGTGCTGGAAAGACAGTGGCTGCTAAATATATCATGGGTTACATTTCCAAAGTATCTGGAGGAGGATCGAAAGTTCAGGTAGAGACAGCACACAATGGCTAAAAATATCTTTACATTTCCTGTAGTGAGCAGGCATTTCTGTTGTGTCTCACACTGTGTCACTGTGTGTGTTGGCAGCATGTAAAAGACATCATCCTACAGTCAAATCCTCTCCTGGAAGCTTTTGGTAATGCCAAGACCGTCCGCAACAACAACTCTAGTCGTTTTGTGAGTATATTCTTTTCTTCGACGCCTACTGTGGATGCTAGTTGAGTGGTGGTCTGTAGATGCTAGAATGTCATTTTTTCTTTTGTTGTTAAAGTTTTTACTGTTTTTTAGCCATGCTAGCATAGCGTGGGCATGGGAAGTTGGCTGTCTGGTCCACCACTCTGGTTCAAACTGACATAACTCAAACTACTGGATGGATTGCTATAACATTTTGTGTTGACATTCATGGAGTCTGGAGGAGAAATCCTAATGTGGTGATCCACTGTTTTTTGCTGTAGTGGCACATTAAGGTCCCAGAGCTGTTGACAGGCCGCTGCTGCAAACTGTTATGTTCAAAACAGAAGCACACTGACCAACCATAAAAGAACAACATTACGTGGCTTAAACAGCTCATTCGGCATAATCTGAGTTTCAGGAAGCCCAAAGATCCCAAATTGATTTGCAAGGAAACTACTTACACCTAGAACGTAGTCAAGCTCATGCATCCGATTCAGAATGGGTGTCTCCTTAGGCTTTCAGCAGCTACATTGATGACTTGGGGCATCCAGAGACTTGGAGTATGCTAGTTGACTTGTATGGAGCCAATTTAGATTTTTCTTCAGTTGTCTCTTATTTGGATGAAGAAAACTGCATTACAGACATGCTCCACATACAGGGGATTTCTCATACTGCTATTTGTGAACTAATGATTATTATTGTAATGATAAGTGGATTGTTTCTCAGTTAATTTATGATCAGTGAAAAATGTCCAAAAACAGGTGAGATGTTGTCTAACCAACAGTCCAAATACCAAAGATATTGAGTTAACTATCACATAAGACAGACAAATATGCAAACATTACAACTTTGAAGGTAAAACTATAGAAAGATTAGCATTAATGTTTGAAAAACTACAATTTAATCAATTCCTAAAGTAGTTACTGATACATTTTCAGTTAATTAACTAACTGATTATTTGACTAATTGTTTCAGCTCTAATGGAAAAATAACATTATTCACTTATCAAAGATAGTACTTTTCCAAAGTATTGAAAGGATGCACTTACCGCAAAGGGTATATTTGAGAAATAGGGGCACATATATAATATTAAGTTTGTCTTATGAAGCATTGTTTCAGTTTGCAGTGTTGGTGTGATGCTCACTACAAGACATGGCATCCCGTGTCATTTCTCATCAGTTGGGTCCTTACGATGACTCTAATTTCACACCTATAAACCACAACAACATGCAAGTGTGCAGATTAGTGCAAGTCACTAAATTGTAATGTTTCTGCAGCCCCCTCACATAGCTAGAACGCTTTAGCGCAGGTCAATGTAGTTAGATGTATGCAGAGTATTTTCCAGGTCATAAAGATGGAGGGCACAGTTTTTATCTGGAAATCTGCTACAGCGTTCTGGCACTGTCTCATCCTGACGACAGTTGTTTTAAGAAATTTCAATTCTAATCTGAGTTATTTATTTAATGTTCTCTATATTAACGAGGTTTCAATGAGGCTTGAGGTTAGTGTGTTGGGAAGGTGCACAAGCAGGTGCAGCACTCTGCACCTGCTGAGTTAACCAGATCAGACAGACTGTCACCTCTGATTGTTGACTTTGACTTTGCATCTAACAGGGGAAATACTTTGAGATTCAGTTCAGCAGAGGAGGAGAGCCAGATGGCGGAAAAATCTCAAACTTCCTGCTGGAGAAGTCGAGGGTGGTGAGCCAGAATGAGAGCGAGCGGAACTTCCACATTTACTATCAGGTCAGAGGCGGATGAGAGACAAGCACTGATCGGCACAGATACTGATACTGTCTATTTATGATTCATTATTCATTTAGATGTTAATGAACTATTCATCATTTTTCTGTGCCCACTCTGAAAATAACTGCCACTTGTAACTTCTTTTCTACCTAAACTTTTCTCTTCCAGCTGATAGAGGGCGCCAACAGCCAGCAGAAAGAGGGTCTGGGCATCATGACCCCAGACTACTACTACTACCTCAACCAATCTGGGACCTACAAGGTGGATGGGACCAACGACAGTAAAGACTTTCAAGAAACTATGGTACTATATATTGTGGAGAAAAGCAGTGGTTCCCAGTAGAGGCTCTGGATGCCTCTGAGGGGTTCACAAGATAAACCATAAGGCTGTGTAATGATTAACTGACAGATAAGGAAAAATATAAGCAATTTTTTTCTGCAGCCATTGCCTCTTTTTATAGGTGGATTTTTGACTCAAAAACTCAACAATGAGTTTTGAGGGGACTTTAACTCTTTGAAGAAACTGTTCAGACTCATAGTTCTACTTTAGGCTGTGTTGCCTGGTTGCAAAGTACTCGATGCTGAGGGACCAGGAGACTTTTGGGAATCACTGTGTGAATTATACATGGCCCCAGGTTTGCTGTGTGACAATGTGATTAAACAAAAACTTATTTAGAAGTAACCTATAATTATGAAGAGCTTAATGGGTTGATTTTGGCCGGCTAATAACTAAATACGGCATATTATGTCTTTTCATATCTAGTAGTGTAAATTTCCAAACAAAGAAAGTAAATGGTTGACATTACCATAAAACCAACTGGGATGCTCCAGGGGATTGTGGGGATTTCTGATACAGGTCTCGGGCCCAGCCAGGGACAGTTGCTAATCCAGCCTTAAGACAAACAGTATAGCTAACGTTAGCTTTCATGGAAATTACTGTAACTGCTACACATTAAACAAAAGTCTGGTAAACGACGTATTAGGCTGTTAATCCAAACTAAACATATATATTTTTACATATTTGTTCACTGCCTATTAGGTAGAACAACGTATTCCACCCAACCAGTAGACACTGCAGCTTCTTAGTAACTAGCTAGCTAATTTTTGCTTTATTTATTTGGTGTGGGCGTTATCAGTTCCTCCGCCACTTAAATGTAATGGAGGTGATTAGAATTTTGTTTAAGGTGCCAACAGCATTGACAAATACATTTAGTAAAAAATCAGTGGCAACACATTTTTTCAAAAACAGTAGAAGTGTTACTCTATGTAATACACAGAGCTCACGATGAATATTTTTAGTTGGAACTAGTTTCTACTGAGGGAGTAGTCCCTCTGAATCAGTGCGCAAATGGCAGGTATCCATAGCAACATCACTTTTTCTTTTAACAGCTGCGACTTGTTTAGCTAACACTGGAAATAACTGTCAAAACTTTAAAAGTTAGTTAGACATGAGTTACTTTTAACACTTTCAAACTTTATTTTCTATCTATCAAAAATTATATTAACGCTTTTTTTTTTTTTTTTTTTACTGTGGTAAGTGGCCATGCTTTTCCTAATTGGGCAAACTTGGCTAAAATTACCTACAGGTTTTGTTTTAGCTCAGGTTATATAAATTAATTGCTGAAATTTATTAATGTGTTCTGCCCTCAGTGATATAAAAAAGTAGGCTAAAGCAGTATCAAAAAAACTGGGCATTTTATTACTTACAAAGTTGGGTTTAATTGCTAAAGTTAAATTAGTTTAATTCTTTTTTAGTTTTAGTTAGCGTAACATTAGCTAGTTTTAACAGTAACTGAGTGTAATTGCTATGTTTGTTCTTCACAGTCTAATATTGCCCAGCCAGAAAGACCAGGAAACAAAAATAAATGAATAGGACATTTCTAAAAAAAGTGTAAATGAAATATTTCCACTCTGTCTTAGCCATGCTTGTTGATGCGACAAACTGCTGCCCTCATTATTTAATTATTTTTGCTGTGGTTTCCAGGAAGCCATGCAGGTGATTGGGATCCCAGGTGACATCCAGACTCAGGTGCTGCAGATTGTCGCAGGCATCCTCCACCTGGGAAACATCAGCTTCATAGAAGCAGGCAACTACGGGCAGGTGGAGAGCACGGACTGTGAGTGAGACACATGCACATACACCAGTCACACGTATCCATTCAACCATGCCTGTGTACACACACTGGGGACTGTGTGTGCACATCCCTTAAGGGATATGAGTAAATTACAGCTCACGGTGATGAAGAAGTCCCATGACAAATACGCTGTTAATTAATAGGATCTGTGCACATCACTACTACCTTGTTTAGCCTCTCCTTTGTTTGCTGCCAAGGGATTACCTGCTCAATAGATAATTGGTGTTTACATCCAGGCAGCAATTTTACCATCCCACAGTCGCTGTTTTGAATTGTAAAACCTGCAGACAGTTTCATCTACATTTACTGCAGAAAGAAGCATTCTTTACTCAAGCCTAATTTTGATAGAATTTATATGTCTATGTTGATTTGAAATATAACTTTTCTCTTTCAGTGCTTGCCTTCCCAGCATATTTGCTGGGCATAGATCCCAACCGTCTGCAGGACAAGCTGACCAGCCGGAAGATGGATTCAAAGTGGGGAGGGAAGTCAGAGTCCATCAATGTGACCCTGAACCAGGAGCAGGCCACCTACACACGAGACGCCCTGGCCAAAGCCCTTTATGCACGACTCTTTGACTACCTGGTGGAGGTAGTCAAACTTTTTAAACACAGAAGCCACCAAAAATGTGAAATAAGGGAGAAACCTCTTACCTACCTAGTTACTGACATAAGTTGACATACAGTAAAAACATTTGGTCTTTATATTTCCCTGTCTGTCTTCTCCAGTCTATAAATAAAGCCATCCAGAAGCCGCATGAAGAATTCAGCATCGGAGTGCTTGACATTTATGGTTTTGAGATATTCAAGGTCAGTCGCCTTACAACGTACAGTTCCATATTATTTATAGGCAGCCACTAAAACAACAGATGGTAGTTTTAGAGATGGTACAGCACAGCAAGATTTACTGTTGTAATAGTGTGATATTGACTGGATTGTATCCCCCACTGGCAGAGAAATGGTTTCGAGCAGTTCTGTATCAACTTTGTCAACGAGAAACTGCAGCAGATCTTTATTGAACTGACTCTGAAGGCTGAGCAGGTAGCTACAGTGAAATGTTTTGCTTTTGTAAAGTCTGTCACATCTCTTGATTTGTCTTCCTTGTCTCTAGATTTATGCTCTTGACTGAGTAAATGGGGTTTTGTTGAATAGTGGCAAAGAGTGAGCTTCTACATAATTCAGTCTGAATGTGGTTTTCAATTTTCAAATTCGCTTTTTTAAAATGTATTTCAATCTGTTCTCCTCTGAGCTCTATTCTTTCTTCTAGTTTGTTCTAATGTCTTCTAATTTTCTCTTAGGAAGAGTATGTTCAGGAGGGCATCAAGTGGACTCCCATCGAGTACTTCAACAATAAGATCGTCTGCGACCTCATTGAAAATAAATTGGTAAGCTCACAGCTCATCACCCTTTAATAGATTTGTTGTTTGTTATATAAAATGGTAAAAAATGTCAGTGTTTCCCAAAGTCCATGATGACATGCTCTAATGTCTTGCTTTGTCCAAAGCCCACAGATATTCAGTTTTCTGTCATAGTGAAGTAAAGAAACCAGAAAATATTCATATTTTAGAAGCGGAATTAAGAGAATTTAGATTTTTTTTATATCTTTTCTTTTTTTCATTTACAATTCCTAAAACACAAAAAAGAAAATGCTCCCATGGTCCAAATAAGCAAAAGAGTCACCTTATATGAGATATTTACACGTGAACTGATTCTTTTGCCATTTTTTGAGGCCCAGGAATGCAGCCTTTTTTCCAACTCTTTCTTTGTGAGGCATAAACAGTTGCATAAATAACATAAATAATTTAAAAACTGTCCTTGCTTGGCTTTAATGGGTCTAACAATATTTTAAATAAACATTGTCATCATCTTGTTCTTTTATCATCAAATAATTAACCATCATATTGTATGTCTGGAAGCAGGATCTTTTGTTTTTAGGCCCAAACACTTTTTACTGTGTGAAATCTGTTGCAAGTGGTGATTTTTTATAGTAAAATTCATACACTCCATCCTCTCCTTGCAGAACCCACCTGGTATAATGAGTGTGCTGGATGATGTGTGCGCCACCATGCATGCGAAAGGAGAGGGTGCGGATGGCACACTCCTGCAGAAACTGCAAGCTGCCGTGGGAACACATGAACATTTCAACAGCTGGAACTCTGGCTTCAACATACATCACTACGCTGGCAAAGTACAAACATAAAATCAGTCATGCTGACTTTTTGGTAGCAGGAATACTACCCATGGACAATTATTTGTATTCTATTTCAAATTGTAAGGGTTCCTGAATATAATGCTTGTTGGCCGATGTGTGATGTGTTGTGATTTAGGGTTTTGTCACACCAAGAGGAAGTAAACATGTTTGTCATTGCATGAACACATTAACCCTCAAGCACATTTGAATTCAAAATTGTATAGCAAATAATCATAAAGTTATGTTTACACAGCAAATATAATGTCTGGTGTCATCTCAGGTGTCGTATGATATCAATGGCTTCTGTGAGAGGAACCGAGATGTGCTTTTCCCTGACCTCATTGAGCTCATGCAAAGCAGCGAATAGTAAGTCTCGTAAACCTATTTTATGTATTTATTTTTTGTATGTTTTTGAAAGAAATGAAGTAGAAAAAAATAAATGTAAAATGTTTTAATTTGTCTCGACAGTGACTTCATCCGTAGCTTGTTCCCTGAAAACCTGAACACAGATAAGAAAGGCAGGCCGACCACAGCCAGCTCAAAGATCAAGGTGAGGCTTTAAACTGATGGTAACCTTCAATCAGTGTATGGTTTATCCTCTCCTCACTTTGCAGAAAACCCAATAAAAATGTGTTTGGGGGGTTTTAACAATGCATTAAATATTTCAACAGAGACAAGCTAATGAACTGGTGAACACACTGATGAAATGCACTCCGCACTATATCCGCTGTATCAAACCTAATGAGACAAAAAGACCGAAAGACTGGGAGGAGAGCAGGTCAGCATTCTCACTGTGACTTTTGTTACTTCAAAACATAAGCTCAAACATGCAGTAATCCCTTCTAAACAAATGGTGGTGTTCCATCTGTTTTTAGGGCAAGGCATCAGGTTGAATACCTGGGACTGCGGGAAAACATACGTGTAAGAAGGGCTGGATTTGCATACCGCAGAGCCTTCAATAAGTTTCTGATGAGGTGAGTTTAATCCTGCAGCGTTTCCTTAAAGAATACATCCATTTCTGTGTGTTTGTCCGGAAAGAAAAACACATCTAGAACACTCTCTGAGTGACTTTTTGTTGCTGCGTGTGTACTTGTTGTATCCAGGTATGCTATTCTGACAGCGGAGACATGGCCATGTTGGAGGGGTCCAGAGCAGCAGGGGGTCCTTCACCTCCTCCGCTCTGTCAACATGGATAACGATCAGTACCAGATGGGACGTACCAAGGTCTTCGTCAAGAACCCTGAATCGGTAACAAACTTTTGATATATTTCAGTTTTAGTTGTTTTATGTATCGGTATTGATTAATGGTGGAATGTAACTCTACTTAAATCCTGTTACATCTCTCTATGACAGTGATAACTGTTGGAATATACAGCTGTTTATTCTTACTTTAATAACAATATATCTCTTACAGCAGCTTTAGGCATTGTTCTTCAGTGCAAGTTTGAGTGACTTGTGCTTTACATTTCATATTGCCTTATTCTTCCTTTTCACTACAGTTCAGACGGAAATATTGTATTTTAAACTCCAATATATTTACAGTTGTAGTAACTAGTTACTTTACAAATTGTAACATATGACAAGCTTTAAAAACAGGATGCATGGCTTCAGATAAAACTACTGAATGAAATAAAACTACTTAGCAGTATATAATTTAGTTAGAATTAGCTTCACCTCGAGAACTGTAACATGCTACTTAATGTATAATCATATAAAATTAACTGTGGCTGTTTTCACAACAGCTCTACAACCCAGCTGTATACTACCTGCTGAGCAGACAAACACAGTTAGCCACAAGCTGGTGAACATAGTGAGACAGGAATGGATATTGGAAGTAGCGCCAAACAGGACTCCGAATGATTGATCATGTTTCTCACTAGAAACAGAGTTGATCAAGTTTACCATATCAACCTAAAAGGTGATGATATGCCAGTGTTGTACACAACCACCAAGTGGCTGAAGTGGTAGTGGTCTGAAAACTTCTTCCTCTTCCTCTTCCTCTCCCTCTCCCTTGATCTGCATGAATTATAGTTTGAAACACTTCAAACAATGTTCCTTTACATTTCTGTCTGCATAAATTCATATTACAAATAAATGTTCTAATTAACAGAAAAAAAACTTAATAAAATATGTACTTGGCAGTGAATGATAAATGTAAACTCCTTCCTCATGCTGGTTCCTCCATAGCTTTTCCTGCTTGAGGAGATGAGGGAGAGGAAGTTTGACACTTTTGCCAGGATCATTCAGAAATCCTGGAGAAGATTCATTGCCAGGAAGAAATATGAACAGATGAGAGAAGAGGGTGAGTTCCAAGGACAAAACTATTGTTCTTAGTAAAGTGCATATTTGGTGCTGTGATTCTAAATGTTTGCCAATTCTTGCGACACAGCCTCAGACATCCTGTACAATTCCAAGGAGCGGAGGAAGAACAGCATCAACAGAAACTTTGTCGGAGACTACCTCGGCCTGGAGCAGAGGCCTGAACTGCGACAGTTTCTGTCCAAGAGGGAGCGCATTGACTTCGCAGATTCTGTCAACAAGTTCGATCGCAGGTTCAAGGTGAGGCTTTTTTTAACAGTTACGTTCAGTTTTAATAAATTTGACCAACAGGAACCTTACTGTTGTTAGAGACTTCTTACCTCATCCCCACAGCCACCCACTCTTGTTCTCCTTTCTGGCCTTGCTCACAGTTCTCACTTCTGCTTTTTCTCTCACAACCCAGTCCATCAAGAGAGATATGATCTTGACCCCTAAAGGCATCTATCTGATTGGTCGCGAGAAGGTGAAGAAAGGACCTGAGAAAGGACAGATAAAGGAGGTGCTCAAACGAAAACTGGAGTTTGGAAGCATCAGTAGTGTCTCTCTCAGGTGAGATAGAGATACGCTACTACACAGGGTGATGGTGACATTTGTGGTTGTTTCTGTGGTGGAAAATACAAGAACTAGTACACTGCTGTGATGTTCACACTCACCGCTACATGAGAAGCCACTGACACAATAATAGTAAATACAGCAGAACTTTGCATTCACAGAATTGTGTCTGCTTTTTCTTGCTGAGAACTAGGGCTATCACTAGAGTGGTGTAGGGATGACGTATTTTTGTAGGCCAACCAAGAAGTTAGCATCACTCTGTGTCCATCTACAAAGCCTAGAGGGCTCCTGAATTGGATTTTTGGTAACCATAATATATACCATATATTATGGTCACATGACTTAACGTCACCACCACTAAAGGACTTACTACACAAGTTTTATACATGTGTTCTGTAAATTGATCAACCTACAAGTTGTAAAGCTAGAGTTAGAATAGTTTGTAACTAAAGTCTACTTGTAAAGATGAACTAGCAAGTAGATGAGTCTCAGTGTACTGCATGATGTCTCATTTGGCCACTTGTTAACGAATGCCGTTTTTTTTTTAAGATTTTTTGTGGCATAGACATCTTTATTAAGCAGTAGACAGATAGGAAATATGGGAGAGAGAGAGGGGGATGTGACATGCAGCAAAGGACCTCCGGCTGGAATCGAACCGGGGTCGGCTGCGTTTATGGCATGCGCTCTAACCACTCAACCACCTGCGCGCCTCAAATGCCATTTTTAAGACACTCAAGTGCCTTATAAATAAATTGTGGGACATTTAATGGAGTATTTTATGTCGTAGAACAAAGCGTGTAAATACTTTAAGTCTGTGGTAACCACAGATTTTATTTGGCATTTGACTGTTAGCCAATTTTAGAAAAACCCATAGATTTGAGACAAGGGAACCGGTTGTGCAAAAATGCTAACCAATTTACAGGTTTTAGGAGTACAGACTACATCACTCTATAAGGTCATAGGTCAAGCTGATAGTGAAGTTTTAGAGTGATCTCTGCTGGATCACAAGGCAAACTGCCTAATGCATGAATGAATGGCACATTTCAAAACAGGCTATTACAGCTCGAATATTAACTTAAACGATTTTGACAAAATATGACAGCCCTAACTGAGAACTTGACATTTCAGTCGGTAAACAGCGCGCGTTACACCTCATACTAAACTTTTTTCAGCATTTAAACTACAGGTTAAACCCTTCTCAAAGCTTTAATACCTCTAACTTTAACTTTCACCGCCATGGTAAAACAAAAAAAAGCCACAAAAAGCTCGTGTTAAGACACTGAAATTGTTTCAGTATTGGCAGATATTTTCTTTAGAAGATGTACATTTTTCTAGTTTTCCTTTTATCTTAATGGTCTGTTTTTTCATTTTCCTTCAGTACAAGACAGGATGATTTCTTCATTCTACACGAGACCCAGTACGACAGTCTGCTGGAGTCTAACTTCAAGACCGAGTTCCTCAGCCTGCTCTCGAAACGCTACGAGGAAGTGAACAAGAGAAAACTGACAATCTCCTTCACTGACAGGTAAGGCAACCTGCACACTCAGACAGGCTGCAGTTACACGTGATCTTACATACTCAAATCACTAACACACTTTCTTACCACTCAGGCTAGAGTTCAGAGTGAAGAAGGAGGGCTGGGGTGGAGGAGGATCCAGGGTTGTGATGGTTCAGAGGGGGCAAGGAGACCTGGCCCAGCTCAAACCTGCAGGGAAGACCCTCACCATCACTGTAGGGGACGGTTTACCCAAAAGCTCCAGTAAGTTAGAACGTAATGACACAGCACAGTGTTGAAATAAAAAGGAGCAGGGCAAAACTTCACACACATACACACAAAAGAGAGTTCTAGAAAAATTACAAAGATGGAGAATGTTTGAACTGTATGAACTGTACATAGATTCTTGTTTAGATTGATGTTTATGTAGCTAAGCATATGTATTTTTTCTCAGAGCCAACCAGGAAGACCGCTCCACAGTCACGTGGTGGAGGGAGAAATAATTACGCAGGTAGAGGTAAAGTCACAATTTAATTCTTTAATCATCGTTGTAGTTTTAGTACATTTCTTTTATATCTAACACAAATATTTTATTTTTTACTCAACTTGTATTTCTCAGGAGGCAGTGGTGCTAATACAACTCTTGTCCACAGGGGCCACCACAATCAGCAATTTATAAAAGTTTCTTGTAGCTGCTTTTAGTTAAATATGGGAATGCTTCTCTCACCACTATCAGTCAGAACCAACTGTATTATTTAAAACTGGATTTTAAGCTATTTCCTGAATAGTATTTTGGCAAGGTTTTCATTGTAAAAGTCTAGATGTTGTTCAAGTTTTATTTTTACCCTTTTTTCCACCTCCTCTCTTCTCAGCACACCAGAACGGAGCAGCTAAGTTTTCCAGAGCCCCTCCCCAACAACAGTCAGAAATCACATATTCTGCCCCGAACAAACATGGCAGGCCACCCAGCACAGCCCTGCCAAAACTGGGCTCCCAGAGAGCCCCCCGAGCCCCAGCACAAAACAACCAGTACAACCAGGGGAACCTGGACTTTCTTAATGTTCCCGACCAGGGCATGTCAGGGTAAGAGAGATCCCCTTGAGAGACCTGATTAGAAGGGATGGGAGGGATGATCACAGTTTATGTCGGGGGAGCTGATTAGTCATTTTAAATCAGTGCATACGTGAGTTGTAAAGGCTTGTCAAGGTGAGACTCAACGCTTGCCAAGCCCAAACGAATAAATGAATGAGAAGATAAACCTGTTTATAGAGAGCTGAGATTAAGTCACTTGCTGTTTAACTAGTTTCTGTCAATGCCATGTCCTAAAACAAACTGGTTTGTAGGAATACTCCTCTGAACACTTCCAAATGCAAAAGATTTCTTAGCTGTTAAGAAAGGCCACACTCACAATTTCAGATAATATCTTCTCGAAGGCATTCTTCCTGTTGTACTAATTTTCTGCATTGTAAAGGTGACAATAGGAGTTCTATAAAGATTAAAGAAATAGTCCAAAGTCTGCTCCACACACCTGGCCAATCAGTGACCTGAAATGGGAAAGAATATCTGAATGCCAGAGAAACTGTCAGACATAGCCCCCTTGATTTTGATATGGGAAAAAATATTTGATGTGTGACGATGAATGTGATACATGTGGGAAAAAGTTGTTTCCTGGCAGACAAAAAGTCAAATGCCTACTTTTAGCGGGTTTATTATGAGGTTTCTTAATGCACATTTCATTGAACTGATGATGCTGAATTCCCAGATTTCTTGAGGTTCATTAGGATCTCTTATCTCAGAAACAAATTTATATTGATCTTATCAGGATTTATGGAGTCAGCCACTCAATCTGTGTTTAGCAAGGTTTGGTTTATGATAATCACAACTTTTAATTAAGTTTTATACACCTGGAGCGTAGCCCGAAGTTCTGGTTTCAGTCTGTACTTAGTTTAAAAAGAAACCGTCAAGTTAAAGCCTGATCTTTCTCAAATGAAGATATGCAAAACTAAAAACTTTCTTCTGGCTGGCCTTTTATCTTAAAAGAAACTTCACATGTTCCTGTCATCAGCAGTTCCTTTCAGCCTTTTGTCAATTATGTCCCCCTGTCACAGGAAGCAGAGGAAAAGGAGCATCAGTCATCGACCTCCTCCTGCTCCTAAACCACAGCCTCGACCCCAGGGGCCTCGCTGTCGAGCCATATATCAGTACATCGGCCAGGACACAGACGAGATCAGCTTTGAGGTCAATGACGTGTTTGACCTTGTCAAAGAAGGTGAGAGGACGAAACAAAACTAAACAGAAACTCTAAACTGATTGATCTGATTTGAAATGTCCTGCTGTGGTTATTGATTTTTCTCTCTTATTTTTCTGTGCAGATCCCTCAGGCTGGTGGACAGGAAGGATTCGAGGCAGGGAAGGTCTCTTCCCTGGGAACTATGTGGAAAAGATTTGAACAGGGCTCAATCAGTCCTGGGGGAGAAATATGTGTATTTTGTTAAAAGTGGCAAATTCTGCCTGCTAACGGTTTAATGGGTGCACAGTAGATCTTCTTTCATAATGGAAAAAGGGCTGTTGAAGGTTGGAACTAGCTGACATTTGAGCCACCTGTAAGTTGTTGACACGGTGCCGTACGCACAGAGCACAGGAGACATCACTGTTATGGTCATCATTGGTAAAACACAGATCCACTGCAGAGAGTTCGGGTTTTATCCTGTTCTCAGTGACAAAGCATCAAGATCTTTGACCCTCACAACACCTTTCTTTAAACTGTTACTGCACAATTACTCACAGCTACAGTTACAGCCTTTAAAGAAAAGTAGAGAGAATAATGCATCGCTTTCTGTTGTCTACTATGTTTTATTTGCCTGAAGCTTTTCTCGAGAGCAACATCCAATACTGTTCAGTATTCCTGATTAAAACAACAGCATGAAATCAAGTAATAGATAAGTTGTGAACTTGAATGTTACGTTTGCACTGTAACAAACCTGCTTCCGATTAATTAAAACTGTTCACAGAAACAATACTTTTAATCTCACTTTAAAAAAAAATTATGTCTTATTCATGGATTGTTACTAAAACGATTGATGGCAGTTTCTTATATATTTTTTTTAACTCCATTTAAAAAAAAAAGAAAGAATATATTTTCATATTTTCCCTCATGGACTTGGCACTGATTTCTGTCCTCAGTAAGTTATGAAAAATTTCTGAATAACCAACAGGAAGGAAGTGACTTATTCTTTTTACATTTTTTTAGAAATGTTTATTTCTGCCTTGAAATTTTAGGTTGATTTTGTAAGATAATGTAATTCCTTGACGGTCAATCAATATCTGTTTTTGTATATGAATAAGATGAGAAAAATAAAGAGCGTTAACACTCTGAAATTAGTTTTTCATCCTTGATTGATTAATTGATTAGTTATTTAAGTGCTTGCATGGTAAACAAACTTCATTAAGGAAAACCGAAAAGGAAAAATTAATGGTGGTTGTGAGTTAATTTAACTTTACTTCACTATTTACACTATTTTATACTTTTCAGGAGCAGATTTAACATGTAAAGTAAAACACATATTTCCTTTTTAAAATATGATGCACTGTAAGATTTAACTACCAACAGTGTTCCAAGTTGATAAATTATCTCTGTCTTCCAAGAAAATGTTTACTCAAATGTTGTATGTAGTTCTTTACTCGAGTGATCAGTTTTTCTACATTTTACTCAAGTACTGTACTGTATTATAGCCTATTTCCCTTTTCTGCTACTTTACTTTTCATTGTTGTTACATTTTGAAGACAAATATTGTACTTACACTCCACTACATTCATTATTTGACTACTTTAGTTACTAGTTACTTTGCAGGTTGCATGCTGCATCAGTCACAGTAAAGCACTTTGAAATTAATTTATTTTCTTGGCAAACGAAAGCAGTGCATTTTTAAATTAATTTGAATGGCATTCGCATTAAAAACATTGACTGATATAAAAGTAAGTATACGTATAATATACTTGTACTTTTGCTACTGAAGCAGTTGTTATATCAGACACTTTAAAGGTGCTCTACAAAGTGTACAGTTTTGAGGAAAACATTTCAATCAAAAGTGAAAGAGCTTCATGACTGATGTTTCATGCCTAAACAAACTCAAGAGTGAATAGACTGAATAAACAAATTGACCCTAAAATACAACACAGTTCCATTCTGTTTTACTTTGTTTATATGTGGCGGACCCAGCCTGTTGGCCTCATATCAGTGTTTCCTCAGAGAACCACTTTTGATTAGTCACTTACAGATAGTGAAAGTAATATTTTAACAAGATATCTTGTTAAGATACCACCGCATCTATGACACGTGTGTTTTTTTTAATTGAATTGAATTAACACCTTACACAAACCAGCACTTAGTTTTCCTGCCCTTCTGCTGTGTGCATTTATTTTGAAACTTGATTCGTCGGTGTTGGCCTGACGCAGCGGAGGCAGATGTGAGCCAGATGTGAGGCAGACGGATCGCTGATCCTGCTCTCTAGAGGACACCTGAGATTACAGCAGATCAGTTCAGCATCCACCTGTAGCACCTGTCTCTGCCGCCATGTTATCTGAATATCTGTTCGTGATATTCAAATAAAAAGATGCTATAATACACAAAACACTCCAACAGACTGTGTGTGGGACTGGTATTCGCGTTTGTTAGTATTAGCCATCAGAAAAAATGAGTCCATTGTTTCCTTGGTGACTTTGCCTGGAGACGTGAACCCGTTCAGCGTGCTCACCAGTGACGTAACAGTCTCGTGCAACAGGATCGGGAGCTTTTCTCTGCTCCGCCCCGAAAAAAATCCACCTGTTGTCGTCTCACCTGGAGCAGAGCGGCACTGACGGACTGGAGGCTGGAACAGCAGCAACATGGGAGGTAAGAACCATCATCATACTTGGACCATAGTAACATTTTCATCTAGTTATTTTATAGAGTTGATCAGACTTACATGGCCCTTATGAAAAGTTGTGGAATTGTCACACCTTCAGCATGAAGTCACTAGAATATTCCTGTTGTTCGTCCTGACAGTGACTGAGAGTGCACATGTGCTGATCAGTAGTTACACATACAGTATGTCATGTATCAACACAGTAATCCTATAATAATAATAATAGAAAATAATGATAATAATGGTTTGACTTTGGCATAATCACAACCCAGTAGTCACTTCAACTGTATATCATCCACTGTCATGTCATGATATCATGTTGAAAAATTACTTTGGTAATAACGAAAGTTACCAACATATGAATAGTACTTTAGTAAAAGTCTCTGATATAAAATTTAAAAGTACTAGTAAAAGTAGCCTACACATTACATATATTCTTACATGTATGTAGATACTAGGGGTTGACCGATGTGTTTTTTTCATGGCTGATACCGATACCAATTATTCGTAATCCAGGAGATTGGATTTTTGGACAATTTTAGAACCAATATACATTTACAGGAAAAATCCCAAAATATCTTTGTTTCAAAGTTTTGAATAACCAGTGATGGAATGTGACTTAATTAGAATTTGTGATGGTTCGTACTAGGCTGGTTGTGGGATCCAAAAGCGGACACCAAGACAGGGAGAAGGTTAAAGGAATCTGTCTTAAATGCTGTGGTAGAGGTTAGTGAAAATAGCTCAGGCTCGGGCTCCGGCAGGTGGTACAGCAGGTGGCTCAGCGGGTGTAGTGGCGGAGACTCACAGTGGCTTTGGCAGAAGCTTTGCTGGAGGCTCTGGAGCGTGTAACACAGCAGATCCACATCGGAGTGTAGGCAGGTAGCAGAGGTGCTGGAGGCTGAGTGGCAATGGAGCTGGAACTTGAAAGTAGATCGATCACTGGAGAGGTTAAGGAGAAACAAGGTTAGCGAGATAGCAAACACAATGACACAAGAGACTAGAATCACAAGTAGTAGCGCTTTCTGAGAGGCCGTGTGACACATCAGGGAGACAAGATAGATCTGGCAGCGAGTAGAGAGAAGACCAGAGTACTTGAGCTGGTGCTGATGATCAAATGTGAGAAGGCAGTTCCCGGCCATCAGGGAGGCGATGTCCAGCCTCTGCAGACCAACTCTGAAAACACAAAGAACACAAACAGCCATACCGAAAGTCCCAATCATGGCACAATTTACTCAAGTACTGTAGTTATGACCAGTTTGGAGGTAATTTGCTTTGGCATTTCCATTCTCTGCGACTTCAGTTAATTGATAACTTAAGAAAACTAGTTCAGATTATTCAGTGTTGATTGACTATTATTACTAATGAAATCAGATTTTGCTGCGGACCACTAACAGAGAAAGGATGCTGCATCACAGCAAAAGCAACACATCATTTTATTGAATAACAAACACACTGATTCTGATAATCAGAAAAATGATTATTATTGGATCCTATAATCACCTAGGCAAATGATCAGTCGACCAATAGTATACAGTTTATAAATTCATGTAAATATATGTTTAATTTACATTATAACATTAAATATCAGATACTGTAAGATTATTACTCGAGTACTGTTATTTGTATGAATACAGTATTGTCGTGTCGTCTGTGTCCTTGGAGGGAGCTTTTGAAGTAAGGTACGTCATATTTGGGCAAGAGTTGCATTATGGGAAATAGGTCTCCAGGGGATTTGGAGGTTGACACATACTAGTAACTAAAGATCAGAACATCTTGCCCTCTGTGTCTTTTTAGATCCTGCAGTTTCAACGTAAAGTCCCAAAACTTGATGAAAGTTCCTCTTAAACAAACAATCAGTTTATCACTTGTTGTTTCACACTGTCATACGTTTTAGTTCATGGAGGTTGTTCTTTAATCAAATGCTGGATTAAAACAAATGATGCCAAAGTGTTGCATGCACACATACGTTTACATAACTATCTGAGAAAGGGTGCAAAGCCACAATTTGATTACAAATTTAAATACAACTCAGCAGGGAGGGGAAACCAGTTTGCATAAACCATCTATACAAATGCTCTGCTCAGCCTCCTGCATATACACAACCAGTATTTTATCTGCTGGGGGCGCCGCTGATAGAGAAGACAGTAAAGCTGCAGGTGTGCTCTTGATGTGACTTTTCCCTCTCTGTTGTGTCTGACAGGTGTTTACTCCAATGAAAAGTTGGCTGGAGCTTTCTCATATGAGAGTTCAGAAATCGACTGGTGTGAAGACAACTACAGACACTCTGAACATGTGGTGGAGTACTTCAACACCGTGAGTTCTGCTGCATTTATGTCGTTATTTGATTCAGGAAACAAGCAGAGTAAGGGCTTGTTTTGTTTTTGTTTTTGTATAAAAAATAAATGTCACATCTCAAAGACAAATGCAAGGTTTGATTGGCTGATTCATTGATTGTTTTGTTGACTGATATTTTCTCTGCAGATGAGCAGCTTTTTTTTCTTCATCATATCTCCCGTCATGCTTTACCTCCTGCACCCTTACGCCAAAGAGAGGAACCTGGCAATTCACTTGGTCTGGATCCTGATGATGTTTGTTGGTCAGTCCCTCGCTTTTCTCTACATTCATAAATGTGATGGTTAGATTTAAGTGTCTCACCATTTTAGATGCAAAATCAGATCTTGAGCGTTGCAAAAACTGTCACCTTTCTCAACATGAATCATTGTTATTGTGAGTCGTTGGTTCAGTTATGATTTGACCTGAGCAGAACGTCGGATCAGTGTGTGGTCCGATGAGACAGACCACAAAATTTTGGACATCAAAAAAGGACCAAATGTACTTTTTAAAAAAGGTTCACTGCAATTTGATCAACATCAAACTCAAAATACAAAAAATAATTTGTTCTAGATTCGCAAAAGTGAAAATGTTCTTGTTCTCCTACTCCTCAGTGGTTGTAATCTGAAGCCTTTGGACTGCTATTTGGATAAAACAAGATATATGAAGATGTCTGGAATCTTTCTACTAAGAAATCTTCATTATCAAGAAAACAATGAATTGAAAACTCCTTGTCAACAACTGCAAACATCAACCATGTGTAACCAGTTTGAGCTGAGATGAATTATCCCTACTGAATGTGAATAGAATTGAAAAGGAAAGAGAACTCAGATGGTTGCAGGGCACGCCACATAACGGCACATTTCAATGACATACTGTCCAGTCAAGGTGAAAATGCTTCCCAAAAACATCTTAAAAAGGAAAGACATTCAGCAATGTACAGGAAAAAAAGGTTAGATTTGCTTCTTTCCTTTACAGTTAATCGTCTCTCAACCCCTGAAGATTTTGAACGCACATTTTATTGAAGTTTGAACAATTTGAAACAGTCAAAATTGTCATTTTACACTCAAATTGGCAGGAGATTCAACAGAAAAAAAAGTTCTTTCGAGTACTCTTCAGGACAAACTTGAAAATAGCTTAATCCTTTTTTTTAAATAACGCACAGTCACACTTTCACACAGGAATCCTTATTAAGTTAAGTTATTAAGTTATTAGATTTGCCTTTATGTAATTTGTAGCCAACCAGTGAAAGGGCCCCATGTAAACATGTAGAGAGTTTGTCACCATCAGATAAGCGGCCAAATATGCCGTTGTTCTGCTCCGTTGCATAAGAGGCTATGTGCTTTTTTTTCTCCAGTGTCTCAGTAGTATCTGTTTAGACTAGAAGACTAATAGTATAATCAAAACATGAATTGTTTCACATTAAAAAAGACAGCTCTCTCTTCTTGCAGGGCTCTTTTCAGCATACTTCCACATGACGCTCAGTTTCGTTGGCCAGATGTTGGATGAGCTGTCCATCCTGTGGGTGCTGGCAGTGGGATACGCTCTCTGGTTCCCCCGCAGGCTCTTCCCTTCTTTCATAAAAGACAGGTAAAGCAATCTCACAGCAATCAAGTCGAGTTAATGCACAGCCTTTGTTTCTGTCGTTATTAAGTAATTCATCTCCATGTGTCACTAAGGACTCACACGCAGCTCAATAATCCTTCAATGAAAAAAACAAAACAAAGGCAGCGTGTTTCTGAGGAATGGCACCCTGAAACCTAACCTGTCCTGAGCCTGTCTGACAGCCCCAACCGGAGTCGTTCATGTCACATGGACACAATGTGGTGCTGCTGTCTTCACCGGAATGTGACAGAAAGAGGCTCTCGCTATTGTGAAAGACTAGAACTCCGCCCTGCCTGTGTAAATATTTAACCACGAGGTGGGGAACACATTAATTGTATTTTGATAAAGCACCTGACGTGTGACTCAATGACTTCACCCTCATTAATATCAGTAATGGGTTGGTCCTCCTTATCGTGGATGAAATACTGAACGAGCCCAGGATGTAAAGGGTCCTTTAGACTGGAATCCCTTTTTAGAAAGTCACAAGGTTCATTTAAATGTCGGGGTGTTTTTCATACTGAGCATGCGCGAGTGAAATCCAATTACATTTTGCCTCTTTTTCCCTTCATAGCAGGAATCTTTATTTTTAACAGAAGCAATGTATCAAATAATGACGAACAAATATCAGCTGAACCTGCAAAAATGACCACAAACGATGCAGCGTGCCTGATCGCCTGTTTTGTCTTTCTCTGTTCATCCACAGGTCCCATTTTTCAAGCCTCATCCTGGTGGTTACCGTCATCACCACAGTATCATCGTTTGTCAAACCCACAGCCAATGCCTACGCTCTAAACTGCTTCGGCCTCCATCTGCTTTACGTTCTGGCTGTCGAGATGAGAGGGTATGAAATTTCCGGTGTTCTTCAGGCATCTGTAGGTCACTAGGTGCAGTTTTGATTTGTTGTGATAACCAGTCCTCGTCCTGTCTCAGCTGCACTGACCAGAAGGTTCTGCGACTGGCTAAGGTGTCGGTGGCTCTGTGGGTGCTCGCCATCACCTGCTGGATTAGTGACCGCTTTGGCTGCAGCTTCTGGCAGAGGCTGAACTTCTGCTACCTGCATGGAATCTGGTAAGTCCTAGCATACTAGTGTCCTTTCCTTTCCCTAAGTACTGTAAGAGACATAATGCCTCTTGAATTACAGTTTTAATCAACATGACACGTTTTAACACAATATCTGTGGAAGCTTAAAGTCCCAGCACTTTGTTACAGTTAGGGATTAAATCATGTTTGAGGTTTAATCTGGTCAACATTGACTTGAAGCACAACAGAAGGATTTGTTTGCTGTATTAACATGTGATCAAAGCTAGAACCTTTGCCTGACATAACCACACAGAGGGCTCAGGAGGTGAACCTGGTCTCAGATGTCAAAATTATGAATTTCGTTCATCCATCATTCATCTCAAACACCTTCCTACAATTCTCACGTGGTCCAAGGACTTAGCTACTCCTTGACTGGGAAAAGTGTGGCCATAATGCATTTGACATGTAATTCAAGGACATGCTCATGTGTATTGATCTGCATTATCTGTATCTTGCAGGCACATTCTGATTGTGATAGCTGTGGCCTACGGCAGCACCCTCATAGCTTACCTGGATGCCAACCATGAGATACCGTACTCACTGCCTGGACTGCAGTACTGGCCATGTGATAAATGGGCTGTTGGATTACCTCACATTGTGCTGAAGGGCACTCCCAAAACACAGAAACGCTGCTAACACAGTGAAAGTCATTTTAAACATTTCTGTAATTACACTCCGTTAGTACAGCTACACCACACAATGACTACCACTCCAAAAGTGATTTACATGCTTCAAACACAAATGGGCTGTTTACACAACAACGTTTTTTTTGCATAAAACGGAAACTTGTGGTGCTTTTGGATGTTCAGTCACACAACAACTTTTGAAACCAGGTTCCTGAGCATAATCTTTTAATAACCAGCCTGTAAACAGGCAATACACTCTTCCTGCAAAAGCTGTGAAGACATAACCCCACTTTGCTCATGTGTATTATGTTTACGGCCTAGTAGCCATACACGAAAGGGATGGCAACTTTTTTAAAACCCAAAGGAAAAACTTTAAACTTTTGTCATATAAACGGGACCTTAGTCAGAATAGTTTTCTTATCCTGGTAAGGGATTGTTGACACCATGGACGGATTACGAAATGGGCCTTATACACAGGCCATGGGCCTAGACTGGGTTAGGAGGCCCTTAAGGGTCAAGTTATTCTTGATTACGTCAGAAATTAAAAGTATTTATTATATTAGATTTTGAGTTTCTACCCACACCAGTTTTTATGACGCTTTTGGTCTCATGATCCTTCCATGTTTTACACCAAAAAGTATGATTGTAGACAAAGTGCTAAAACAGTCTAGAAACCAAAAAAATACGTATCTTCTATTTATCGAACTTCAATTATAGGTATATTTCAATAGAACCATTGCTTACATAATCAAATTGAATTATATATTTTTTTTCTTGAGATCCATGTTTTTAATACCGTTAAAAATAACAGCACATTGGGTAACATTATTTTAATTTGAATATATGGCCTTTATTTTCTATCTTTTAAAAAACAATAATATTCATCCAAATATGGTTGGAAACAGAGTTGGAGGTCCGCTGATGTTTAGAGTAGACTGAACTTTAACTACTGAGGAGATGTGTATCCATATAGCGTATATAGACAAAATGAATGACTGAGAGAAAAGGGTGTAATTGTGTGTGTGTTTAATTGTTTTCTACATGTGTGTTTTTTTGTGAAGCAACTGCTGTGATCTTATTTTCAAGACATGAATGCACGTTTGATTCTGAACATGGTGGAATATTTTGAGATGTTCTCTTACAACAAAACCATTTTTATGCTATGAAACTACTGTCAGTTTTCAGTGCAACGGTCTCTTTGAGTGGAGCACCATAGTGAAATGTGTTTACATTGAGTTTTAAATGGCCTCAACATGTGGTAGTTTGACAGACATACACCCTGCCCTCAGGGTTAGTTTGAGCTTTGTAACCTGAACTGAGTTTTGTTTGATTTAGAATGACAATTAGCAAAATGAATGTATGGTGATTTGCGTAGTGGCACGTTAGAATTAAAAGTGCTGTAGTTTATTATATTATTTCAATGTAGACATTTCTGTTCTTTCAGTGTCATTATCAGATCATTCTCAGGTCTTTGCACAGGAATAACTGAGCTTGTCTCGTACAGGACCTCTGAAATATGACTCTTAAGTGCGTTTGTATTTCTGACCAAAACAATCACATGCAAATCTGTTTTCTTTTGTGAAACTGATTCATCACTGGACTGTTAAAAGCCCCTTTGTTGAAAAAACTCTTGATTTTGGTGGTGTTTTGCGAATATTCAGGTACAATTGTGCCTCCATTCACATGATCTTTCCTGAAGGATACAAAAAGATCCAACAATAGATATTTTACAAAAAGAAAATCACACAGGCATTCTCTGCACTTCGCTGTTCAATAGTGGCCTCCTGTGGATGACGAGATAGAGTGCTTTTAGACATTTACTCTATGGTTGTTAACTGGTGACAGCCAGATCGTGGTCTGTTCAACCCCAATGCCAGAATAAATGTTAGCGATGACGTATGGAGATCGCCTGACTTCCTGTGAAAATCAACCAGGGTTTGGGTCGACCCTGTAGCTCAGTTGGTAGTGCAGAGGCCTCACCGCAGCAGCCCAGTGTTTGAGTTTGACCTGTGGCCCTTTGCTGTATGTCATTTCCCCTCTCTCTCATCCTGTTTTCATTTTTTGGTACAAATGTCAACCTTGTACATATCTTTGGTTTGCAGAAACATTAACTGCTAACATTACATCCTGGGCTGGTCTGTTGGTCTGTGTGTCTAGATCTGACTTCTCACTCTCAGGGTCGGGAGCCCCTCTGGGAAGCACAAGTAGAATGTGAGGAGTCACCAGATAATTATTAGCCATGCTAGCAACATGGCTGTAGAGATGATAATGTTTTTTAAGTTTTGTGAGGACATTCATGACTTTGGTCATCTCTACTCGACAAGTGCTTGATATTCATTCATCCGCAGATACAGATTTGTGTCATGCCTATTATTTATGAAAATGTTTGTGTGGGTTTTATTTGAAGCCTTGCAACTTAGCAGACAACTATATTTTTTGTTGTCATTGAAGACGATGATGATTAGCATGGATTTATGCTCTTTTTGAAGAAAATGAGTTTGACAAGCTTTTAAAAAACAATAAAGTTCTGTTATGTGTGACAATGCATCATTTTGTGTTTCTCCGTCTCTCTACATATTTAGAAAAGGGAATTTAAAGGTTGATGCCTCAATATAAGTGGGACACCCTCGTGTCCGACAGCCAGGTGGGTTATTTCTTCCTTAGTCTTGACTGAGAGCCAGACTGGATCAGTTTGAGCGGCAGGAGAAGAAAAGGAGGCACCAAGCCAGTGAGAGAGCGCTGACCTTCTGTCCTATAGCTAAACCCGATAATCTCACATCAAAGTCTGAGCACCACAGAGACTTGACTGCAACGGGCCCTCGCTCGCTCACACTGTATGAAATAGAAGTCTTCAATCAAGGGACGCAACGCTTTCTATCCAGATTAAACATTTTAATTTGACATTTAAGACAGAGGCTGAGTAAGAGTTAGTGGCGTATGTGATTCAACTTAAACTGTACTACACTGTTTTATGAAATTGATGGTAAAATAGCTGTTTCATTTATGTGTTAAACATTTTTGATTAGGACATGGGATTGGGCCTTATGATGATATAGCTAATAATGAGATGACAGGAATATGACCATTTTTAGATTTTGCCATATAATACATACAGTGTTAACTTTGTCTTCACATTTAGGCCGTTCCAAATCACTGAGAAGGTCTGCTTTATGATTTGTGCACCACTGTCATCCCAAAACATATATTGATGTGTGTGTAGGATTACATACTCCATAATGTGATGTGCTGCTGTGTGTCATTTTGCAATAAGTATCCTGTTTGTTAGGTGCTGTTATGTCACTATATTTGTTTCAATTGTGACCTACCAAGGAACACCAGCTCTAAATTAACTCTGTAAAGTAAAACAAACTGTGACATTTGTGTGTAATATTGGAAATTATCCCTCACAGAGAAAATGATACATAAATAAATGAAAGAAATTACACCATGTTAGGGGATTTTATCCTTATTGCCCTGCACTTTAGGTATACAATAGCATAAGCTTTGCATGCAGGCTGCTGTCATGTATAGGTGGAACTATTTTGCATGCGTTTAACTTAAGTATACTTACAGTCAAGATCCTGCTTTACAGGATTTTTGTGGTTTGTAAGCAGTGACTAAAGAGAATGAATAGGAGTTTCAAATATTATTACACTTATTTGAAACTTCAACAGTGTCTGTTCATAAAAAATAAAAAAAAACATAGATTGGGAATTTGTTCCCCTTGTGTCACCAAAATAGCTCTGACACACAAAAGAGTGGGCTCTGTGGGTTCCCATGTGGTGTCCGGTATTGGGCAATTGGCAGTGGATACTTCAGGTTCTGATGGATGGGCTGTTAGGGCTCCATGGATCGGACTTGTTCTTGCACATCCCACAGATGATTGTCAGATTGGGATCTGGGGAATTTGGGGATCTGATCAACACCTTGGGCTCTTGTCACATTGGGTCATTCCTGAACAGTTTTTGCAGTTTGGCTTTATACTAGGGAGGCACTGTAAGTTGTGAGGTTGTTTATGTTGTCTATATTGGTGTTCGGTTGGGTGGTGTGTGTCAAGTGGCTTCAGAAACAAGGTTAACCAGGAGAATATTGCATTTTAAAGAGATGATCAGTAGCCCCATTCACACTGCCGTTTGGATGCGGAGATCCTGCGCCAATTCTCTGCCTCTGTGTGAATCTCTCAGAGGTGGCGAGGGATGAAATTTCGCTCTGGCGCTGATACGCCTCTGGAGGTAGTATCAGAGGCACAGTATTGGCGAACCAAACCAGTGTGAATGACTGCACAGGTCCCTCACTCAACTTAATAAAGAGAAATGTCGCACAAAGCAATGTTATATGACCGTAGTAACTGTAACTGTCTTTGGCAACTTTCATGAGGAAAAAATACCACAGATATACGTGAAAAAGCGTCTGTCCTCCTGCCTGTCCTCCCAGCTCTTCCTGACATTTCTGATCGAAAAACTGCGTCTGCAACTGGCAAAAAACTTAAACTCACAAAGTGCTTGTGATGAAAAAATTTTTCTGCGACAGTCAGCCCTCCAGACCAAAACTTTAGTTAACTTTCCCCCAGAAAAACAGCCTCCGTCCCCGCCAATGACAGAGTCAGACAGCGTCCTGTTTACGGATGGCGATTATGTAATTATGTAATTTAGCGCGAAAAAGTAACTTTGTCACTTTCCAGGGTGTTTGGTGGGTCAGGATCTCAATCACAACACATTATAACAGCATCCATATGATTATAAACTATTTGCGGGCTTAGATTGACAGGGTGGACACCGGGGAAACACCTTGAAAACACACAGACGTCATCATCATGACATGTACTGTCACGCCTCTTTAGGAGCCGCAGCGCCTGCTTTCTGTGTGAATTACACAGCGGTTCGTCTTTAAGACGGAGATGCTTCGCTCTGTGTGAGTGACCAATGGCGGAGAATTGCCGAGCGGCCGCTGCAGTGTTAATGCGGCTTCTCTGTGTGAATGGGGCTACTGTTAAGCACTTCACCTGTCACGGGTTTTAATGTTGTTAAAACATTAAAAATGTTTAATGTAATGAACAAATAAGATGTACTCATCCTGGTGACTTTTATTTAAAGTGAAACCCTCGCCAAAAAGCAACCAAGGCCTTATTTGTGATTGAATATGAGTCAAACCTTCGTGTAAAAGCATAATTGTGACGAAAAAGGCACTTTTAAGATTTATCATAGTTTCATTTTCGGGCAAGCTAATTTCCAATGGAGTGCAGGGGCACTGGCACGCTAGCATCAAAACTGCTATTTTTAAAACACTAAGAAGGCTCCACACAACATGAAACTTTGCTCGTAGTATCACCAGGGTCTCTAGAACACGAGCATTGAGAACATTGTTTGTGTACGCAGAGTTTACTAAAAAGAGGGGTTTTAAACTACTCACCGTTGGAGCTTGATCTGCTGCGCGCCGTCGGCATGGCAGACAAAAAGTGTCAATCCCTGAGTGCGACCTAACAGGCAGGAGAGTAATGGTAATGCCCCTGCACGCCATTGAAAATTAGCTTGCCAAAAACGAAACTACCGTAAATCTTAAAAGTGCCTCTTTCTTCGTAATTATGCATTTACACGAAGGTTTGACTCATATTCAATCACCAATAAAACCTCGGTTGCTTTTTGGCGACAGTTTCACTTTAATATCAATCAATCAATCAATCAAATTTGGCACCCTTCAAACAAATCCTTCAAATGAAAAAAAGGTCCCTGTCACTGTCTTAAGATAGAAAGGTGGCAGAGTCTGCCACAAATAAACAAAGCACAACAGTATTAAACTATTGTACTTTAAGGTCAGTTTGTTTATTCAGTTTAGTCAGTCGTGAAAACAAAGAGTTTGTTGACTAAGTTTGTTCAGACACAAAAACATCAGTCGGTGAAGATCTTTCTCTTCTGATTAAAACTACATAATGCACCTTTAAGCTAGCATCATGTGGCATCACGTGGCTGTACAGTTAGAACAGAGCTAGCGGTTGGAACCGTCTATGGTTGGAACGTATTCACTCGGGACTGTCACGCCTTCTGAGAGTTCTGATTGGCTCCTTTCGTGAGCGCCTAAAATTTCCGGCTCCCTGATTGGATGAGTTTGTGAGAAAAACTTCCTGGGAAATGTTAGCGAAATCATGATCCTCACAACAACAGCTTCACATCGCACAAATAGATACAATGTGTAGACAGTTGTCTCGGAAAATGGAGACACTATGTGAAAACTGACCTGGGGATAAGACAGAGACACTTCCTGTGTGGTAACGGTAACTTTCGGTCTGTTACCGTTAACTGTTGGCCAAACTTGTGTGTGCGGCAGCATCTGTGCACACGTCTCACGGTACTGCAGACTGAAGACAGGGGCTGGGCCGACACACACCATGGACCAGGTACTGTGGTTTTATGTGTCTTTATTATATCTGAACGATTCACAGAGGAAGATGGTCAAAACTGGTGATAGTTTGTCTCTGGAACCATGCTAGCTGTTATTTACCGTTAGCTAGCTATCATTCTAACGATACCCAGCTACAGTTAATGTATTTCCTCTTCACTAAACGTCAGAAGTTGAGGTTATTTTGTCAAAAATCGAATGGAAAGTATATTCTGACACTCATCAAATGTTGAAATGTTTATAAATAGTGAAGCTAGGATCACAGAATCAGTAGTCCTACTGCTTATACACCCCTTCCCTCAAAGGTGCACTATGTAGTTTTGTGAAAGAAATTAAAAAACTCCGAAAGGTAAAACTTACAATATCGATGGGCCAATAATACAGACTCACGGATATTTTTATTTCCATTACTGAAGAATTAAGCCTTCCTCAGATGAAAATAAAGGTCCCCCAGAACACTGTTTGAAGCTACAAATGTGGCAGGGTCCGCCACAAATAAATAAAGGGCAATTCTATGGAAGCATCCATTTATTTATTCTTAACCTTCACAGAAACATTACACCTCAAAAACACATTAGACTTAAGTTCTTTTAATATTGTATAATAAAACAATAGGTTATTTGAACATTAACTGCCTGTTGGGCCATCAATTTGTTTTTGTTTCCAGTAATGTATAGAAGGAAAGTACCATATTATGATGCCAATGCGATAATGCATACAAAACAATCAAATACATTAAAAATATAGAAATTCCAAATAAATATTATACAAGATATAACAGAAGTAATCATACCCTGCAGTCACATCACTGGTGTTGCTGTGTGACGAAGGTCTGTTTTGTTTTGTTTTTTTTATAAAAATCACACTGCGGACATTACTTTACTTCTTTGATCTATTTCCTGAAGAACTATGAGGAAATGACTTGGTTAAGCCCCTTATCTCCAGATTTCATATCAATCTTTTAGTAGATGTCACTAGGGTGGCCTAATTTATTAGTTGTTTATTAGTAAAAGTGGATTGATTACATGATTTAGTGAGTTTACCATGAATGACAACATGCGGTTTAATGCCTTGTTGCAGCCATTCTGTAAAGCCTTTATTTATGTGTATTTTTAGAGTCAGTGAGTTATAGAACGTTTGAACGTGTGGACAGTTTGAATACCAGAAAAGGAAATCAATTTTCTGTGGATATGTGTATATAGGCTGTTTGGGACTCCCCTCTGGCTTCCTATGATTGATGCCTTTCCAACAAAACTAGCTGACATGTCTCTATTCAAAACGTCTATTAGATATATAGTAAATTGGGAAAATTAATGTGGAGCCTACAGTCTGTCACCAAAGGCCATCTTAACTTAACTTTTGTGCTCTTTCAACTGCATATCAAGGTCTGACTTTTGGTGTTTTGACACTAGTTAGAGATCATAACCCTTGTCCTTGTTTAAGGGTAGTATTTACATGTGATTTGCCTCGTGTTCTTTCTCTGGCCTTTAACGTACAGTGTTTAACTCTCTTGTTTCCGTCCCTTGTAGTGTAAAGTTCAGGTGAATCTTGAGTTGGGCCACAATGCCCAGCTAAGAGAGAAGGAAACATCAGAGGACTTCACCCATGACTGGACTGTTTTTGTCCGAGGGCAACAGACTGATGAAATTCAGCACATGGTAGAGAAAGTTGTCTTCCACCTGCATGAGAGCTACCCCAAACCCAAGAGAGGTATGACAGAGCAATCAAATCCGAACATGCACATGACCACAACCTTTCGCTTTACAAATACAGTTGGGGCAAAAGTCTGAGATCACTAGTCAAAATACTTATTTTTTGCATTTGTTTTGAAAAAATGTTTTTATTTGTGTGTGAAAAGTTGAATCCTCAAAAATGAGCATAAATTCCAGAATATCTTGGTATGAAAGCCCCTCTTTGCTTAGATTGCCAATTTGACTTGACATGACCACTTAGTTCTAATGCCATGTTTCCCCAGTCACAATGTTACTAAGTGAGCAATGACCTGCTGATAACTCCAGGCAAAGACATATTTGTAATGGGTGAACACTGGCTTCAAGTGAACGAGATTAAATCAAATCTAGTTTGTCTTTCTGGCTTAATTGAAAGGCTTACAATTCAAGGAAACCTAACATTTTAATACAGAGGAATCAAGGTAGTGAAACCACTGTTGCTGACCTAGAAATACTGCTGGATCTTAAATGTATCTTCTTCATTTTACCTGTCATAAAACTGTGGTTATTTCAAAGTTTATGTAAGCATAGATTTTTAAAGTAGTCTAAGCCTTTGGGACCCGACTGGATGTAAGAATCATATATTTATATAGCACATTCATACAAAATGGCAGTTGAAATAGCTTAAGGCTACTTAGCTTAAGGCTATTTGAACTGCCTAAAACTGCATAAAAGACATAACACACTGATGCAGGGTTTCCCCCTAGAAATTGGTCAGGAGATGTTGCTGTGTCTGCAATCTCCCTCCCTTATAAAGGGAAAGAAAAAGATAAGAAAATTGACTGGATTTATTCTCTGCCTTTGTCTCTTGATCACCTGAAACTCATTATTTTGTCAGCACTAAAAATATTATCAGTTTAATGTCACTGTAACTATTACCAGTATTTCTATCATGTCATCTGTGTCTGTTCAGTATTCAAGGAGCCTCCATACGAAGTAGTGGAGTCGGGCTCCGTTGGCTTCCTCATGCATATCGAAGTTTTCCTCAAGAACAAGGTGAAGGAGATGGACAAATCTGTCAAGAAAATAAAAAAATGCACTAAAGACAAACAAACAAAAGACATTTGTGTTTATGAAATTTCTCAAGGTTGTCTTCATGCCTTCTCCTTCAGCTTCAGTTGTCCCGCTCACTACAGCTGTAATGTTTGAGATGAAAAGACTATGTCTCTCTGTTTTATCGATGGGTTATTCATTCAACTGTACGTCTTTTATGATGCAGAAAGACAAACACGAGCTACTTTCTGTCACACAAGACGGTAAAAAGCAGATTAGCTTGATGGAACACTTTCTATTGTTTTCTTTCAGGAAAAGCCAAAAAAGTTGTGTTTTAAGTACAACCTAAACCTTGAGCCAGGGGGCGACCACCTGCGTTGTGAGACGCTTACCTTCAACAACCCCAACAAAGACTTCAAGAGAAAGCTGATCAAAGCTGGAGGGGTGAGGCTGCCGGAGACACTGGCTGACTGAATAGTAAATAGTTGTAGTGAGTGACCATGTAATGAAGTGTACTGTATATAATGTATCTAGTTCTGTCTTTAGTTAAGGTAATTATAAGCCCAGGCAAATATTTCAGTATTTACAGTGCGTGTCTAAAGTACTGTGGCTTTAAAAAGACTGTAACCTATACACAGATGATGCGTAACTGTTGTCGCTCCATTTTAGGTAAAGGTGTTTCCAGAGGGGGCTGAGGCTTCATCACGGTCCTGTCAAGACTCCCCAGTGCGCCCAACAAAGAAGATCAAGACCTGTCATGTGTCAGAGGTTGGTCAGCATGCCAGCACAGCCTCTTGTTACGATCCTTGCATGTAGAACATCTAAGTAGCAGTCAAGCCTTTTATTGATCATTCCAATACATTTGTTTGGTGTTTTTTTGTTGTTGTTTTTTTTTTTTTTTTTTTGATTTTGCAAATTTGGCAATGCATTTCTTAAAATCAAATCACCAATCTTAACAAGGTACTGATACAAGCTTCTGAAAAATATCTGTTTGACTTGCTTTGATGAATTGTAAACACCAGTTCAAATGCTTTTTTTGTTGTTTTTTTTCCTTGTCATCCCAATATAGCCCTTAATTATTTATGTTATCCAAGTTAAAATATAAAGCTTTGTACCACCCAAGGAACTGTTTGCCAGTTTATAAAAAGAAACTAGTATCGTTCAAAGCAAATAAAGAAATCCAGTGCTATCCCTCATAAGGCACAGGTACAACACAATCACAGCATTGGCCCCTCCATAGGGAACAACACTGCCTTCTTAAATCACAAAACGGTGTGATCAGACTTGGAAACTACTTTATTTTACAGAGGGAATCAAATGTGTCCCTATGGCTAAATACATCCAATGTAATGGCTAAATATGTTATTCATAAATATTCTCACTGTCGATGTCAGATGTACTTCCTGTATTTAATGACACCACCCAACCTCTCAGCAAGCACTCTCCGAGAGGGTGAAACTACACCCCCTGCTGTCCGAAGTCAACACCTACAGCAACGGGGGTTTTATTTCCAGTGTCTATACCTGGTTTTGCTTTAAGCACCTGCTTAAATTTTCTTATATATATTGCCTCAGTTTGTCAGTCGAAATTGGCGGCTGAAAAGAAAAGCAGTGACTAATTATTTTTTTCAATTGTATTGTTTGGACTGCCTTTTTTATTGTGTATAATATTCTCCTGTTTTTATTACACAGAGAAAGATTTAGTTTGATGAATTAGTTTCTTAGAGTCGTTTGTGTTATTTTGTCTTGCGTTCTCCCTGAGCAAAAAGCAGTAAATAATTTCACAACAGCACATTTGGGGAGGAGATGATTGTGTCTAGATAATGACGGTGGTGTTGCGCATCCAAATTTGTTCTCTCTTTAGGAATCCAGCAAAGAAGGAAGTGGTAGCAGCAGACAATCTGACAAGGGAGGAGCCAAGTGAACGGCCCTGAAAAGACTTACAACAAGGCTACCTACAAAGAGGACGATTAACGGAGGTGAAAGTGGCACAAGTTGTTGTTTTAGTCAATAAAATGCACCTTTAGGTCAGGCTACAATAATTTACATTTATCATAAGCAACAACAATCTTAAAGCCATGTCTGCACTTAAATGTTCGACAGTGAACTCCTATCTGAGATCCTCCTCCAGAGATTAATTAAAATTGTGGTAACCACATGCTTGCAACCCTAGTAAAGGACACAGTGGTGTCAGGTGTGTATTATGTTTATTTTATTGTAACCTGTCATCGTCTCTAGATTTACTTCAGAATCAGCTTTATATGCAAAGTAAGTGTAAGCTTATTTTGACTCCAGGTTTTCATTGCTCTCCATCTTACACGCAGTGCCAAGAACAATTTTCCGGAAGCTAAATAGAAATAAAGATCCAGCTAAAACCAAAGACAACACATTGAAGCTGCAATTTTTTTGTTATAATTTTAAAGTCTTATGTAATTGGCTGTCACAATGGAGTTAGGGTTAGAGGATTTCTCACCGCCATTTTACTTTATTTGCAGCAGCTGGAAAATGTTCATGTGTCTTGCGATTTTTTTGAGAAAAACCAAATGTCAGATTGCTTCCACCTCGATTATGTTAAAATGCACGATTGTAAGTTGTGTGCTCATGAGGAGTGAGGTGACTTCAGCCATCCTACCATTACCCATTTATTCAAAGAGATGTTTTTGTCCATATTGAATGGATTTAAAGAAAAAAATGTTTTGTGATCCTCCAAATGTGGACACCTGTTGTGTATATATTTTTTTTAATCGTTAGAAAATATGAACTGTAACATCTACTGATTCTTATTCGGTTTTCTTTACTTGTTGATCATTTGAATTAACATTTCCTATCGATTATAATAAAGTTATTTTACATGTGTGAAACCTGTGCAACATTGCTTCAATTTGTGTTTCTCCCTCATCCTACAAATTGAAAAGGAGGATTTAAAGGTTGATGCCTCAATACAAGTGGGACACCCTTGTGTCTGACAGCCAGGTGGGACTTCTTTTACTCAGACTTGACTGAGAGGCAGACTGGATCAGTTTGAGCGGCAAGAAAAGGAGGCACCAAGCCAGTGAGAGAGTGCTGACCTTCTGTCCCATAGCTGAGGCCCGATAATCTCACATCAAAGTCTGAGCACCACAGAGATTTGACTGCAACGGGCCCTCGCTCCCTCACTCTGTGTGAAAGAGAAGTCTTCAATCAGAGGACGCAACGCTTTCTTACCAGATTAAACATTTGAACTAGACATTTGAGACAGAGGCTGAGTAAGATCTGTGTAACGACCTGTGGTGTTAAGAAGTCAAAATACTTTAATTCAGACACTCCCAACTTTGGAAAAGCATCTCAATTATGCACTTGAAGTCCTTTTGATGTGTTCTCAAAATTAATTGTGATGCAATGTAATTTTCATGCTGCCATCAACTGAAGCATTAATGACACCTGTCAATTTATTAGTGGATTATCATCAGTAAAGTACCTCAAAATTGTATTTAAGTAGAAAACTTGAGTAATTTTCTTAATTATTTTCCATCACTGCTTTTTACTGAGTTTATTATGCTGTTATAAGTATATAAATCTACAAGATGGCTATAGATGTATAGATGGCTCAGTGTAAATTCATACCCCGTGGATGCAAGGCGTGTGTAGTCGATCCATGCACTCTGATGGAGAAAAGTTAACCCCATGACACACTTTGACAGCTATTTAATTTACATAATGAAGTACAAATGGATAAAGAGATGTTAGAAGGTGCACTTTGTCATTTTGGTGAAGAACTTCATTGACTGATTTTTTTTTTAATGCCTAAACAAACTAAACTTAAACTATAGCTAAACTGATCTTGAAGGACAACACAATTTCCCTTATTTTCCTCTGAGAACGCTTGTTTATTTAGCTTTGGATTAAATACATACTTCTGAGTTTGTTGAATTATTAAAATTAGTCAATTAATTAAAACATCCTCCATTTATGCTGATTTCTTTTGGTTGGATGATTATGAACATTTTTAGCTATGCCTAAGGAAGGTAGCCTTTTTTGTCCCAGTTTTTTTTACGGTGTGGGAGAGGAGGCAGAATATTTTGTTTAAATACGATCTGCAAAATAATTTGCTAGTTTGTGATAAAACGAAATGCAATGGACTGTTGACAGCTGCATTAAAAAAAAAATCAATCAATCAGTATTGAGCCATTTATATTTTTCTTTTTTTATATACGTTTTATTTGGCTGTTTTATTCATCGATATATAACGTGCCTGGTTTATAAACCAGAAGCACTGGCCTGTGGTCACTGAGAAAGCTCTGAGAAAACTAGATTGTGTTTGCTAAAAATGTGAATTTGTGGTCAGAAAACAAACCATACTTGTTTTTTTTTTTTTTTATCAAATAAAACTGTGATACATATGAAGTCGTATGACTTAGAAATATGCCACATTGTTGATGTTATTGATATTTCATTTACCAGACTAATAGCAAGGCTAAGACGTGATTCTCATACAGTCGAACTCCGATTAAATCAATTAACATCATGTGCATTTTACAATTGAAACAGAGCTGTAGCCATTGGGACATGCTCGCTGTCACTCGAGAAAACCCCCAGAAAATGCTTTAATTGTATTTGCAGCTCAGCGTCTGCCCCGCCTCTCCCGTGCCCCGATTGGTTACTTTCAAGAGTGCTTAAATTTACGCCTCGCTGATTGGCTGAGAGAGCTTTCTGTTTTGGTTGCCTGCCAGCAGCCGTCTGGAAGGGGAGGGGAGCCGTCTGCCTTCCGCTTCTGGGCTGGATTGACACACAATGAGGAGCAGAGGCTGGGGAGACACTCCACAAACGCCGCTGTAAATAAATACAACAATCACTGAGGCCAGAAAAACATGGAGAACCAGGTACAGTGGCTTTTGTGTCTCCTTGTGGAATCTGAACTTTTCACGGAGAAAATGCCAGCAGGCTGCGCGCTGCCAGGGCAGGAATGAATCCTCTGTTCTGCTAGCCAGAAGAAAAAAATGCTCCTGCTGCTAATGAACTCGTAGTTGTTTGGCTCTGGAGCTATGCTAGCTGGGCACTCATACATCGGTATTTACCGCTAGCTAGCTTCAGTCTACCACACCATTCAGCACCGCTGCATAGCTGTAGCCACAACCAGGCACACAAAGAGATTTACACCTGGTGTTTATTCCGCTCTGTTGTGTTTAAAACGCACATGCACCTTGTTAAACACCACGAAGACCAATTTGAGTCGGGTTTTTGTGTAGCTAAGCTAAGCTAGTCTACCTATGAGGAGAGTGTCGGCCGTTGGCTAAAGGCTAAGGAGCCGCTACAAGGCGCCGGGGAAAAGATTTGTCCTCTCCAGGTTGGGCTGGAGAGGCGGGGTGGTGTCTCCACTGCCAGCGGCCTGAAAGCTCACATGCAAGGCTGGTTATAAACGACCATGCAACTTTTGTGATATCTTTGCATTATTAGCCGACAGTTGGTTAATGTTAAATGCCTACCACATTCATGATTGTAGAGTAAAATGCATGTAGCATGGTGGAAAGGCTCTGTGGCAAGCGTTGAACTTGATCCAGTCATGATGACCACCCATGCATTGGCGGATCTTTATAAAGAAACCAGAATGTAAAACATAATTTAATGACCTGCATATAAACCCTTTGCTCTGGCAAGATCAAGGCTTCGCTTTTGATACTACTGCATGTATAAATCTGCACAGTTAAGATTTATAACATCTTAAACAGCTTCATCATTTATTTTGCAGAAAACAGAAAAGTGGGTTAACCAAATTACACATGAGCTAACTGCAAGGGAGATATTACTTCAAAGTGGGTTAGTCTCTACATGCCTGAGGTTATTCAGGACTATATTTCAGAAGGTTAGGCCACACACACCCTTGGAAAGTGTCTCAGCCACTTTCTTGGAACTAGTCCCCATTCAGTGTTGGCCCCTTTGAAGTTTAACTAGAAAATGTGTGTGTTCATGCAGAGGAGGTCTTCTGCTACAAGTTAAAAGAGTTGTGTAGTTGTACTTCTGTCGTGAATGTGAACTGATTGAAATGTTTCATGAGAAAGATTTGCATTTTGTATTCTTACGTGCACATTCACAAGTTTAGTGGTACGCATAGCTAGAATCATGCATCCTTGCAATGAAACAGACCTTTATAAAAGTTATGATATTTAGATCTTGTTAAACTGGTCTAGAGAGGTTTTATTAAAATGTATGATTTGGGAAGTTGTAATTCGTGGTCCTGGCCAATTGAATTGATTTGTGCTAGATGGATCCTCACTGAGTGGCATGAATTTGATAGACATGAATTTTACAACTAATGATCGCTAACTTCGATACAATACCTTGAAAAATATTCATATTTGATCGATATTCAATACTAGGCAGACTATATTCAGCTTTTTCTCATTATCAGTATAGGTGATTTTTTTCTGTCAGATTGCCGATAAAATGAACAAATTTTAAAATATGATACTTTGGCTCTGATGCAACATCCTCTGACACAATGCATGACCCACAATAATATCTGCTTGGTAACATGCCACAATTATTGGTCAATAAATTTATCAAATGGATATAGTGGGGATGAAGTATAAAATAGCAGAAAAAGGAAATACTCAAGTAAAGTACCTCAAAATTGTACTTAAGAAGAGTACTTGAGTAAATTGTACTTTATTTCATTATTGGTCGTTTTACAAACAATTTAATTTTTACTGCAAATGAAAATGGGCCACAAATATCGGTTTTCATTATCCTTGATTTCTAATAATGGGTATCGGTATCGGGCCTGAGAAAGCCTCATCCGTCAACCCCTATTCAATACCACGAGGAATAATTGTCACAACATTGAGGGCATAGATTTTTAGATTGTGATTGAAAGTTAATATAACAAGGCTTGTGTTCTGTCTTCAGAACAACGGCATCACAGTTAATTTACTTCTTGAGGAGGTACGGCCATGTGCGTGCTACAGCAACACATGTGTCAACTCGCTGTTGGTGAGGAGAGTGAAAAAACGCAGCTAGTACTGGAAAAAAAAGAGTTGAAACCTTTTCAAATGTTCATAATTGAGAAGTATTGAAATTGCAATATTTTTGAAACATTGCCGTATTGTACTGCTTTTGTTTTAGATAGGTGGATGTAACAAACCGGCTGTAAAGCCCATCTGTGAGAGGATGCCTCTTCCCAGTAATTTATTTTACAGTATAAAGGTAGCACGGTCACAAATTTTTAGGGAAGAGTTGACAAATCTCAGTTTCACCTATTTGTTTTGGCCACAGATGCGCTGATGAAAGCTGCAAGGCTGGAACATTAGCTTGTTGGTTGATATGGCCAAAATAAAGAGCTGAAATTGAGATTTGTCAACTCTGTCCTGAAGATTTGTGAGTGCGCTATCTTTATACCGTTGGGTATGCAGCCGCTCTGAGTATGTCAGATCTGGAAGAAAGTCAAATTCTGTGAGCAAATGTTGCATTTGACTTTTTATTGCACATTACAGCATCAGGACAGCTGGATGATGGTTAATCAGCTTCATGTGTTGTGGACAGTGAAGTGGGACCAAGTCTTTGTGTGCAAATACTGACACCTCTGCTCTTCTTTAGTCATGAGATCTGCATGTAATGAACACAGCATTTGGGAAGACAGGATGAGTGGTCATGCAGCTTCTCAAAATCCCCACACACTCATTCACACACCCTATTTCCAATACTCACTTGTTTTCCTTGGGTGCTGCAGATTGGCTATTTATGACTCCCCCATGGCTCTCTGGGATTGACCATTTTCCAATATAAGTAACTGTTTCATCTCTCTCTGTGTCATCTTTTTAGATATAAGGCTGGGTGTGAGGAAGGATTTCAGTGGAGTCTGTAGCACTGTGAAATCACAGCTGCTGAAGTGATTGTTTGTCCTCCCCTTGTAGGAAAACTTTCTGACTTTTCATTTTAATCGTTCATTAGCTGGCAGAGATTTAACATGGTCATGAGGGGTGTTATTTACAAGTCAGCTGGGAGTTCATTGTTTTTGTGGGTGCCAGCATGTCTGCCAAAATTTGTATTTCCTCTCATCCTCTCAATCGGAGCTCTGTGTGTGTATGAGAAAGAGAGAGAGCATGAGCACCATCTCAATGTTTGTGGCTTTGTGTTGTCTGGTTTTGTATCCCCCTGTGTTCCTTTTATTGAGGATAGAAAAAAATGTGTTGCCTAAAGTCATTTTGTCCATCTCATACTGGAAGACTTGAATGAAACTTAATCGTTGTTGTTGTTTTTTTTTTTAGATCCCTTGTGTTTTTCAGACAGTGATGCCGTTCAATTGATAACCAGTTCAATCAACGTGATTTTCATTATTGTCTTTATATTCACTGCCTCTGGGGCTCTTAATTTTCTGATTATTGGTAGAAATAATCGCCAGTAGCTGGTTTGATAGAGGAATTATCTTCATATTTTCATTCAGTTTGACTTTAAACATTGTTCCCTCTCGTCCTGTCTGCATTTCATAGACCTGAAATGATAATTTTAGTAGGCCATTAATAGAAAATTAATGGTTAAATAAATTGTTTAAATAATTGTTCTTAAAATGCTGAACGGTTGCTTACTACAGCTTCTAAAATGTCATGTTGTGCTGTTTTGGTCAGTGTTGCATCAGAATACATTATTTGTATGTGGGTTTTTCAGACAATAACAATCTCTCTATAAAAGCAAAGAATCTCTGTCCATCTGTGTGTCTGTCTGTGTGTCTGTGTGTGTGTGTGTTCCTCAAATATCTCTGCGGATCAGGATCAGACTGACCTGAGACTTACAACATGGCTGCTGCGTGGTTTAAGGGTGTGTGACGTTGGATTTGTTTGGACTGCAATGATACCGTTAATAAATTATTTCATAAATGCTTTGCAATTCCGCTAGCATTGTCAACCGTAGCCACCATAGCCACGTGCGCACCAGAGCCAATCACTGCAGAGCTCAAGCCCACGACACACCTTAAGAAACAAGCGGATTTATACCTGCAGCGGTGCGAGCTGAACCGGGATTTTGCTGGCGGTTCGGTCCCGTTCGGTGCATCTAAACTGACTGTTGTGGATTAATGAGACTAAACGAGTCTGGACCGAGTCTGTTCGGGTCTGAGGAGATCCAAGGACAACAAAGTGGAATCGGAATCTGTTGATGTTCGTGTGTAGCTAGCTGCTAGCCCACCCACACGGCCCACCTCCTGAGTCGACGGACCGGACGCACCGGCATGTCCAAAACCGGGCTTAGGGTAAATGATGTCTGCCACGCTTTTTCGCGAACATTGCTGTCACGTTTGCTTTGTGTCTGGTGCAGGAAGAAACGATAAAAACGGGCTTTTGTCACGAAAGTGTCCGCAACCAGCACGTTTGGTTGCTGAGGAACAGGGAAAGTTGTGTGAGGGACGCCGGCGGTGATACAGACAGCGACAGAGATGGCGAGTTTTGAGAATTGAGAGATTTGTGTCATATAGCGTGTTTGGAGTGTATAGTTAGTGTGTTATGTAGTGTTTGGTGTAGTGTGTAGTAGGGCTGCACAAAAAATCGTTAAAAAATCGCGATCTCGATTCACACATACACGTGATCTCATTTCTACACACAGCGATTCTGAAGCATTTTATATCTCGAGCCGAATCACAAACAAATGCTCCTATTTTCCTCCCGGATTTTTTGAAGCGCCCCCAAACGCAGCACGGCCGCTGCCTCCTCCCTCAACCTGTGGTAAAGCGTCTTTACAACACGTGATTCAGTGGCGGAAGCCCACCTGCAGTTGAGTGTTTGGAAGGAGTGTGAGAAGCCGTTTTTAGACAAGGCAGCAAGCCGCCAATCTGCCCGTCCTATTGACGGCTAGGTCCGCGGTTTTAGACAGAGGGCGGCAAATTGGGGGTTTGTTTTGGTCCGCCGATTTGCTGCCTCGGACGGTACACTTATTTCCGCCTCGACTGCTAGCTTGTTGTTGTAGCGACAAGCTAGGAACGGTCGCTACTTTCAAATTAAAAGCCCCCTGCTAAGAACCCAGTTCTAAACTCCAATGGGGTGCAATGTAAAGCTCTTATTTTGAAGACAAATTTGTTGTCAACTGTTTGCAGCCCAACTTCGGGCTTCACGTCACGTCACCTCTGAGGCGGCTTTTGGAAAAGGAAGAATATTATGCCTCCGTTTTAGAAAGCCGATCACAGCAGCTATCACATATCACCTAGCCAAAGCTACGGCCCCAATAAACACTGTACAACATGAGGTATTAGAGGATGCCCTCTCATCTTGGAGACTAATTTTTTTTTACTTTTGTAAAAATCATTTATCATCCAATGATAGAACTAACAAAACAAAAAAAAACATTGCTTTTTCATACTACAATGTTTTTTTTTTTTTTTTGTTCAAGTTCATCAGTGCAATAAACATTTTGTGAAAAAAATCGTGCTAGAGAATCGTGATCTCAATTCTAAGCAAAAAAATCGTGATTCACATTTTTTCCAGAATCGTGCAGCCCTAGTGTGTAGTGTAGTCGTTTTTATGTGTTGTGAGTCAAAACAATGAGGAGATGCTGAATGTGGAGCAGGCAGTGCAGCTCTTCATTGAGCTGAGGAGCCTGAGGCATTGCCTGCATTTAAATGTAAATAGTTACATATAACTTTGTAAATTTTAAAAACTTATGCACAAATTAAGCAAACAACAATTTATATTTGCATTATAACTGATGCAATTGGTTCATTAAACATATTTGTGGTTTTCACAGTAAAAAAATCTGATTTTATGTTATTTTCTGATTTTATGTCCATAGTGTTAATATAATATGTCAAAATGAAAAATTTAAATGAAATGAAAAAATGACTGTACAGTCACACATGTGAGGTTGTGCTGAAAATAATGACACCAAACAAGGCAAGGTAAATGGTAAGATGAAATATGATAGTATAATCAAAAGTAGTCAAAAACAGCCATTATATCCCTGACGTCCCACCTTCAAACACAACCTCATTTGGCCATCCATGAAAAAGCTACTTAACCTCCCATTTTTCTATAGGAATACATGCTTCCTACTGGCAATGCACTAGTTTATAGAAAATCTGCAGATGTCCCCAAAACAACCTAAGGAAAGTCTTGTTTGAAAACATAAAAACAGCATAAAAATGAAATGGAATGGTTCAGTACAACTCGTCCTTAGCTGGAAGATCCCGAATTGGTCTGAACAGACATGACTTACACCCTCACTGGCTCGAACTTGTGCACCTTCCCTAATATTATTAGCTTAGAAGCTACAGTGGCGATTTCAGCTGTAAAAAGGGTCTAAATGTTGTCTATTTGGACGTTTTGGGACTGACAGACAAAGTCACATCATCATGGTCATAGTATTTTTTTTCAGTGAAGATGAAAAATGTGACGCGAAAATGATCATCAATCATGAGTCATATCGCGACGTTTGTCAAAATAATCACAGTTTTTATTTTATGTTTTTTTCTGTATCGTGTATCTCTATTTTTGATCAATCTTGATTCTTTCGATTGGGATTGATTGAACAGTTGTTTGCTCTATAAGATGTCAAGAAGATAGTGAAAAATGGAGGTTTAATATCAGATCCCAAGTTGATGTCTTTAAAAATGTCTTGTTCTGTCCAAAATCATAATATTCAAAGTTCACTGGCAGATAAACTAAATAAAAGCTGCTAATCCTCCCAATTGAGAAGCTGGAACCAGTGAATGTTTGGTACCTTTGCATCAAAATAGCTCCAGATTAATTATCAGCTAATCAATTAATCAACTAATTGTCTCAGCTCTAATTTTCTCCGCCTCATTTTGCCTCCTGGGCTCTCAATTTTCTGATAATTGGGAGAAATGTTTATTTTGTCCATGCTCTGAGATAATTGTTCCCTTTTGGTTTCTAATAGAGTCTTCCTCTTTGGCTCATTATCATCCTGATTTTCATGTTGTCCTTATCACATTCCTGATTTTGTGAAGTTGCCAGGGGGATGGGGGTTGTTGATGATTGGAGGGACTCCACGGCTGCTCGCTGTGGGTGTGGTGGAGTCTGGAGTTTAAGGGCATTACTGCCACAGAATGGCCGGGCGGAGTGCCAGCCAGGGGAGGTGTGTGTGTGTATGTGTGTGTTTCTGTGTGTGTGTGAGAGTGGGAGAGTGCCAGACCAGCTCATCTCAATCCTGTCCCCTCTAATCCCCCCACTCAGTCCCAGCTCATGAGCTGCTCTCTGCCGGGGCCAAATCCCCACATTCTTCAGTCCTCCCCTGGACATAAAGTGCCTTTCTGTCCCCTCTTGTCTCCCCCTCGTCCCCTTCTGCACTCCATCTCCATAGCCTCTTCACTTGCTCTGCCAATCACCACCAGCACAGTGTCATTTGCTCGTCCTGTCGCTGTCATTGTTCTTGGCAGAGAGAAGTAGCCAACAATGTGCCCCTCTTCTGGACGAACCTTTTGAGATCAGTCGGCTTGGGCAGCTAATCACTCCCATTCCACATGGAGCGTCCCGACACCAGTCCAGGCCAAGTGTTCAGCCTCTCCTCTTGAGTATCAAGTCCACACACTCAAAATAGAGACCCAGAGGTTTTGTTCAAGACACAATAAGAACCAATGAATAATGGCCCCCTTGGTTTAATCTCACTTCTTGCTTTGCTGATGTTTATTTCTTAAACAGCCTCGGTTAGCAAGGTGTTTATGAGGGGCTGTGGGGGACAAACAGGTCTACTAAAGACTGTTTTCATTCATTCATCATTCGTTATCGATTCATCTGTTGATTATTTTCATCATTAACTGTTTTGTCCGTACAACATCAGGTCAGTCAAAGTGTCCATTGCATGAGAACAAAGCAATTTTGTATCGTCTTAATTTGTCTGACCAGATATCAAAAAATGAGTGTCTGCAGATGAAGGAATAATTCCAAATTATGTTAATGGAATTTTCACTCATGCATATATTGGATTTCAGGATAGATGGCGTAATATGCTGTAAGCCTTGAGCCTTATTTGTGATTTAGGGATGTATGAATGAAATTTGCTCAATTTGTACCCTTATGTTATCTTAGACAAGGAAACATGTATAATAAACCCACTTTTGTCTCTTTTTCTACTCTGACACATTTAATTTGTGAAATAAATGCTCAGAATACATCATCGTATCTGACTGTCATGCAGGTTATATGAGCATAGACTTGAGGAAAGAAGAGCTTTAAAAGTGCATATAAATCTCTATTGCAACAAAGCCCAAATGCAGATTAAGGTCTAAAAGAGTCAACAGAAGAAGACAAAAATCTCAAGGCATTTATTTGACCTTGCTCTGCTCACCGCGTCAAGATAATCAAAGACAGACGAATGTTTCCATTCTACATCTTCATCAGTATATCCATCTCAGTAAATCTGCTGCTTCTCATTCTGCCCTTGTAGTTCACTTTTAACCTATTTTTGGCTTGCATATATATATTCCACATATCTACAGGCCTATTGTGGTCTCATATAGTACATGACTCTTTTTTTCTGTCTGCTTCTTTTCAGTGCACAGTGCAGGTGAAGCTGGAGTTGGGCCACCGAGCCCAGCTGAGGAAGAAAATGACATCAGAAGGCTTCACCCACGACTGGATGGTGTTTGTCCGAGGGCCAGAGACCGGCGACATCCAGCACTTTGTAGAGAAGGTCGTCTTCCGCCTGCACGAGAGCTTCCCCAAACCCAAGAGAGGTAAGACTGAGAGATACTTGACTTTATTTTCATGGCATATGTTGCACACCAAGGTAATGAAGTGTTTTAATTGGTGTTTGCACAGACGACAGGGATAGAAACTAATTTCACAAAAGTTAAAATGTTGAAAACCAAGTAAATTGAAGAGACTGCCGAATCAAACACATTTCACATTATTTCATGATGCTCCTTTTGCACAAGCAGGTAATAAAAATTGAGCAGGTGCAACAACTCTCCTAATTTTCAAATCAAGTTTAAAATGCGATAATCAACAGGGGTCAAAGTTAAGGTAAACAATCCAGACACTATCTCCATGAACAGTGCACAGTTGCATAAAATGGTGCAGTGAAATAATCAATTTTTTCTACATTTGAAGATAAGTCAACTCACTGTCAATCTTATCAATGCACTAACATGTGTGAGTGCCGTTTGAAAAATCTCTTATCATGACAGATTGCTCTACTTTCAATCATCTTTTTGTACAAATTGTAAAAATCATTTTCTTGTTTATCATATTGAATGTATGGCAGTATAGAAGTCTCCTAAGACTGTTTCGTTCCCATTATGTAACATAATTGTTTATTTTATTTTGTGACAGCTTTTAAGGAGTATGTGTTTCTCAGAATGAATTTAGTTAATATATTTAGGTCATATGACAGTATAGCATTGTATTGGTGAGTGTAGTATTACTGTAGTAATTATATCTTTGTCTGTCTGCAGTATGCAAGGAACCTCCGTACAAAGTGGAGGAGTCGGGCTACGCAGGCTTCCTCATGCCTATTGAGGTTTACTTCAAGAACAAGGTGAGATAGACTGTAATAAACTGTAGGCTTGTTTCCTTCAAAGAAACCTTTGGAGCAAAAGGTTGGGAATATGCTTGAACTGAAAATATTTTATCCTTGAAAAATATGTGACTTTCAACAACCTGGTGTGTCATCTATAAATTCACACATGCAAACCAAAATTATTTAATATTTGAAATGAAACGGTCCCGTCATCATGTTTGTTGTCTCCTGATGTCGAAATGAGCATAAAAGTAAACATGATTAAAACACACAATCGAAGTTAATATGAACAGCTGAGAAAATAAACAAAATAATACTATACATTGATTGCAATTGGTATAAAAGCTTTATTTTCACAATTGCATTTATGATGATGAAGAGTTTAAAAGTCTAGACATTTTTGTTTTAGGTAGCTTGAATGTGGTGGAGTTTAGTCTTCTGAAAGCTGTATGAACTGTGCACAGATCTCTCTGTGTATGTATCAATGTTTTATTTTATTTTATATTCATTTTACCTTTATTTTACCAGACATATTCCCCTTGAGATTCAAAATGCCTCTAACAAGTGAGTCCTGGCCAAAATGAATGTAATTTTTTACGATTCATGACAGATTAAGACCAATTTTAGACTGCCTTTCCATAAACAAAAAAATCTGGGTTAGGGGGGGAAAACAGGTTTTTCCAGCAGAAATTCAGCCTTGTTTACCAGGTTAATTCCTCAACTTGGCAAAAGAAAGCAGCTGTTCCTTTTACCAGATACTTCAGAAATCAGGTTATTGCCCAAAGCCAGAAATAATCAGATTACTTAAGTGCTTGTATGTTTGAGTGCAGTACAGTTATGCATGTCTCTTTGGTGAGCCTTACTAACACAATCTCCAGTAGGTCAATAGGAGTTATTATACAGTACATATATATTTATTATATCTCCACTCAGCCAATCAGAATGAACAATTGTGTTAGTAAAACATTACTTTAATAGGGGACATTTCTCTCCTTAAGTGATAGAAATAAAACAAGCACACCCTATTATACTGGCACCTTTAAGTCTCCATTAGTCGTTTAAAAGAATGATGAAAGACAGAAAGAACCACTTAACTCTCATTACAAGATAAGGATGGTGCTTCAGAGGTCTGTGCACATTAGTGCAGCTCCTGCAGTTCTTTATGATATTAAACCTCTGGACTGCACCCAAAAATGTTACTTCCTCCTCTTGGATGCAATTAACTTGCATACAGTGGACAAATCTGTCAGAAAAATGAAGAAAATACTCAAAGGCAAGTACAAGTAGTGTTAACATCAGCAGCCATTATTCCACCTGCTTTACAAGAAGATAATTTGTTTTATAGAATCCCTCAGTGTGTCTAAATGCCTTTCTCGCTGCTTTAATTGTCCTCTTCTCTATAGCTTCTCTCAGGAATGTTACTTGTTTCTTATCAGTGTGCCTGCTCCAGCTTTGTTCGTCTCTTTTATTGACTTCCAGGGTGATAGTTCATTCATTCAGCTTTCATCTTTTGTTGTGAAATATGCAGGTATTGAGAGGTTTCGGTATGAAAGGCAGTAATGCAGTAAGACAGACACAGATTAGTTTGTCTCATATTTACTGTTACAGGAGAGTTAACCGTCTTTATCTGCTGTCTTTCCTCAGGAGGAGCCAAAAAAGGTGTGTTTTAACTACGACCTCTTCCTTAACTTGGAGGGCAACCCACCAGTGAACCACCTGCGCTGTGAGAAGCTCACCTTCAACAACCCCACCAAAGAATTCAGGAGAAAGCTGATCAAAGCTGGAGGGGTGAGGCTGCCTGACACACTGGCTGGCTGCCAGATCGACTGGACTGATGGCTAAATAAGTGACTTAAGTAAACAGTAGTGCTGTAATAGCAGCTACCACATGATGTTTTTGATGAATTCTCAAATATGGGTGTGAAGTGGGTGGAGACGCTGCCTCTGGAATTGTTTTTTATTCCCCTATTTCAAGTCTGTCTGAACTATATCATCAATGCAGAGCATCTGCGGGTCTTGAAAGGTCTTCAACATCATTGAATTCAGTTCCCCAAATGTCTGAAAAGTTTTTGTTGGCTGTTTGGACTTAGTATGCACCTATAACCAACGCTAAACACTGACAGGGCATTGTTGTTATGCTGGATTGTGCATACAGGCAGCTTTTCAAACCTTTTCATTATGTGTGAAAAGTCATCCATCCATCCCATTCTCATGACCGCAATATTTAAGAAACACCTTGAGGGATTTTTTTAAAATTTGGCAAAAATGTCTCATTGGACTTAAAGATGAACTGATTACATATTGGTTTTCAAGGTCAAGTTCACTGTCACACATTTTGTGGCCATTATTCAGCGCCATAACTCAGAGATTGTGACCATGTTTTATGTTTGGTCAAATACTGAATTGGTGACACTATTCCTGGGTGCCCACCTTGAAGCAGTTTTAATTGGTTGATTCCCCCATTGTTTTTATGATGTATACATGTTGCATTAATTATGGTCAACAGAAAGAAATCTTTTATATAGCTGGGAAGCACTGAAAAAATCAGTATGTAGCTGGTTCACTCTAGGCCATATTGTCCCTGCTCATTATCCATCATGCTATCATGTTCGCAGGCATGGTTGTTAAACAGGTTATAAATTGTGTATGTGCACCAAGTAGTTTAAATATGTAGGGGTCAATCCAGGACGGATACTGATTATTAGAAACCAAGGAGACCGATATTTAGAACTGATATGGATTTGCATAAAAAATAAAACATTTTAAGTTCTTGAGTTTTGAGTTAGAGTATTTCCTTTTTCTGCTACTTATAAATTGAGGCACTAGTTACTTGGCAGATTCAGACTCAGATTAATTAGAGTTTAAAGACTACAAATAATGACATGTAGTGAATATCAGTGATGTAAAATGTATATTTTGTGCCCAGTGGCTTCCATGACTCTTGTCTCTTTGATTTCAGGTGTTGGTGGTTCCAGAGGGAGCTGAGGCCGTGTCGAGGCCAAGTCCAGACTACCCGATGCTCCCCACCATCCCCCTCTCAGCCTTCTCAGACCCCAAGAAGACCAAGACCTCGCATGTGTCAAAGGTTGGTTACATTTTACAAAACAAAACAAAACACCATCTTAAGTCATCCCCACCATGTCAGCTTGCTCATTCATTCATGGCGTCACAACTTCATTGATTGTTACAGTCCATTTTATTGACCCCTCTTTGCCTTGCCCTTTGCCTACAACATCATTAAATCAGTCTTTAGAACAGGCTGACTCAGGCTTGTAATCATTCCCAGCTGTTTTTGAGCATCTGTATGCATGTATGCAGAATTACTCAGCCGGCTTATCTGCCAGGAGAGGGTACATATGAGGAGAAACCAGGAACCTGATCCTGCTACAGTTGAATTTGTTGCCACTGTCTTTATAGACCTTTCACAGACCAGTACATTTTTTATTCATGTATGGGTTTGCTTCTGTAAGTGTTTTGTTCTACAGATTTTGAGTAATTTACAAAACATCTAGACCCACATTGGTGACAATCTTCAAGTTGTCCTAATGTCTTCATAACCTATAAATAAAATGTCCCCTTCATTTGACAAAGATGTACATGTCGCTTCAATCCTCATTATTATTATTATTATGACATGAGTGGGCGTTTGTTGAGCAGCAGCTTGAGGCAGCTAGAGGACTTGGCTTCATCCAGCTGTGTCCATCTGCTGACATAGAAAAAAATCACATCACACAGACACACTCACATAGCGACTCCCTCCAGTCTTCTGGTCCCAATCCTCTGGATAAGATGCACACATGCATCCTTCACTACGTTATCAGTTCATCTGCTCACCCTCAAAGTTTTATGACAAGTGTAAGTTTCCTCATTTCAACACAAGACTTTGTTCTAATATAACTCCGGTAAAATAACAAATGTAGTCCATGGCCAGTTGACTCATGACTGTAAATCCAAATTGGCAGCTCACAGCAGGAGCAGTGTGTAATACTGTCTTCGTACTACTACTGTACTACTACTGTATTACAACGTAATTCTGCATACATCTATAAGCAAATGTCAGCATATTAAATACTATGCTAGTGAATATGAGAATTATTATACCTTAGCATGTTGGCTTACTGACTTTAGCATTTAGCTCAAAGCACCATTGGATATCCCCACAGAGCTGTAGACTCTCAGTCTTGTTATTGCAGGTTTTTTTTTTAGACTGATCACTGAGAAAATTGTTATTTTGGCTGAAGTTCACACTGACCGTCGAGCTTAATTTTACATCTGGTTCACAGTAAATAATGTTATTACAGTACAGACTAGACTTGCCAGAGCTTGATGAGGTCTTTATGCAGCTGAGCCTGTCTCCGTTTATGAAGCCTTTGGCTGAGTGCTCTCATTGTCAGTTACAGTGCTGCTGTTGTATTCTTTCTCCAGGAACCCAGCAAAGAAGGAAGTGGTGGCAGCAGCAAAGGACCCAAACCACACAAGCTGACCAAGGAGCACCGTGAACGGCCCCGAAAAGACTCTGAGAGCAAAGCCACGTCAAAAGGAGACAACGACAGAGACGGAAGCAGCAAGAGTGGCCGCGATCCTTCCTCTTCCTCGTCATTGTCTTCAAAAAAGCCGTCAGAGATCAAAGTGAAAGATGAAGTTAAGGTCCTACCCAAGGCTGCATTCAAGGAGCCCAAACTCACCCTGAAGGAGTCGAAGATGGAGGGCATGTCCCCTAAAGGAGGGGGTGCAGGGAGCGGAGGGGGTGGAGGAGGAGGAGGAGGAGGAGGAGGGGGGGGGAGGGGGAGGGGGAGGTCCTGGGGAGTCCAAAGCCCCGGGGAAACGACCCTCCACTGTTGAGTCTCCCAAACCCAGCGCGAAAAAGCAGAAGAAGGGCAGCTCAGAGGGGCCGAAGGGGCCGACCAGTGGGGCATTCACAGGAACTTCTCCTCGAGTCTCCTCCTCGTCTGCAGCCAGCCAGCCATATGCAGAAAAGAAACCTTCCAAGGAAAAAGTTCGCCGCTGGGCTAAAGACAAGAATGACACACAGGAGCCGAAGGAGCCCAAGAAACCTCCAGAGTCAGAAGAGTCGAATTCAGAGGATGAAGCATCGTCAAAGTCAGAGGTATGTTGACATGAAAATGTGGAAAGACGCAACATTTTTTGACCGTAAAAAGGTTATTTTTATAATGTCAAGCTGTGTAAAAATCTCATTTAAACTTGTCAAGATAATTTATATGGTGTTAATTATCATTATATATCACGTAACTGAGGGTGCAACTGAAGACAGTGTTTGTGATAGCTAAATCAAATTTTTTTTTTCTTTTTTAATCTATTGATTAATTTATTTATTTTCATTTATAGAATATTAGAAAATAGCACAAATGTCTGGTTTGGTTTGACAATAAGTCCCAACCCAAAAAAGAGATATTCAATTTACTTTAACTCAAGATGAAGGAAAAGTTACAAAACCTCACAAATGAGAAACTAGACAATGTTATGGGGGTTTTTACTTGATGTATCAATTAATCTACTGATCTCTTTTAATTATTTGACCTAAATTGTTGATATTGACTGTCCATGAAAGTCAGAAGATAGGAGTTACTCCAGAAGGCAAAAATAGTACATTAACCACCTCATGAGTTGGATTCTAACTCTCTGACTTATCAGGACATTCTCTATCTCTCTTTTTTGTCTATTGTTTGGGGTCCTACAGCAATCAGCCCCTTCGAGTCCCTCAAACTCCAGCTCGAGCTCTGACTCCAGTTCAGATTCAGACTTTGAGCCTGGACAGAAACAAGGGCAAGGTAGAGTCCATTCACCTTCTTTCACCAAAGATAATTTTCTGTAACGGTTGAAACGTGTAACTTGGGTATGTTAAAAGTTTGCATGAGTTGCAAGGGTCAGGTCAACATTGTAGTTTGAATGATGCTGTCGTCCTCTCCCAGGTCCCCTCCGGTCCATGGTGGAGGAGATCCAGTCAGAAGAGTCGGACGATGACGACAGCAGCTCGGAGGAGGAGGCGCCCATCAAGACCAACCCCCCCAATCGGGACTCTCGGTGAGTCTCCCTAAATTCACCGCTACATCTCTAATCTGTAGATTTGACGATTAACTGATAAGAAGTTTGGGGAACACTTTTCACCATCTTCGGACATTTTACAGACCAAAGTTCAAGATATCATCCTAAAATGTTTTGGTTTGAAAATAAGCACATTTAAGAATTCATTTAATAGCTGACAACTAATTAATTTATTGTTGTACCTCTAGTGTGATGTTTTCCTCTTCTTTTTATTTTTCCTCTCTGTAAGTGGACGTTTATGTCACATGCTCCATGTACATCATGATTTATTTGCCAAGTCTGTTTCCTGCCTTTCTGGGTGTAATTTTTTTTGTTTATCCCTACACCAACTTTTCTACCTCAGCCTATTTTGTCTTTTTCAGGTGTTTTTTTATTTACAGTATTTACAGTCAGGTTTTTTTATGCACCCATTTAAAATTTGATATAAACACAGCTGACTGGAAGTTTTGGTTTGCATCAGTATTATTAAACATTTACAGAATTAGTAGCACTATAGTTCAAATGGCTTTTAACACATAATCTGACATGCCTCAGATCTGATGTTGTACGGACCGGCAGAGATTCCCTCTGAGATTTTAATAGAACTACCTTGAACAATATGACATGCAGTCAGAGAGACAGTTTTGTGTCTCTTTTTAATATTACTTACCCTTGTTGTTCTTTACATATTTGTCTCCTTCACCAAATGAAACTTGGAACCAAAAACAGTTAACGTAGATTTTATTTATTGACTGCCATATTAACAGCAGATATTGATGATGCAGATATCACAGACGCACATCATTCAAGTACAATGGTAAGCCGTTTGACAATGTGTTCTGTCTGTCAGTCTGTGTGTGACTGACCTCTGACCTCACCCTGTCCCCTGACAGACTCAGCCTGGAAAGCGAGAGTGACAGCAGTGACGGCTCGCACAGCCCCAGTCGAGACCCCGCCCCGCCCCCGCAGAAACACAACTCCTCCAACAACAAAGTGAGTCATGCAGGCTGAGTCAGAGTGCGACCTGCTGATGAGTGATTCAGGCCTCATTTATTCTTAACAATATTATTGTACATTTTTATCATCCGGTGTGTCTGTTCTTCAGGATAATCCTTCCTCCTAAGTCTTTTTTTGTGTGTTTGTGTGGTACTTTTAGAAAAAATGGCTTAAAAACACATAGATGAGTAAAATTGTCAAAATAATATTGCCAGAACAGTGTGAGGCAGTAGTTTAGACAGAGATGAATTTTACTACATGCCATATTTTTAATGTCTTGTTTCCTAACACAGAATAGCCTAAAGACTTTGAGCAGACAGAAATGTCAGCTTTATTAAATACAATCACTGTCCCAGATCTCCTCAAGCCTTTGTGTCTCATCTCTGTATCATCTCTTTTAAATTGCTCTCCCCTTTCCCTCTTTTTTTTCTCTTTCTCCAATATGTTTTCTGCAGGTTTCTGGCCGAAAGAGTCCAGATTCCTCATTTCGCTCAGAGAAGGTGTTGAAGAAGGGATACGACAAGGTAGGAAGGGTAAATCAAACTTTTTATGCTTTAACTCTCACCCACACATACACATTCGATGTTTCTGTCAATATTCAATGAATTCAATATGGAGTGATGGCTAGTGAATTGATCCAGATGCGCAGACAGTAGACAGTCTCTGGCCTTTGAACCCTTGAAAATAAATCTCTTCTTTCTTCTTTGTAACAAGATGATTCATGTAGTGATAAAACTCTGGCAAACAGGTTCTATTTCACCCCTTCACATTAAAACATATGCTCAGTTTTATGGATTCTGTTAAGACATCAGGAAAAAGGTTGAATCCCACAGGGATTAAATTAAAAGGTTAAAAGGTGTAGTTTCAATCAAATAGTCCCAGGTTTTAAAAAATGTTTTCTGAGCACCAGCATCTTTTTTAAGTTGTTCCCTCTGAGGAGCGAGCGTCTGCGGCAGCAGGCGGCCATCCGCCTTTTTTGTGCAGCTGCTTCGAGCGAGTTGAAAATCTCTCAACTTTTCAGAAAAGCTACTGATGAAGTCACCGTCACTCTTTTGCTTTTTCCCGGCCCCGGCCATGATATTCACTGTGTCCTTGTCTCCCACGGATCATGTCATGTCCTTCTTGCTCTCATGTCCTGATATCAAATATTAAACACATGGATAGTAAATTGCAAAAGAGCAGTGTGACCATACGGCAGCCATTGTCAAGAGAATTGTCATAGAGACAAAACGTAAGTGCAATATTTTTTCTCCCAGTGCACAAACGCTTTATCCCAATACTCACAAGTGCCCCAAGTTTCTTCACTAAATCTCAACTCTAAAGGGACTTGTTTTTCAAAGTTTGGACAAAAATTCAAGTTCAAGGAAAGAGACGATGTTTAATATCGCAGTGACAATATTAGTTGTGATAATACATCTTCTCGCCATCCTCAGCCAACGAGCTAACTGACCTTACAGATGCCATGTAATTGACGCCAACAAATTTATCGTCAACTAGCTGGGCTGCATCTGTTTAGCCAAATGGTGTGAATGCATAACAATAATTTGTCACGTTTCAGGCCGTTATTTGAAATGCACTTACTGTGTGTGCTCACATCAAAAAGATGACGAAAATGTGTTTTATAGATTAGCAATAGTTGAAAGTAATTCTTTCAAAGTAATTCAGCAGACATCATCTGAATCTATCCTGACATACCAAATGTTGTTTAATTAATGTTCGTTTTCTGGTCCTCTGCTGTTGCCGGATTAACTAAGATTACAGTAAGCAACCTTACCTTTATCTTTGATTTTTGCCCTCTATGGTGTTGAATCCAAAAAGCGCCCAGACATTACTTCTAAGATGGTTTGGTGTCATGATTATCAGTCAGCAAGGTTTGCTAGTTTTCTCTCTAATTAAAAATTACATTACTAATTAGCATTACCCCTAGCTAAAAAATGTTTCCCTGTGTTTGTACTGAAGTTTGATTTTTTGATTACAAAGGAACATCCCTATGAGTCTCTGCTGTCCTTGAATTTAGACATTTAACTTGAATACTAAACCGACCATGTTCACTGTCCTCTCTGCAGGCCTACACAGAAGAATTAGTGGATCTCCATCGCAGACTGATGGCTTTAAGGGAGCGTAACGTCCTACAGCAGGTGTGTCTTCATGCCGTGGTCTCTCATGTTGATAATCATCATACAAACACCATATTCAACACCAACTGGAATACTGACATGAAAAGACAATGAAAGTGTTGACGATCATTATGTTTCAGCATGAATAATGAGATCTAATGGACAAAGTTAACACATTTCATTTTAAGTGTTTTCTCTTGCATGATGTAGGTAATAATGTCATGGAATATGTAATATCATCACACAACAAACGTCGTCATATCACACAGCTTGAAGTGGAAGTACTGAAAAATTTGATTTTATAATAAAAAAAATGTCTAGGTCTGATTGAAGGTCTTATTATGAAACACATATTGAATTGTGCTGTATGTGGTATTAAAAGGTAAGTAAAGTGATCTGAAGGAAAACAATGGTAAATGATGAATTGATCTCTCCTCTGTCAGATCGTCAACTTGATTGAAGAGACGGGCCACTTCAATGTGACCAACACCACCTTTGACTTTGACCTCTTTTCACTGGACGAGTCCACCGTCCGCAAACTACAGAGCTACCTAGAGGCGACGGCCACGTGACAGGAAGCTGGCGTGGGGAAACCGGTGTGTGGATGGCAGCGCGGAGGTAGACTCGCCACCACTTCTCCTCTCTTTTAAGGAGGGGATAAGCAGCCACATCTGTCGCAGCCGTCTCACAGGCCTGACTGAACCGTCGAACAACTACCACACAAACAGAAACACTCGAACAAAACACAAGCACACATGAAGACACACCACCTTCAGGTGACGCTGGGGAGGAGACTGAAGGAGGAGGTGTGGAAGGGAGGGGTGGGAGAAAACTCCATCTACAGTCAGGATTTTCACTACACATCTTTTTTTTTTCTGTCTGTGCAGAGCTGTGGAATGCACCCCACACCCCCTCCTTCACCCCCCTGCACTCATATTGCTCTCGCCTTTGCAAAGCCAATACTCCCCCCTCCCTCCCATTTCCTCCCCCTTCACACGCACACTCCTTACTTGGCAGAACGCTCCAGTTCCCTTCCCCCTGCTGTCAGCTGGAGCTCATTTCTCTCCCGACATACTGTTGAGTCGTGTGTGTGTGTTGACTGTGTGTGTGTGTGTGTGTGTGTGCGTGTGTGTGCGTGTGCATGCGGGCGCTGCAGAGGTTTAAGAGGAGATGTTGTCTCTGTGATTACCGACTTCTCTTTGTTCATGGAGCTCGAGCCCAGTTTCGAGACTGTGTCCCTCCTATACCGCACACATGAAAAACAGACAGATTCAGGTAATCCTTGACTTCAAACCCCCACATTTGGCATTTTCAAACAATATGCAAACATTGAATTAATGGTTTATGACACATCATAATGTAGTTGTAGGCAGATATGTGATTTGACATGTATTTGTCAATGACGCCCGTGGGCACACACGTGTGGAGGCTGGTTTTACGAACAGATAATGATTGAGAATTAGGGCTGCAACTAACAATTATTTTTGTTCGGTTATACAATGTCTTAAAATTGTGAAAAAGTGCTTGTCACAATCTCCCAGAGCCCAAAATGACGTCTTCCAATTGTTCCTTTTGTCCAACCAACAGCCCAGATACTCCTCATTAATCATCATACATGACGAACAGAAGCAGGAAACCCTGACAATTAAGAAACTGGAATCAGCAAATGTCTTACATTTTTGCTTGAAAAATAACAAAAACAGTTATTGATTATCAAAATAGTTGGCATTTAATCGTATTTTGATCAATAAATCGACTAATGGTTGCAGCTCGAATGACAATATTGTTGAAACACTGTTGTTATAATGTAAAGTATGTCTCAATGCGATACATGTTGACAAATACTGTACTTTTAAAGGGAAAAATGTAAGAATTTAAGGTTAAAAATGTTGAGGAAGCACTTTATAGTTGTGGAGAATAAATTCAAACTCAGAATTTTAATATTTATAATATGAACATTGTAATAATACAAAATCAGAAATATTTATCTTCTCCATAACTGAATAAAAAGCTGTTCTTTGAAGAAAATAAGATCCCCAGAACACTGTTTGATGCTAGAGAGGTGGCAGGGTCCGCCAAATAGTTTTCACATCACGCTACAATCTGGTCACATTTGATGGGTTAATACATGTAAATTTGAAATTGTTGTTTAATTGCTACTAAGATCCGCCTTTAAAAAATAATCTTAAATGTCCTTATAGAGGTGGGTACAACACATAAAACTGTTATCAAATTATTATTAAATGTTCACCGTGCTTATAAATGCTAAATAGAGGGGTTTAAGTCGCACCCAGCACATGTTTGTCCTTACACTCAACACTGTACATGATGACACTGAGACGTATGCTGTATGTATGTATGTGTGTGTGTCTGCGTGACTATGTTATGGATGAGCTTTCTCTGTTTTCTCAACATTTGAAAACACATGTTCTGTTGAGTTTCCCCCTCTACTTCCTCGCACTGAAAGCTGAGCTTTGACCTCTTACCAACAGCTCCCCCTTTCCCACTGAATCCCCCTCATCCTCTACACCCTCCTCTTTCTTCATCTCCCTTATTCCCATGTTGGCGTGCATGAAAGGGCTCGACTGCTCGCGGCCAGAGCAGTGGAGGATCACTCCTGAATTGCCTTCTAAGTGGTGGGTAGGGTAGGGTGGGGTGGGGGTTCAAAAAAATAATAAAAATAAAGCCGTGAAAAAGTAGCCATACTTGTCTCCCAGAATCCAAAAATAAGAAAAATAGGGGCCACGCTTTTTTACATTTTATTTTTCTACAAGTGCATTTTGTGTATTTATTCCCAGATTGCGGTTAAGATAACCTGTGAGCTATGAATGTATATCGCTTTTACTTTTCTACGGCTAGCAACAGCCCCACTCTAGTGCCTTTTTCTGCGACTTGCAGTGTGAGGGGGGGGGTGTGCGCTCTGTTAGCCATCGTCACACAGATTGAAACCCCCCCAAAATACCCCCCTTTGGGGAAACAAGTGTTAATAGGGATGCCTGAATATCCAGTATTGTCTTAATGGCTTCCATCCCTGCTTCTCCTTCTCCGGTGTCTTTGTAGGCTGTTGCCATTTTGTCATTTCTCTAGAAGTTTTAATACCACTGTTTCTCACTGATGGTGGTCATGTTTTTATGTTCCTGCTTTCTGAGATTAGGTTCAGTGTTTTAAAGAGGAATCGTCAGGTGACTGTGTGGTAGTTACTCACATTAATTAGCTCCTGTAGTAACAGTTGCTTCAGCTGTGTTGTGCATTTTGTCTCATTGAATAGGGTCGGTGTTCCCTCTTCAACTGTTAGAACTAGCTTTGGAGCGTTTGATACCAAGTTACCAGGCACTTGAAGAGCATCAACGAAGGGCATGTAGGCAGAAAAATAAGCTAAACAAAACGCTCCTTGTGTTTCCGTTCACTCAATATTTAAAATGTATTTCTAAGGGACCTGAATCATGAAGCAAGATTATTGACAGATAACTAACCCACGCTGACTGGTTTTACAAAGCAGGCTCACTTGAACCAATTTACGTTGTTTAAAGGCCCATCCACACCAAAAAAATGACTTTGAAATTGAAATGAATGAAAATTGTCCACACAACAACTGTAGCTTTAACTTATTCTTTAATTGGCACAGTAACGTCTATATAAACACAGCACCTGGACACATAAAACTTGTGAGATGTTCTGCTGTACACAGCGAACGAACGGCATGAAGCAAGAGTTTCCGCTGTGTAGTATTTTTGATATCATGTTTTGTCACACTTATGTCGTAGCCACTTTTCCAAAGAAATTAATGTAGCCTATTTAAATTGTCGTTCAATATAGAGCAACTACAAATCGATAATTCAATTGACAGAAACATAATTGCTCACAATTTTTTTTAAGTGATTTTTCATCCAAAAATGGCAGAAAATTCTCTTTACTGCCTTTCCAATATGGATATTTACTGTTTTTTCTCTGTTTTATATTAGATTAAACTGATTGTCTTTGGCTTTTAGACAAAACAAGACATGAAAACATCACCTGACATTTGGTAAAACAAACAATTAATAAATTAACTCACAATCCACATCTTTAGTTGCAGCCCTAGTTCAATAATTAGTGAGACCTTGGTTAGGTTGACTTTACCAAAATTAAGTGTGAAGTTGTTGTTGCTGTGGTTACATGCAGTTTGATATACCATGTGCACTGATTGATAACAACTTAACTGTTGACCAGACTTTATTTTGGATACATAAACTTGTTTTAATGGACGCTTGGCAGCCAATCAGAGCTTTTCTTTCTGTAGCGATGAAATAATGAGCAATAATTTTTCCTTTCCTGTGCACATTAAGTGTTACTTAGTGTTACTTTTGCGGTCAGGTTCTGTAATTGTTCATCAAGACACTGAAGCATTATATCAATAATCACATTTTTCACACTTAAGCACGTTTAATAATAATACTGGCCACTGTTATGTGAGTATTGCATTATGTCACTATTATTGTTGTTATTATGTTTATATATGTAAATATTGTTTACTGTATTTTGCCTACTGGTCTTGATCTTTTCAAATATTTTTTAAAACTGAATTTTACCTTTTTTCTGCTGCACTGACAAAATTCCCCTCAGAGAGATCAGCAGTTTCATCTTCCAGTTATTATTGCCCTGTTTTAAAATGTAAACAAACGTCCACCCACTTTGGTAAATTGTGGGTTAACGGAGCCAAGAGGCAGCTTTGTGAGACCAGAACACTCAAAGAAAGCCTGACTGAGGTGAACTTGCTTCTTGATTCAGGCCCCTGGTGTGTTAGTTCCTGTGGCCCCTCTAGGCCCCACACACACATACATACACACACACACACGCCAACCCACTGTGGTTCAAACCTTCAATGAGCGTTTCCCTCCCTCACTCCCTCCTCCGTTTTCCTCCTGCCGACTGTTTTTATTCTGACGCTTCAATAGCTTTAATGGTTCGCTCTGTTTTTCTGTTGCCTGCCTGGCTCAGCGACTTGTACACACTCCCTCTGCCCTTACTGTAAACGCCGCCTGAGCACGGAAAATGTGTCTCGAACAAAAAAAAAGAAGAATAACCAGGATCCCTGCCGCCTTACGTGCCCTGCAGTAACCCCCTCCTGCCCTCACTTCTTCCCCCGTCCCACCCTCATTTTCTCTAGGTGTGCCTCCGTCAACAGAACTTCAGGCCGTGATTACTGAGAATGAACTTTGAAACTGTGTGAGTGACGTTTGTGCATCTGCGAGTATGTTTGTCAGCGATGGGAGAGATTTAAAAACCAACCTTCCTGTCCTCTCTGTGCATCAATGTGGGAACTTTAAAGTCCTAGTTCATGAACTCTGACCTTTGACCAGGCACTCATTCAGTCCCTTGTTGTGGTGGTTGAGAGGGGAGGTTACGTGGGGACTCGAGAGAAGCCCCACTGTCTACCCACAGTCAATGTTTTATTTATGGACCTCTGCACTTTTGGCTGTGATGACTTCAGTACTTAAGTAGTTACCTAAACTGTATTTTTAAGGATTTTATACAATATTTACATGCAATACAATATGAATTGATTTTTCTTTTCCTTGCCAACCTTTTTTTTTTTTTTCTGTCTGTTTCTTATTTAATTGTCTTCATTTTGGCATGATTTGTCACTATTATTCACAAGCAAACTTGCCAGTTGGATCTTTTTCAGGCAGAAAATGTTATGGGGATGTTCCCTGTATGTTTTTTGTGTGTCATGACTCTGATGACAGCTGAAACACCAAGAAGCAGGTGTTGGAAAATATTTGCAGGATGAGCTAAACTTTTGATATCACCCTCTGCTTCCAGTCGGAATAACTGGACCAGAACGGAGACGAGAGGAGTTTTGTTCAGGGAACTGAACTGTCGAGCTAAAATATTTGTTTTCTGTGTCCTCCACTTATGATTTGAGTGTCTTTTCGACTCATTCATAGACGTCTGTACCCAAATGCCTAATTTTATTGTGTTATGATAACTTGAGCCTGATGAAACACATCATAGGAAACAATTGAGTCACGTAGTGGAATGGTAGATGGTTCCAGAAGTAATAGTGTTGATTATTTTTCCCCTTTTGACAGACAGTTGCAGGTATTCTTCATTTTTGAACAGCATTGAACTCTAGATTTAATTATGCAAATTGAAACTTCCAATCACCAAATGTAAAATTCTTTGTTACATTACGTGGGAGAGTCATTGTGTTTCAGCAAAATTGATGATATGAATGAAAATGAAAATGGGAAAAGCCTGCTAGCAAGTGTAACATTTAAATAAACAGAAGTAAATATGGTTGGCCGGCCTATCTGACCTTCATGCAGTGCTTATTTTGGTTTTCTGGTTTGCTTTAAAGGAGAAAAACACTTCTGGAACCATCGTAGCTTTGCCACTTCGCAACTGTGAGGAGGTCTGTGGGAGTGGAGCATTTCAGCTGAGACTATTATATATATTAAGTGTATAATACAGCAAAGGTAGAATATCTACTGTGTGGATCTTTGAAGGGATGAGGAAAGATTTAGAGCAAAATGGTTCATTGAAAATATGTGGGGGGGGGGGGAGGGGGCATGTGCAGACGGGATGTTCCTGTGTCAGTGGTCGTCATAATGTGTCTGTGACAAGGGGACAGGGTTGCCTGTATTTATAAAAGGTTTGATTTTTTTTTTAACTGGGGGTAAAAGGGGGGAGGTGGAGTCCCAAATGTGTTCCATGTATGTGGTCCAAGCTGCAAATGATGGGCAGAACAAATGAACTGGATGGCAGAACAATTTGGTTTTTTTGACAATAAAAACTTGGCATTACCATGCCACCATGTGGCCATATGATGCAAGTTGTTAACAAGGACGAAACACGTTATTTTAATGTTATTTTTTATTTTGAAATCATATTATTAATAAAGTCATTAAGTACTGTTGTCCCCGCGTGTCCGATCATTGACCGCCGTGTGACCCGGTCATGGCTGTGTGGCGGGTTCATGTAAGGTTCATGTGATGGTCAATGCAGTCTGCGGGGTTAAAAGGACAAGCAGCCGGCCGGGTAATAATGCTCATAATGCACTGACCATCTATCGAGGAAATGTCACCACAGGGACGGACGTTTATTGGCAGAGGCTGATCAATAAATTGTTCTCTATGACAAACTTAGTGTGAGAACCGTGAGGCAGTTTAACCTCCAGTATTAACTGTTCACTGTTTTACACAAATAATTCAGTATTACACGTTACAGCAGTTACAGTTCTGTGGTGAGGTGATAGAAAATGTGTGAACTGTGGAAACTTTAAATGCTGACTTAACTTTCCCTTTATCTTTGGGTGAGATTGTTTTCTATAAGAGCTTCCCCAGTTCACCTTGTTGAAAATGTAATACTTCAGACATATCTATTTTTAAATCAAAGCTTATACGATTTCATTATTCAGTCATCAGATAATTAACAATTCTGATTTTAAATAGTGGCTTAGTATTTTTTAAAGACATTTCTGGTTGCAGCTTCTCATATGTGAATACATGCTGGTTCTTTTGTCCTCTGTGAAACTGCACATCTTTGGGGTTTTGAGTGTAATTGAGAAAAATAAGCAATCTCGGGACAATTAATGGATAAATATGTGATTTCCCCCCCCCCCATTATTAGGCAATATAATTGATTAATAAGTTAAATAATTATCATCAAATGGTAGCCCCACTTAATTTCCATCACCATCATAACCTGCGGATCACTGTAGGGTGACTGTCATGCTGCGACTCAGTGAGTCAAAATAAACAAAAACAGAGGGGAAAAAAGAAAAGGCATTCCCACTATTGGATGGTGCCATTAAAAACTCTTGTTTTACATCAAATGATCTGATAAAAAACTAAAAATAATTAAAATGTTACACAAATAACTAAACTATTTAAATGTAAAATGCAAATGCAGTTATGTAAAACAGTTAGTAGAATTTTAATTAAAAAAAACAACATATTTTCCAACACCATTTATTTTTCGTACCTGAAATGGGAACATAAAGCCTAACAGGCTGTCTAAAATTTAGTGAGAAATGTTTATAAATGTAAGATTATCTAGAAATATATCACAATAATTGTCCATCAGTCGCACACATTGCACTTTGTGTTGTTGTTGGCTGAGCTGTCTGAACCACCTGCCCTTTAATGAAGCACTGATGAAGAGTCCTGTTGGGATGTTTCACAGCAGACATGTTGACTTGTCACAGGAGGAGCAGAACAGCTGTTACTAATATCAGATTCGCTTTTGCACTTTCACTTAAGTGAACTCTTAATTGCAGGGCTTTTACATCTAACCGTATTGGTAGATCATGGTATTGCTGCTGTTGCTAAAGTAAAATATCTGAGTGCTTCCGTCTGCTTTACACTGAACAGGAAACAAACACTCAAAGAAAGACAGAAGAACAGAGCTCCACAAATCAGCTTCATCAACTTTTATTCCATAACTGATCCAACACACACACAGTCACAGGGCAGCTTCATTTCTCTCCTGCGGCATCATGCATATTTCAATCTTTCAACCCTGATATAGTTTACAATAACAACTTATTAGGGTCAGGTAACTCCAGTTTTCTGTCGGGAGGCTTGTGAGCTCTCGCTGAACTGTTTGAACACTCAAATAATATTGATAATGGTGCTTTTGTACTTCTTGGACACACAATCTTCATGTTAGAGGCGGTTAAACTGTTCAGATGTTGCGTCTTATTGGCTTCATGGAGTTGAAACTCACTCATCCTGACACACTGAATCACCATCATTTCCCTGTTTATCTACACACACACACACCAGCGAAACTGCTCCGTTCTAAGCCTGAACTTCAATTTCTTCAAGCTGAACCTTCACTTTGAACGGTCAGAGTGCTACAAATACCTACAATATGCCTATATACAATTACTTCATATACAAGATCAGCTCTTTGGACTTCTTTTTATTTCCTTTAGAGTGTTTAATTTGAAGATGAAATGTCTTCAAGGAGGCGAAAGGCGCGGATCAAAACCTCGAACCATCTGAACATTTATACATGTGTCAGCCCAATAGAGACAGCTCTTATGCAGTTGATATATTTGCCGTAAACCTACATATCATCTAACGTATGTACATTCTCCATTCCTGCTACACTTTCTCCACATTTGAGTGCAAATAATGATGCGCAAATGCTGAATAAATGGCAGAAAGATCAACCGAAAAATTGAAATTAAATAAAGACGAGTGAAAGATGAAGATGTAGGCAGAACATATTTACAATATTACATACAAATCACAGCAGGTCTACACACAGAGGGACTGTTTCAACAACAGGACCAGGCAGGTGTGCAGGCTTCACTGACTTTACAGTTACAAAAGGCAATAGATATGGCTTCAATGACATGTTTTTTCACAGCATGGAAAAACTAAATTTGGATGCTTAATTACGAGATAGATTTCAATACACCTGTGACTTATTGAACACGTACAAAATAAGTGATTATTAATATTTAGCTTAAAACCAGGTTGACGAGACGAGAGAAAACCACTAAAGACGTGTAAAAAGGCTAGTAAACATCTGACAGGATTGCTGAATTTCATTTGAAGCTCATTTGGCCCACATAAACTTTGGCAAACTGAAAATAAATAAATGTTCACAGGAAAAGAAACAAAACAACACAAATTGCTCATTTTAAAACATCCTATAAACTCGTATTCTTTTGGATTCTCCATTTCTTTATCTCAAGTAAAGCAGTGCAATAAACTATTTCCTCGACACACCGCTGCGGCTACTTCATCTATCCGTTGTTCATCCAAATAAATAGAACTGTTTCTTCAAAATCATAAAGCTATTGTACAATGGCTTCTCATGTTTACGCTTCTCTTTTGTACAGCGCCCAAAAATGTAAACCAGGACAGAATGACCGAAAAACTTAAGGCAACCAAAATATTTGTGTAAGAGACGAATGGCAGCAGGGAGAGGTTGGATAAATGAGGTGGAGACGGTCTGGATCTCCCTGAAGGTGAAGGAGCTGCTTTACTTCGGAGGCAGCGGGGCGTCGGGGGTCGTTGGAGTTGCGAGCTCTTTATAAAAGTTCTCGATCTGCTCCTTGTACATCTTCGCCACCACCGGACGCTTCAGCTTCATGGTAGGGCCTGTGAAACAATGACAGAAATCATACTGTTAAACTCTTTCAAGGCTTTCTTTAAACCTGTTTTCTGGGAGAAAAAAAAAAAACCATGGGGCCTTTTAACTTTCCAAGCTGTAGTTTAAACTGCTCCCGAGATTTAGTGTGTATTAATATGAGTGAGAATTGGAAAAGTTAGTTCTGAACTGGGAAACTGAACGCCCCCTCAAGTCAAAACAACAACCTTCAAAGTGGACAAAAACTTTGCCACACAACTTCCAGATTTGTGTCTGCAAGTTGTGTGTCACGTGAGCAACCTCAACTTAATCCAAACAGGTGTACTGTTCATGAGACAAACTGATGAGTTCATAGCGACAATGTATTACTATTATTGTTGGAGCTAAGATGGGTGATTTTTGGTTCCTTTTTTGAGAGTAATTGCTGTTGTGGTTATGAGTAAAACACGCCACAAGGGGGCAGTAACACGCTGGACATGGGTGATGTCACACAATCAAGTATAAGGCTGCCTGTGTGAGATGTTACAGTACTGACACAACTAAAAAGCTACCCAGTCATCTACAGCTACAACATAAAGGTTGAAGTCACTCGTCACAACAATCCTTCTTCTTATTATTTTATTATCTTATTCCGATTGATGGGTTATACATTTCTAATGCAGGCAGTCATATTGCTGTTAAAGAGGGGAACACAGATTTTTTGCATGCTTTTAGTTATTTCACATTGACATTTGCTTTTCAGTATACTGATCATTCACTTAGTCAGGTATCCACAGAGTACAGAATTAATTAAACTAATCTATTTATCACTCCAGGCATCTAAATTCTTTAACTCAATTCAAGAAATGCAGTGTGTGACACTTTGTTTTAAGCTAACCACTAAATTAGAAGATGCTTATATATAGACTTAATATATATGAAATTACTGCAGTCTTTTTCCTGCCAGTTATAGATCCTCTAATCTGCAAAAGATGGATTCTGGTCCCACTCACCCAGCTCTCCTCCTGTGACAGAGAAGTCCCGATCCAGAATGATCCACTTCTGAATACGTTGAGCGTTGGAGGTTGCATTCTCGTTGACCCGGTTAATTCCTTCCTGGATGGCGGTGTGGACCGCCCGGTCTCGTCCGCTTGCGACCTCAGAGACTTTTGTGGCGTTGCTGCCCAGCTTCCGGCAGATCTCGACAGCTTCTGCTGTCAGCTCATCCTCGGGTTCCCCTGACTCTGCGTTTACTTGACACTGGAGGGAACACATTTCATTCTATTAGTCTGATTTTCTTCTCATGTTTTAAGCAATAATACATGTATAATTTGGAGTTGGGGTCTGTCTTCATGTTGTTGCAGTTTCACCACTAGATGGCAGCATCCAGCATCTAGCTTATTGCTGCTGCTATCAGCTAAGACAGATATAATGACTCCTGAGATTAGATAAACAGGTATAAGGATAGGATGTTTACAAGGCTCAGAGATAATGTGCTGCTGATAAGTGACATCCTCAGCGGCCATCTGATATCCTTCCCTCTGTTCAACAGTCTTACATCCTGTGTTATCTACAGTCCTCCATCACTACGCATCATTAAACTGAACCATGCCTGTTAAAACTACACCAGGCACTTTATGTATATCATACATTTCCCCACACGTAACACCTCACATACATCAGACCAGGCGTAAGCACGGTTTTCTAGAGATAATTGAGATGTGAAATGAACGTAACTTTATAGTAAAACGGTGTTATTTTTTAAGTCTACACAGCATTCTGTAAGATGTCAGAAGGGCATTTACAGACTAAAAATGTGTCACTTGTTTACGCGTGAGCCTTTATTTCTGGCATCATTTATCTTTTAGTTTCATCCTCAGCTGTGAAAAGCTTTCTGGAAACAGGCTTTCACAAGCAGGTATTTTGCCTTGGTGTTGTAGCGCTTAATGTTCAAAATAAACAAAGTAAGAGGAAGGAAAACAAGTACTGTCAGAAATGTATCATTCAAAAATTCTAAAATGAAGAGCTGATGATGGTTGAGACATCAGTGATGATGGTTTACAGGTACATGTGATGAATCAGTGGTATGAGCGCTGTAAATAGCCACAGTTGGCAGTAATGACTGCTGTCCTGCTGTTAGACAACCTCCCTGATGAGACACAGTTGGAAAATCGCTGTTATGTATGTAAACGGGTGTTTAAGGGAGCCAGAGCCAGGTGTGCGTGCGGCTTTATAAATCTGACATATTTATATTTCTGTCTCTGGCATCAGGTCCAGGTCTTACTCTCTCTTACTTTAACGGTGAGCAGCATGGACAGAAACTTCCGCTTGTCTCCGATCAGCATGGCGTTATTAATCAGCGGCACGGCCTCCTTCACTGCATCCTCGATCGGAACGGGAGGGATGTTTTCTCCTCCTGCTGTGATGATCAGCTCTGAAATCAATTACAGGGACACACACCGGTTAACAAACAGACACGTTTAATTGATAACAGATAAAGGAAAATGTTCTAAGGCTTACAAAGAGTCAAGAGGACACTGAATCAATATTTTCTGTAAAGGAGAATCTAAGTCTCTCTCCTAGATCCAGTTTTCAAGCCCTACAAGGAATATAGAAGTACCTTTGATTCTTCCAGTGATGAAGAGGAATCCCTTCTTGTCGTGTTTGCCCAGGTCACCAGAGTGCAGCCAGCCCTCTGCATCAAGAGCCTCCTCCGTCTTGTCGGGCATGTTGAGGTAACCCATGAAGACGTGACGGCCCCAGAAGCAGATTTCGCCGTTTCCCTCCTCATCCGGGTTGTGCAGCTTCGTCTTGCACCCTGGGATCTCTTTACCACAACTGAAAGGACAAAACAACATCTTTTTAATCCGACACCAAGCAAAGCATTTTGAACGAGCTCAGATTGTCAAAGCAAGGAAATTGCTGTGAAATCTCTTCTAAGTAAAGACATAAATGTACCTGGTGAGCTTGAAGGCTTCAGGGCTGGAGATGGTGTGAGGTCCGCTGCTCTCGCTCATGCCGTACAGCTCGTACAGAGGAATATCAAGGCTGAGGAAGAACTCCAGGGTGTCTTTGGTGATGGGAGCGGCGCCTGTGTAGCACTTGCTGCAGCGGTCCAGGCCCAGGGCCTTACGCACCTTCTTGAACACAAGCTTTTTGGCTATTTGATAGCTGAAAGGCGTGCGGCCAGCTGCTGCACTTCTGAGAAGAGACAAAAAAAAACACTAAGTCTCAGTTTTCGGAGTCATTTCAGCAGCACATATTTTACATTAAAGTGAAATATTTCAACAACTATTAGATGGACTGCACCATCATCTCACTAACAATTTTAGTGACGCCCTTCAACTCTGGCGTCATCATTAGAACAACATTTCAATAAATACACATTTGGTTTATGGCCAAACTCCTGCAACACTAAAGCCATTCGCATCAGCCTCAGCTGTACCTCGTGTTTACTGCTAATTAGCTACTTTTAGCATGCTAAACTAAGTTGGTGATCATGGTAGGAATGACACCTGTTGACATGCTGACTTTAGCCTTTAGCTCAAAACCAAAAAGAGCCACCAGCTCGGCTGCAGACAGTTAACCTTGTAGTGAAATGGGCTCACATAAACACAGTAACTGACACATAATGAGTCACACAATGTCCATCACATTTAATCTAAATCTCTCTGGATGAGCTATTAAAAAAAACAGTCACATTTCTGCTATCTTTGGAACCTAAGTGATGATAGGAAGACAGTTTTCTGTATTGAAGTCCCAGGAATGATTTCACAAGATCTAAATAAATCTGTAATTTAATAATGTTTACGCACTGATTCATCTTGGTGAGGTTAGTCTGCAGACCGACATCTTTGGCCCAGGCAGCCACCTTCCTGCGCACAGTCGAAGACTTGGCTCCAACAGACTTCATCTTCTCCTGCATCTTCTCCCACACTCGTGGGACACCCATGAAGGCTGTGGGACGAGCCTCCTTCAGTGTGTTCACCAGAGAGCCCTGATTAAAAAAACAAGAGAAAACACACATCAAATGTTGTTTACAGCTCACATGGAGAGAAAACAAGCGGACAAATCTTGATCTGCTGCTACAATCGTGAGGCTGAGATCTTGGAAAACCTCTGCATTAAAAAGAAGCTTTTTCATAAGTCCATCCTCAGGATATTTGCTTATATTTCACTGGAACACTTAGTGATCTGCCTTTACTAACATCATTACACACTTAATGTGGCCTAAGAAATTAAATCCCTAAGGGGCAGCTCAGCATCACAGAAGTGTTTTTTGCACCGCAAATCTTGCATATCCCATGAAAGAGCAGGTTAAGAGAGATAGTCACGATTGGTGGAAGGTTCAAGAGTGACTGCTGACTCATGACTGTCCACAGAATTTATCCTTTCTAATATTCTCCTTCCAGATCCTCAACTAACTGGCTTCTAACTGGCTTCTAATCTTTAAAAAGAAATCAATGATCAACCTTTTAATCTGCCTTTTTTATTTTCATTTACTTGTTTGTTCATTCATTTATTTATTTATTCCTGTTATCTTTATTGTTGCTTTGTTGTTCTTCATGTTTTAATAGTTATTGTAAACATTTGATCTGTATTTATTTTATTTTTACCGTTAGTTTTTGCCCTTGTTCTCCACAAAGCGTCGTTTTTAATCCTGCTTTTGTGAGACAATTTGGGCTTTGTCTCTGCATGAAAGGTGCTGTACAAATTTATGACTGACATTTGCTGCTTCCAGCTTCTTAAATGTAAGTATTTGCTGCTTTTCTTTGTCTTTTATGATAATAAATGAAGAGTTAGGTGTTTTGGACTGTTGTTTGGACAAAGAAACAATTTAAAGATGTAACTTTGGGCTCTGGGAAATTACAATGATTGTAAAAAATAAATGTGGAATCAGCATTAATCTTGTACTTTTCACCATGTAGTAACACCACTGACTTATCTCACCTTCAGTGCATCTGGCTGAGCAAAGTGTGTCATCCCTCCGACCTTCATGGTGATCCACATGTCGACCATCTGGGCGGCGATGTGGCTGAGTGGCAGGTAGCTGACCACCACCTCCTGTGCCAGAGTAGCGTCTTTAAGACGCACGTGACGGCTGGTGGAGAGCGCAGTCCAAGTAATCTGAGAGAGGGAGAGAGAGAGGGAATCACAGTATGTTATATTCACGGTACTCTGTCTTTTGGAGAGTGTCATGAGATGACTTTTATATTGTTATTTATTTTTTTATTATTATTATTTTTTACCAGTGTTGTTAGGTTGGTTTTATTTTTCCTGATTATTTCAATTTTTATGCAAATGTATCTTCTTTTTTTTTTACAATTATTATCAAGTCTGGGTCATTCTTTATCTCATTTACCATTCATTTTCTATGCCTGTCATGTGTTAACTTTGTTTTCAAGGCCACTGCATTTTTTATATGTTTACAATTGGAAAAATAAAATTTGAAAACAAGTTTCAGCTGTTTCGGACAATCGCATGGCAAGTTAATGAGTCCATGGTTTTACAGAGTCTACAGATAATCATCTGTCACTGAGGAATGTTCTTAGCACTTGGTGCTAAAAGGTGTCAATGTACTTTGTCATTCCTGTCAGTTGCGTCTGCCCTGTTCTCTCTTTACACAACATGATTGTGTGTCTGCTGTCAGTCTCAGGAGCCAAACATGTGACACTTCACTCTTCTCACTCAAGGTGCTCATGTTGACTTACATTATCATGGCTGAGCATGACTCCTTTGGGCTGGCCTGTGGTTCCTGAGGTGTAGATGAGGCTGCAGCATTGGTTGGGCTTCTGGCTGGAGATGATCGCGTCGAGGGGTTCGTCGGGCTCGTCACGTCCGAGCTCCATGAACTCGGCCCACTGAAGCGCACGAACAAAAGCACTTAGATGATGCTTCTTGAACTGAATAAATCTTGTCATGTTTGTACAGCGTGTTTGCTTACTGAGTACAGATTTGGTCTCTTCTCTTTCAGTGCATCTTTGTATTGGATAATGGCTTTCAAGTGTGGCAGCTTGTCTTCGACCTGAAAACAAATGCATTCAGAAAGAATTCAGTCAATAAAAAGTTGCAGGCAAAGTCAAGGAATTTCCAGACTACTGGCTATATATATTTCAAATCATTTTAGGTCAGTCTCTAGTTGTGTCCCAAACCTGTGCTGCATACTCATTCTAAGCAGTAGTTACAAATACTGTGATGCATTACATTGGATAATTGTTGTGCAGTTCTTCATGTATACTGGGGAGTCCAACAGAAACTCCTTTTCTTTCGGCATGATGCTGACACCAGAGACATTGTAAGAAAGAGACAGACCACTTATGGCATTTTAAATAGAGATGCCGATTCTATGACACATATCCCAGCCCTTCCCCCAAAAGCCTAGTTGAGATTTATGACCGTTTCAACCGGTTTGGTGCCAATAATAAGCAGGAAGGAATAGGATGTCGTGCTAATGCACGGGACTAGCAAGTAAAATGAGGTAATATGACAGATTGGAAATGAAAACTTGAGTGGGAAAAGGGCATTTTAAAAGTTATTTCAGTCACCAACCTTTTTAATCAGACTTTACTGGCGATTCTATACGTGCAGGCGACCACTACAAGTGTCATTTAGATGGGGTTAGCTGTTGATTAGATGGCTGGCTGGTGCTAAGGACTTAGTGTGGAGATAGGGCAAAGCATGTCTAATCCACAGATCTGCTTTAATTGTATTCACATCTTTTATCTTCCACAGCGTTAACATGCAGTATATCGCTCATCCTGATCTCACCTGAAGGATCTTCTGTAGCTGTTTGTGGTTCTCCACCACGATGATGTTGGCCTTGCAGTTCTCGGCAACATACTGGCACGCCTCAGGAGAGTTGGTGGTGTAGATGCCCACAGCAAACCCACTGCGACGGACAAGAGGATGAGTCAGACTCTGCAGTTTCTCTTTCACACAGACTCTGCAGTTTCTCTTTCACACTTACAATACACAGAGTCTAACTGGTTTACTAGAAACCTGCTGTACGAGATGTTTCATTGAATCCACAGAACAGTGAGAGCTGACCTCCCACAGCCATCTCCAGCGTGTGTGTTCTCAACTTTGATCAGACCTACATTCATCCGTACAGGGTTGATTTTTAGACAGATCTCTAGTGGAGTCATTTACACGCCATTTTCATTCATCTTGACCGACAAAAGACTTTAGGTAAAAAGCTGTATTTGTGGTCTGATCTTTTTTTTTTTTTTTTTTTTTTACTCTCCCATTCCTTGTGAAGACAGGACTACAGGAACTACCTGACCTCGAAGAATTGTGAGAGTACCTAACAGCCATTACTCCTAGAATGTCAGCCAACAAGACATGCTTCAGTTGTTTTATTGTTTTGCCTTCCAACAACGTGATCTGCAGCAAACGTGACTCTCTTACTGCCTTTATTAGCGAAACGTGTGGTTCACCTCATCAGGACCGGCTTGACCAGTTCATGCAAGCGTCAATACATTCTTACTGAGGGTAGGTGTGGGAAGACTGGCGAATCCACGAACAGTATCACCACGTGTGTTACAGCTCCAAGACAGGTTTTTATTTTACACAAGGCTGATCACACATACTGATCCTCTGCATAACCAAACTCATTCTCCTCAATGCACTCTTGTTATCAGCCTTCCTGGAACTGAAGGATATAAACGTCACCATGCTCTCCGGCTCAAATGTGCTAGCAGCGTGAAAAACCCAAATGTCAAAAAGCACATGTTTTACGGTGGCGATTAGTTGAGCCGAATGTAGCCATGACCAATCAGTGGGTTTGGTTCCTAATTAGAAGGGGTATCAGATGAAGCCAATTTCCTGGTTTATTTAGCTCGCTGCATGAAGCACGAGGTTTGATTTCTTTAGGGACTGTCCATGCTGAGTATTTATGCAGTGAGAGCAGAAGAGACGCTTGTGATTACTGTTATATGATCTGCACATAAGTGAGTGGTGGATGGGGTGCTCAAAACCTTTACTTCAAAAAAACTGTACAAATACAACAAAACTAAACAATGTAAAGGTGTAATATACAAGAATGTGAAGCAATTTACATTATTAAACGCTCTGAGTTCTTAATGTGTGAATGAGTCTTAACAAAGCGTGTGGATTGTCTTTTTCATTAAGCAATCAAAGGATGTGAAGTTTTGCGCTCTCTTGAGAGCCACGCCTCTCTTCTGCTTCCCTACAGTGGCAACAGTGTGCAACACTAGCTGACATTAGCTGAGAAATGGAGTCTGCTAATGTCAAAAAACAACCAGCACCCACCACAACAATATCAAAGCTAACATCACTGCAAAGCATGTGAAATATGTTGTGATATTGTGTTTTTAGCTGCTGAAGCTTGCTTTTTAATGCTGATGAAGTGGTAGCTAGATAACACAGCAGAATACTGTCTTCAGTGGATAACATCAGCTAAGTCATTCAGACTCCCACAGCTGTTTGCTGCTGTAACGTTAGCTAAGTAATTTGCAAACGCCAGATGCGTGCAACATTGCTTATTTACAGCTCTTTGCAGCTGGCTAACCTCAGCTTGCTTGCTACTGAATGAATGAATGAATGAATGCAAATTTATTTGGGATGTATGAAAACAAAACAAACCTGCTATTAGTAGAAAGTACTAACCGAGCGGATCTGTTAGTTGGCTAGAGTGCCACATTACTTCAGCAGCTAATGTGATTTATGATGCTAACCTATGTGTTGTGCCGGTGTTGTTTTCAGCCAACATTTACAGAGCAAATGTGTAACTAATGTTTGCCTCAGTGCAAAACCTGCAAGAATGTGTTAGCAACATTTTGCTGTCGTTTTAACTATTTTACATGGTTTGGTAGCTTTGTAGAATTGTTCCCAGCCATAGGGCAGTCAAAAGGTTCATCTGAAGGGTTGTGAGATGATTCAAAATTATACTTTTGTACCAAAGTACTTGAGTAAATGTACCTTGCTGCAGCTCATCAGATTGCTGTTTAGTGTGGTGATGTAATCTATCAATCAAGATGTAGTAAACTTAAGAGGCGTACGTGCTGAATTGAAGTCGTGCTCCCGTGTACTCGCATTTCAAGTCTTGGATTGCATCACTCAGGTATGGAGGACAAGCACTCATACGTAAACAGACTGCTGGCATGAAACTGAGAGTGGGGTGATGCTGAGTTCGTGTGACTCTCGGTGATGAGCTCAAACATTCAGAGATGAAGACGAAACTCACCCTGCCAGAATGGCTCCAATGTCAGCAATGAACCACTCGGAAGAGTTGAAGCCCAGGATGCCGACCCCGTGGTAGCGCTGCAAACCAAGCTGTTGGAAGACAACACATACTTTTTAAAGCAACATTATGTATCTTGTGTCAACTTAGAATATCAGATTCGAAATCTTGTGTCTTAATATAGGGTGAAAGGTGTCTCTGTCTCAGCCACTCAGCCCCCCCATCACTTGTTTCTGCACCATGTAACTTCAGTGAGAGGGCAGGACCACAGTGTTACATACATGTTTACTTCAAGACACAAGTTTTCAACACATAACATTGTTATAATATTATGACTTTTCTTTGTAGTTAGCACCTACATTACATCTGACAAACTGTTACAGCCCTGGGATTTGTATTAACGACAGTGGTGTTGCACTCAGAAACTGGTTTTTGCAGGTAGCGTGTAATCTCATTCCTGTACGATGTTAATATTCTTACATATTAAAACTTTCAAATTTTGCATTTGAAATCATGTAAATGTTGTGAAAGAGATAGGTGGAGGACACGCAAAAAGTCTCCTGCAGGATTCAAACAGGATGATGTTCTGGCCCCTCTATAATTCATTACTTTCGAAGTTCAGAGTTAAAAACAATGTAAATACTGCTCTTGTCGGTATTTGTTACAGTAAATGTGGTTATTCTCATGTTTTAAGATGAAAATTAAGATTGTCCTCTTCAAAAAACGAAGTATTTTTAATATGAAACTCAGTCCAAAACCATATTTGCCCTTATGCCTGAAACCTGTGACGACAGCTTTGAACTGTTGATCTGCAGGGTTGCTTAAAATGCATTGCCACAGCAGCTGTTTCCATGGAACAGATATACCTCTAATGTACACAAGACTGCCATAATGGAAACTGATACCAAGCTCAACAGCGCAATAAGATTCTTAAATAACTCATGAAGTCTTTCGTAACAGTAGCTGGAATATAATATGAGGCTGGACAACTGAAACTTGACTCCTGCAGATGGCAACATGACCTCACCGCTCATTTAAAAGCTTTGTTAACAATTGAATTGTTACGCAGCAAGTGAGGGTACCGCAAGATCAGCTTAGATTGTGTGTGTAAGTCCAGAGAGACACGTGTGAGTTTGTCTTGACATGTTTGTGTACATGACTCCTGCTGAGTCTCCATGCTGACTAACTGCATTGGGTTTCACAATAAACAATAACGTGCTTTGTTCTGAATAAACAGCTGAGGCCTGTCCAGAGCTGCCGCACTCGCTGAATATCAGGCTGACTCCTTCCCGCTGTTTCGTGTGCCGTCTAGACTGACTTGGCATGAAATCAAATGCATGAAATCATCACAAGACTTGACAATGACAACAGAAGACGATTGTTTTAAACAAAAAAGACACCTTAGATATTTGATACTGTAGGAGAGATTTCTGCTGCGGGTGGATGAAAACAAAAGTGCTTTTCTCTGTGAGGAACACACAGTTTACAGAGACTTCTGCCGTTATTTTTAAGGTGTTGTGCAATTCATACATTTTGATATGAAACTACCATGAGGAACTTCTCTACTTGTGTAATGCCACGTCCTAAACTTTTCCAGAACTAAACATGCAGATTGTTTCCCGTAAACCTGGGAGTGTCATAATCTAATGATAGATCTAAAATAGCACACTTACATTTCCACGCATTTAATCTATTATAAAAGCTACACACTGACCACCACTGACTAACAAACACTTTCATTATTGATTCATCTCATACAATAGTGAAAGAAGTCCATTAAAATGACTTATTTCAATGTCTTATGATGACAGGAACAACAAAGAAAAACATAATATAATAATTCAACAGTAAAGACGATGTTTTGATCCTTTCTTATTTAACTGCTCTTTATAATCATGATTACTCAATAGATAAAAATCTACCTTCATGAAGCTCTTGGCAGCAGTGCGGCAGGACTGGTAGTATTCTCTGTAGGTCAGGCTCTTCTGCTGCTCGCCCTCTTTCCAGCTCAGAGCTTTGTAGTCGCCATATCGCTCCACAGCTAAGGTGAACATCTGGTTGACGGTCAGAGGGGTCTCAGCAGCCAGACCAGATTCCCCCATCCTCAGTTTTACCTCTGCATCGCCCTGTGACGTCCACAGGCCAGGCTCTCCTGCTGCTGGCACCGCCAGGGAGCTTGGGCGCTGCGCTTTCACTAAAAGACACGATAAAAGACGTTCAGAAGATAAGCAGCAAGAAGCCAATGACTGATCTCTGTTCCAAGAAACATGCAGAAACAGACTTTGTTTTTTTCTGCTATTTTTCGTATCAGAGGAGATGTGCCTCACCATCTGGCACTGCATTAAAGCCCGGACAACAGTAGGCTGTTATTTGAGTTTGGCTGGATGTAGTTTTCTTATTGAAAATAAAGTGAATATCATCTCACCATTATATCAACCTTACAGGCTATTTTACTGTATAAAAACACAACATGTCCTCTGCCACCCTTGCACATATGTGTTCATAGATTTCTAGGTTGTTTTATTTAGTTTGTCACATAAACTGACTTTGAATCCCTTGAAAACAATCTATCAATTGAAATAAAGTGACATATCATAACACGTGTTTTACGTATCAAATTATCTTAAATTGTTATCTAAGAAAATAACTGTGAGTAAATGATCCTCATACGGGTTGTTAAAAGAACATCCATTTCTGCCAAAGTAAGACAAAAAAAAAAAAAAAAAGCCCCAACTGCCTTTTGTAAACGCTCGCTTCAATTTACAGAACGAACTTCCTGGTTTAACTGGGTGATAGATGCGATCACATGCGGTTTTCCGTCCAGTGAAGGGTTATTAGCAACATTTTTAATGCCTTAACCTGTGGTTAAACTTTTAAATAAAGTGGGGTCATGGTTGGGCCTTTTGACAGTTGGTCTGAGCATCTTGCTGCTTTTTTTAGTGATGATGCTGAGTTCAGAGACCTCCACAATTAGTTTGGTAGCTACATTATCACGGGGCGGTAAATGCGATGACCTGACCTACAAAAACAAAATCCAAGTTGTAATAAACACTACATTTTCTTGTTGAGTGAGCTCCATTTTATGTATTTTACAATGTCAAACAAACGTGTCGTTGACCCAAAAGACAGCAGGATGTTTTCAGTATACAACGGTGTCATATTGCGCACGGAGGAACTAAATGATAGTCGATTTATGACCAAACACAAACAGCTGGTTATCAGTACACAGAGCAAATAAGAGCAGGAGGATGATTTTTTACCACCAGCAGCACACATGTTCAGTTATAGTTTGATCAAACATTTTTCATTCAGAAGGTAAATCTTTAAGAATAGCTGAAAAGATGATTTAAGTGTATTTTAGTTCATATAATAAGATAGCTGATATAACAAGATATTTAAGGGATTTACCCCTCCCCTGGTTTGATGATGATTATAAACGTCCCTGTAAGTCGTCCCTGTTGATTTAATTGAACCCTGAATCACAGGGATTCTAAGTAAACAGGTCAGCCTGATGTCATAATCTAAATGAAACTTTGCCTCACAGGAACAGATAAGATGGATTGAAAAGTACGCATATTTTTCCCGTCAGTGACTCAGACAGGAAGGAATGTCAAAGTGGAGACTGAAGGCAGGAAGAGGAAAGTCAAATTGTTCTGCCAAAGAATGTGGGTTCTTCTGTTTCCTCAGGAAAAAAGAAAAAACTTGTTTGTCAATGCCGACTTCAGCAGCTAGAGCCAACACACTGGCCAGACCAGACTCATAATAAAGCCCAGTTCTGTCTGTATATAGTCATCATAATTTGCACCACCCATGTTAGAGTTCAGGGAGGGACAAGGAAAGAGTAAACACACACACAACCTGATGTCTTTTCTCCAGCCCTCACCTGTTTGTGCGTTTGAGGTGAGTTCAGCAGGGACCTCTGTCGTCTTGGTGCTGCAGGTGACTTCATTATGTTGACCAATCTCCTCTTCCTTTTCCCCTGCGGAATCTTCCTCTGAAGACTCGCTGCGGGAGGACACAGGAAAAAACACGTCACTTAACACGTGGATTCCCAAAGTGAATGTCGCATTCGCTTGGAAAACCAGAGGCAGAAACCAGACCCTGCACGAGTCAGAGGGGGAAAACTGTGGCTACACACACAACACACCACTAAACTCTTTATCAACCTTAAAATTCTTATTATGCTTTCATCTCATCTGTAGACCTTGTAAACACCCATCAGATACAAAGGAAAGTTTATATTTTTGGTGAATTAAATTAAAGCTTAAATAACAGAGCAAAAGTGATAAAGATGACTATTTAGAGGAATGTAATTCTATACACAGTGACACTTAACAATTACTAACATTATGTGAACTAGTAATACTGAGTGCCGGAGCAGCCATCTGCATCCTGCAATTTCCCTATCGTAGTCAAATCTTCGTAAAAAAAAAACTCTAATGCCATTTTTACACCAAAAATAACCAGATTATTTTTTAAATAGGGTAAACATGCTTAAAAATAGGCGATTGACGTTGTTTCCATTGCGGGCAGACAAGCTTGCCTTTCAGTTTTTTCCAGTTGTAGCCTGGGGACCAGTGACAGTGTTACAGAGGTTACTTTTTATTGCTTTTACTTCAGTCTCTCTTTCAAATGTAATGCCAACTGAACAATGTTTGAACGCTGCTGGAACCAAGACGGATAATAAGTTATTAAACGCCAATGTCTTTTACTTCAGCATGGAAAAGGCGGAATAATTGTGCCGATTGTATCCTTTCCCACAGAAGGCAAAAGCAAGATGTTAGTGGATTTTTTGTCCAGTCTGAAAGGGGTGTAGACCACCCCTGTGAGCTGTGTGGAGTTCATTTTTCATTCTGAAATGCTATAATTTGAATTATTTTAAGGTTCGGAAGACATTCAATCATTATTTTACAGTTAAGTAGCAAAAAAAAATGTCCTCTAAATTTAAACAGAAATTCACATAGCAGTAAAATTTGTTTATCTTTCTCCTGTAACTTAATATCTTGTGACCGCTCTTCAAAAACCCAGGGTGGAAACCAAAGGTCTCAGGACACTGATGTCATGGTGTTTTGGATGCGTTTGTGCGGACATACTTTGCTGTGTCCACGATGCAGTCATCGAGGGAGGCTGCGCTGTCTCCCACACCGCAGGACGACTCCAGGAAGCCGTCTGCTCTGGGGGGCTCCATCACCACGGCCTCAGACATGTCGGTGGATTCACACAGGGTCACTGAAAGAGGAGCGGGACAGGGCTCGTTAGCTACTGTATATTTGAGAGGTGCATCACTTACAAGCATCTGCAAAACGTAAGGAAATGTAAATAAGTCCCAACATTTCATTAGATGCAGCTCGAAAAAGCAACAACTGTTAATAAATCTCTGACTGGACGAGGAGTTTGATGTTCAACATTTGTATGATGTCCAACTCTAAGACTTCTTGTTGAGCTACTTCATTGGTGATTACCATTTAGTATATGGCTGCAACAAGTTTCATTATTGAGTAATCCTCTGTCATTTTCTCCACGAATCAGATGTTCTATTTAGTCTATTAAGTGTCTGAAATCTGTGCAAAAAGCCTGTTCTAATTTCCCCAAATCCAAGGCAATGTCCTCAAATGCCTTCCTTCGTCCAACAGAAGCACAAACTTAAAGATACTTTGTTTAAAGTTGTACAAAACAGCAGCAACTCCTCCCAGCTGAGAAGCTACAACCAGAGAATGACGGGAGTATTTGCTTAAAAATTACTTAAACAATTGATTGACTATCAAAATTTGTTGGGCTTTGTTTTAGGCTTTAATTTAGTGCACTGGGTTACTTTTCTTCTTTGTAGCATGTATCCACATCATCTGAGAAAACAGATGGTCAGATAGATAGTCGATACTGACGTAACTGATGGTAGGAATCAACCAACTTACTTCATTATTTCAGGGGCTAGTGTGTCTTTTACTTGATAACAAAACTAGACACCCACTCTCTCTTTTAGGGATACCTCCTGACTATAAAAAAAAGATAAAAGGATTGCTCCTCTGGTCTCATTGCGAGGGAGTAACAACAAATTGTGACAGCCGGCAGCTTCTAGCACTCACAAGACTCACACCTGAGTGTTGTTGGCACCAGGTCACATTACTTTTGCTAGCAGTTGTCGTTGGGGGTATGTTTACACAGCCATGCTTTTTTTTGTCTTGTGCAGTGTTGCTACATCTTACTATTATCAACCTTTATTGCTGGATTTATGAGCTGCTCAACAAATATTGTCTTTGTCTATACTACAGCTGTCTGTTGACTAAATGTGGTTGTATAGCAACAGTGTGGAGAACATATGGAGCCCAGCTGGTAAAGTGGAAAGTCTTGTTACAGATTACATTGTCCTGCTGCGAACAAAATATTGCCTTTTGTTGAAGTGGTTGGTCAACAAAACACCTTTTTAAAAACGTTTCCATTGCTGTCCCTCATCGAAATCCAATGAAAGCCATGTAGATAAAACTCAAGCTCAGGAAAACAAAGACAAATATTTCACCTCTTCCAATAAACCTGGCGCTGTAGTGTGGAAACAGCCATCAGATCCATTTCAAAAGAGTTGTTGGGACAATCCTTTTCTGCCTTTGCCATGACCTCATCACAGGAAACACATCAAAGCCTCCCAAACAATAAACCCTCACCACTCGGCCACCATCATACCAACACCTCCATGACGCTCCCGCTCATTCAAGCCCCTGAGCTGCCGCTGGCCTGTTTATCTAGGTGAACTGAAAAACACATACCAGTGGCTTCGTCTGCCTATTGTAGCAGAGCCCAATCATGACACCACTGTCAAGAGACAATCGGGTTTGGACAAGTGGAAAGAAACAGGCTCCAGGGAGGTCAGAGAGCAGGAACCAAAATATTTTCTATCACACTTCAGAGTTTGACACATATTTGCCAACCACACCTTTCCAAAAAAACTACAATACGTTCAACAGGTCAAATTGAATGTTCCGTGTGTGAATTGTTACCAAAATGTCAGAAATGAAATTGTTAGTATACAATTTCAGGACTGTGAGGAACCAGCAGCCTCAAACTGTCATTATGGTTGTAAAAGAAAAATCAATTCTTCTTCAGTCATGTGGCGAGCAGCCAGCTGACCCCGAGGAGGACTGAAGGTCTCTCAGCCGAGGAGACAAATGTCACAGGGTGGTCTCACTGCTGCTGCTCACATGGACACATGCAGAGCTGCCATTTTATTTTTGCCTCTTCCTTCCAATGCAGCTGCAAATTCCTTCAAGGACACAGCTGCGAGTGGAAGTGGGTTTCCAGACAAGTTGAGGGGGGAGGCGGGCAGAAGAAGTGGGATATGGTTTGGTCGGACATTTTGAAATCCCCTCCCCCTCCTTGGCTTATTTCTTTATGCCCCGTCATTGTTTTGGTGTTCAGCACGCGGGTCATGGGATAAGAAGGGGGAGGTGTGTGACACTGATGTTGAGAAAAGGTTCAGTCACTTGTACCCTCCAAGTCTGGACGATTATAGCCTTAGACATCAGAGTGGGAAAGCCCCGAGGCTATTTCTTGCTTGCCCCCCCTTTTTTTAATCTCCCGTTCTTCCACCATCACACGTTTAGATCACAAATAAACATTTAAGATGTATGTCTTTGATTTAGCGCCGGTGTGGCAACCACCCTGCATCTTCTCAGGCACTAACAAATGATTAAAACATCAATCATTTGTAACCAAGGGTAACTGAATCATTCACCCACGCTTTCCCCAAAAATAAAATCTCCTGCCCGGTGTGATGAACTGTCACTTTCAGATAGTGTCATAATCCACTTCCCCAAACTCTGAGGTTTACTGGTATCACCTATAGGACATCTGTGGGCCTCCCCTTGAACTTCTCAAATAACAGCAAACATAGTCGCTGAGGAAGTAGGCCTGTAGCTAGTGATTAATTACAGTCCAGAAACAAAAGATATTTGATTGATAATAATGTAATACTGAGAACAGTATCATTACAACAGAGCAACCTGAACAAGCAAATGCAGGTAGATTGCTATCAAGATTATCAGAAAGGAAGCGTTTGTTCTTTCCTCTCTTGCTGCTTTTGGGAAGTTTCCTCGACATGTGCAGGCACAACTAAGACCAGGATGATTTATCAGATGGATTAAGCACTGCGCAAACTGACATCACTAATGCAACTGCATTCATGCAATCAGGAGAGGATTATGGATGTAGGGCAGAATGTGCTTTGCACCAGCTGTTCGATTGGGAAAGAGAAAATGCAACAGTTGGAGAGACAACACTCAAACCAAGTTTTCCCTTTTATAAATATTGAAAAAGAATCTATCACATCCTCATCCTCTGACAAAAACGGGAATGCTGGCACTCTCCCCCACCCAACACCATGCCTGCAAACTTCAGTTATGCTAATCCTCTGTCAAACAGAACAGACAGAACCCCACCCCTCCCTCCAGTTTCTCCTCTCTGTTCTCAAGCATCATCTCCTCTTATCCAAGATAACAACCCGCTCCAACGACTGTCTCAGCCCGATGCTGAATCTCAAGTGAGATGGGCTGTTTTTCAATCAATACATCTTCAGTGGGCAGCTGCCACTGAACAGCTCCCAGTGCAGCAGTTTATGACTGGGCGTGCTCCTCAGCACCCTCACTAACATGTCGAGCTTAGCATTTTTTATCCTGGATTGAAATCTGTAAGCTACATTTCAATTAAATGAGGCAAGGCTTTAAATGCAGCCTTTTCAACGTTAGTCATCATCTGGCAAATTCACACAGATCGGCTGGATGGGTTACACCCTTTTGCAAGGGAGCAGCTGTCCACATGTTGTGGAGCGGGTGATTGAGCCATACATGTTACCTCTCTTGAAACGCACAGATTATTTAAATTATTACACAATTACTGTGCTCAAATCAGGCTAAAAATTAGCTATATTTAATAGTAACTGTAAGATTAATGTCAGGGAATGGTTCAGCCGAATGATAACCACAGACATTAGACAATGGCTTAACACCTGAGGTATAAAATGATATTATTCTGATCAAATCTGTCCTATCATACATGACACATACGTGTAAGCAAGCCATTTTCTCCAGGATCATTACCAAGCTGTTTCATACCAAACCTGATTCATTTAAGTGAATACTGAAGGGTAAAAGCATCTCATGCTATATGAAAGTGAAATCTAAATTTCAGTACTCACGTCGCATTGTTAGAAACTGCTTCTTTTCCCAGTTTGTATTAAAGGTTTTCTCTCAGCACGTCCACTCCTCCTCTTCTCTTTCTCTAAATGCTGTGGCCTCAGTTTGCCGCTAAACACACTCACACAAATTCACCAGCTGTCCGCTGTTTCTACAACTTGAGGAGCATATCATTCATTTTCAAACACTGGCTGGCTCAGTTGGTCCCACCCCCTGAAACCCCACCCAGACAGGACAGCCAGTTTCCTCCAGACACACACCCCCCCCCCCCCCTCCGCCATCATCCCAAAGCAACCTGATTGGCTGAAACTGCTCACACCACAAGACCTATTTTCCATATAAGGCCACGCAAACCAAATGAATAAGGTGGGGGAAGTGGCTATGAGAGTGGGCTACACACACTTACACACACACACAGGAGAGATGCTGCTGTGAAACTCAACCCATCCCCCTACAGAGATACAGCAGACACACACACACACACACACTCTGAGCACACGTTGCAGCTACGCTGGCTGAGGTTACTGTCGGATAAACGTGTATGCAAAGCTTTCTCAGGCCAGATTACAAGTGCAGCTGTGATGTCTTGTATTTATGACTTTCCACTGACTGAAATCCTTTTTATGCACAATGCAAAGACACCCACATCCTGTGACCTACATTGTTACAATATTTTCACACGTTTATCTTCCTTATCCCTTACATCTTCCACATTTTAAAGTCACTCAAAACCCATTAGAGCTGCAAATCTATTATTGAATTATCTGCATACTATTTTCACCATGACTTGTTTTGTCTATTATCCATCCAACTGTCCAAACAATACTCAGTTTACAATGGGCTGTGCGATATGGCCTTAAAATAATATCCCTATTTTTTAAAGCTATATCACGATACACAATAAACATTTCTTCAAAAGCCCTGCATTAATGTTATGGACTAGGCAACAAAATCAATTATCATCATACTTTTGACCAAATACATTGATAATATTGTATGGTAAACTACTTTAACAAAATATTGACAAAATCATAGTTTAGATTTTTTTGTAGGCAAAGTCAAGTATTACAGCACATAGAACACCCTGTTAAATTGTTGTTTCTTTACTGTATTGCAGTCTTTTAAAACCAGGACAACACTTATGTCATCACGATATGACATAAGAAAACACTTCATAAAGCTAAGGACTGGGTGACAAACTCAAAATCAGGATATTTTTAACAAAATACTGCAATGTTGATATTGCAACAATATAATAGGGATATCTACTGGTACCTTCACAAAATACTAACAATGAGATTGTTGATAAATAATCATTAACTATGTGTATATAATGACTCAACACCATTCTTTATTCTTCAGATTGACACTGACAACAATGTAAAACTGGAGTCAGACTCCAACAAAGCAATTTCCAATTCCATTTCTGACACATTGTAGAATATCTACAACCTACTCCAAGATTGCACTGGCGGAAAGTAAGTACATTTACTCAAGTACTGTGCAAATGTGATGAACGGTACTTGTGATAGTAATACTTGAGTATTTTCATTATGTGCAACTTCATCCATCCACTCCTCCATAATTCAAATGGGAAACACTGTACTTTTTAAATGCAAGACCTTTACTGGTAATGGAGTATTTTTTGCAGTGCGGTATTGTTTCTCTTACTTATCATTTGAATACTTGATCCACCATTGCGAAATAGTAGGTCATCATAACACAGATGCTTAAGGTTCTCATCATAACTAAAACATTGCAGACATAGCATTAAATATACTAAATCCAGTAAGTCACCTAGCAGGTAAAAAGCTTTTCTCCGGGGACTGATGTCTTCTAAGCAGCGACTGCATTACTTACAACATTGTTGTCAACCTAATTTAAGCCCATGGACTAAAATCAAAGCTGTCAGCCCAATTATAGAGCTTGACAAGTCAATCCTGTAGTTCTTGTTCTCGTGAGCCATGACCTGATATACAGGCTACTAAGACAAAGGCAGCAGCTCAAGAGAGGAAAAAAGACTGCAGGAAGCGAAGATGAATTCAAAGAGCTGCCCATGGTAAAACTATTTGCTGTTGGCAAACACTGCACTTGATACAACTATGAAAATAAAGGAGTGAAAAAAAGGTCATGCACTCTCGTAAATGAGTCTGCCTCTGTGAGGGAAGTGTGGGTGTGGATTCGTTGCTAAGAAGACATTTTGTTTAATACCTTAACCTGTGGGTAACTACTATGAGAGTAGGGTGAAATTGATTCAGACAGGGAAAGTCACTAATCAAATACTCAAGCAGCACCAGTGGTTAAAAAAAAAAGAAAAAACCCAGTCTCACTGGGGGATTAGATCAGAGGAGTTTCCTTCACAGTTTCCCCTAAACTCCCGCCTCCAACAGTCAATAGGTCAAGTAGTTCAAGTGGGGGAAGCAGGAAGCAGACACATTTTCTATTCAATTCTAATTCAAATTTGTGGTGTAAGAACTAAAACATTGCTTACTCTAATTTTATTCTATTTCCACAAGAAAAAAAAGTTTTTTTTTTACCAATACCTTCATTCAAAATAGGACAGTTTCATTTTCTTTTTCAACTGAGAAAAACACACTCACATACACCTCAGAATGCAAACAATATATACATATATATATATATATATATATATATATATATATATATATAATATATATATATATATATAATATATATATATATATATATATATATATATATATATATATATATATATATATATATAAAGGCTTATTTCTGAAGATCAGTCTGAAATCATCTCACACAGGCAGAAGCTCAAATTACTTCATATATAATGTGCCATCACGACTTCACTATAGCAAGATCAGGCTCAGCCAATTGCCACGAGAGACGAAAACGCAGAGCCACCACACCACAGTGTCACATGACAGGCAGAAGCCAGCTGATCCCTTCTACCCATGCGCAAATGCTGAAATGCTGCAGGATGCGTTAAGTGCTGATGCACCCTGCACTGAGGTTACTGTCGGTCAGTGACATCCTCTCTCTCAGCCCACACTCTGCTGAGGCTGCTAAGGCAATAACAGGCAAGGAACCAATTACATTTACTCTGTAGTAAAGTGCTGTACTGAAGTTCAATCACGATTAAAATTAATAAAGTATTTCCATTTTCTGTATACTGTATACACACTACCAGATTCTAATGAATGCTACAAAATGTAATAAACAAAGAAATGACGTTAACAATTCAAAATACAAGGCTTTCTTAATGTTCAGTGGCAACAATCTACCCACATTTACCAGCTGAAATAAAAAAAATAAAAGTAACCCAAAAATACAATGTACATTTAGGGTATCATGATATGCTAGTATTAATCAGGATTGTGACAATATCAATTTTTCACTGGATAATATATGGCCAGAAGACTTCACAAAAACAATACATTTAGAACATTTTGAAACTCAGTCAAATACATCTTAAATTTGTTAATTGAGTATTTTGCCTGTTATTATTTTGTCAAATAGATAATAGTCCATAAATGTCTGTCATTCGACATGATTTTGAACATGATGTTACATGTCTATTATCAACACAATATCAATATAACATTTTTTTCAATCAGTTATTGTCCATACCGGCTAATGGCAACACCCCTTGTCTTGATAACTTTGACATGAGATAATGTGTAATAATTCCTATATCAAAATGTTCTGTAAAAAAATAAAGCACCTGAAGGCAGGTTGCCATGTATATTTATGGTTCTCTCACTACCTCCCTACACTCAGATGGGGTCATACTGAGTGTAATTCATTCGCCTACAAATAGACAAAACCCAAAAACAAAGTTAATACATTTGACAAATATAAATATTTTTTGTGTACTTAAACCACCAAACTCAAAATACTGGGTTTCTTTATAGTGTTGCATCATTACCAATATCATCTTACATTACTGGATAATTTGATTCATGCCATACAATGTCATGAGTGTGTCCGCTTCGTCAGGGTTGCGGGATGTTGCAGCTTTTTATCCCCCCTGGGGGGTTGCGGGGCTTACTGGGGCCAAATCCAGTTCGACTCATGGGCGAAGGCCAGGGTACACCCGGAACGAATCGCCAGCTCATTGCAGGACCCTTACTGATGGCAGTGGCTGCCCCACAGGGTGCCAACTGCACATCAGGAGCAATTCCGGGGTTCAGTATCTTGCTCAAGGATACTTCGGCATGTAGCTCAGTCCCACCCCAGGGGAGCAGGGGATTCGAACCAGCAACCTTCCGATCACTGGTCCACCAGCTCTACCCACTGAGCCGCCCGTTGTGTGGCGTGTGTTGTGATGTATGAATTTAATATACTGTGTGGTAGTATAACCCATAACAACACTTATATTTGATAAGGGGATCAAATATTTTGAATCTAGAACTTAATGTGTAAAGTAACTATAGCTGTAATAAAAATGTACTGGCGTAAAGAGCATAACCTTCCATCTTAAAAACAGTTGAGCGGTCCAGACGTGTAAAGCAGCAGAAAACAGAAATACAAGACACATTTATAAATAACAAAATACATATCCATGAATACATTTTTAAAAAATCCATACCTGGACAGAAACATTTCAGTTTTCTAGAGTAAATGTTGTGTAAAGCTGAAAATACAATGATATTCTTTTACCTTGGGTAATGAGGTGTTCAGGTTTCTGGCATCCAGTTCAGTATTGCACCCTAATAGCTTAGCTCATGGACGTGTAGTGTGTTTAAAATGTTAACATTTTCAGAAATAGGTGAAGGGAAAACCAAATGAGTTAGCTTATAGATGATAATGTAGCAGGTGCTAACAAGCTAAACACAGCTAGCCGAGGTGCGGGATTTCATTACTATGGATCTGCCGTTGGCGTTGCCGAAGTTACGCCCCTTCCGGTTTGCGCCATGGTTCCTTCTTTTGGAAAAACTTTTATGGTGGTGAATGGAGGGAAACAAATATTTTTTTCTGATCCCGCTTGAGTTGTGCCATGAACTACACATATGATGTTTGTCAATATAAAATATAATTTTCCAAGTCAGGAAAGTATCAGTTTGCCATAAAACTAATTAAGTATGAGACAGAAAATACTTAATTACAAAGACTACAGTCGTGTTGGTGACGTCATCACGTAGAACGGTTACCAAAACCCGTACCGTAAACATTGTGGAGCCGTTCCTGTAAGTTTATAGTTTGCCTGCGAAACTGACGAACTGCCCTTTCACGTTGATGCAGTTCTCAGTATAACCAGATTTATTGTGATTTTCATCTGTTTTTGAGTAGCTTTTCTGCTGTGCCGAGTTGGCGGCCATGTCGGTGTTGGTGACGTGTGTTGAGTGAGACGATGTTTTTCACTGAGAGGTTTACCTTTTTTATTTATGTATTTATTTTCTGTATCAACTATTTGTTTTTCAATTATTGTTATTGTAATGTTTACCCTGTTGTTTCCATCATTACTGCACTGTTACTATGTATGTTTTGTAAAAAAGTGTTAAATAAAGCTGTTAAAGCTAAACAAACAAACAAAAAAACAAACTACACGATATTTTACTATATTCACGAGAAACTGCGAGTTTCTTGACTCTTTCTTTTAAATTGACAAACGTGTAGTTCATGGCACAACTCAAACGGGATCAGAAAATGATTTGTCTCTCTCCATTCACTACCATACGAAATTTTTCCCAAAATAAGTCCCATGTGGAAATCCGGAAGTTGCGTGAATTCGTATCTCTATGCGGCCTTTATAAATCCATATGATTAATGGTCCATAAATGCATCTTGGCTAAGAACTAAAATCACGTTATCAAGACCTAATGATAAGGAGATAATAGTCTTAGCTGTGTGGCCGTTTAACTGGTAAGGGATAAACTCGTGTGTAATGATTTGACTTTGGCTTTAACGAGACTAATAATCTCAGTTAATTGGCACATATGGATTATTCTTAAATAGATAAACTCGACAGTTTGTGGCTTGATGCTGGACTTATGTTAACTGGAGTGACAGATGATAAGATTACCTAAATAAGCAGCAGTTATTAATTCAAGGTGGTGGACTTACCTCTTTGTTTTGGTGAATATGCCCGGTTTCGGATGAGCTACTTGTGAGTTCTCCTGTCACTGGCAGAGGCTCAATAAGTCCATGGTGAGTGTGACTGAACTCTGACACCTGTTTTACACCGTTTTACAGCTTCAGAATTGCCTCCCATCCACCATGACTCACATTGAGTATATTGTTTGTAAACACTACTGTAAACACTGAACACTTCTTTTCATTCTAAAAGGTATTTTCTATCTTTTATTGTGTATTTCCATTTTATCTATGATTCTTGCCTTTTGCAGTACTTTGGTTTTTTCTTTGTGTATTCCTCTAGGTTTATTATTTAGCACTAAAATACCAATGCAAGTGCCTTTTTATGTTGGGCAATGTATTAAGGTGTATCAAGGTTAGTTTATATATGTGTGTGTGTGTGTGTGTGTTTGAAGTAGAATAGAATGAAATGTAAATAAAATAATTAAACAAAATTCCCCTGTTACTTTTATAGGCCTATATATAGGCTACCTGTAGGTGTATACACAGGCAAAAAAAAACAGAAAAGAAACAAAAAGAAACAAATGTGATTCCAAAAAAAATGCATGTATGGCAGGATATGTGCACAAGTAAATCTAATTTCTGAAGATGCATTATCCAGGAAAATAATACAAATTGATAAAATCTTGGCAGTTCCAAGTCTACCCAGTGCAGCCCTTCCTGAAACCAGATGGAAATTAGTGTCCACACATTTCCTATTATATTTTCCCAGAGACAAAAACAACACCACACCACCCATAGATGGTAACATAGCCTATACAATGATGAAGGCTGTCAATTTAAAAGTGCAAAAGCAACCAGTTTTCTGACTGCCTCAGTTTCCAGAAGAGCCAGACTAATGCAAGATTATTTTGTGGGTGATTTAAGACCATTTAACAACAAACTTTACTGTCTAAAATTACATCAGTGCACTACTGTAAGCATCTCTTTCTGCATTATAATCTCCAAACAAAGTTACAGACGAGGTACAAATATAGCATCTATGTCACCCAGTGAATATATATATATATATATAAATATATATATATATATATATATATATATATATATATATATATATATATATATATATATATATATATATATATATATATATATATATATATATTTATCAAAATATAAACTTGACTTGGAATCATAGTCATCTTTTGGTAAAATATATGCAGAGACTTTAGTTCAGTGTCACTTGGAGAAGTTACCTGGAATAACCTAAATCTTTTTCAGAATCATTGCATGTGTCTGTCATATAAGCTATTAAGCTGAATCTTTTAGCACATTATTTCCCACTTTTAAATAAATGTAATTTAATATTATAAATATATTTAATATTCATATTTACTTTTTTCAGAAATGTTTGAGATTGTTTTTCTTCATGTAGTTGTAGTTGTACTGCTTATATATTCCTGAAAAAAAATTCAATGGGTAGTCCAGCAATTCTGTCTTACATAAGTGTGGACACTGCAAGGTCATAGTCAAAGCAGCAGAGGCAGACATCCTGACTTTTAGCCAATGGGTCAAACTCCAAAAAAGCTGGATCCGACAATTTTCATGATTTAACTCAATAGTGTCTTTCATCATGTCATGTGGCCATTATGTTAAATAGTGTAATTCTAAAGTCCAAACTGAGGTATTGCTTAAATTGTCAAACTTTGGTAAGCTCCCTCCAAAGTCCAGAGACTTCTTCGTGATGAGGAGATGAGCTACGTGTGTAAAATTGTAATACATTTAATTTCTCATCATGATAATCTAAAATCTTTATAGAATGACTGAATCTTTTATTTATTTGTTTTGGCCTAAAAGCTGTCAAATTAAATATCTAGTTAAACATATACAAATCATCAATTTTTATTTTTTTTTTTTAACTTATATGATGTCACCCTCCCCATGTTTTCCCCAAGTACCAAAGAAAAAACACAGACATGATCTGGTCCTCATTTGGCTGTTTCTTATGTATGAGAATCTTTTGTCAACCTCCTTGTCCAGCCCCAATATTAATAAAAATAAAAAATACTAAAGGGTCAAACATCAATGCCCACTGACATCTTTATTTTCTTTATCTGCAGTGCTTAAAATGACGGAAAAAAAAAATAAAAAATCTCATGCCCCTTTCCACCCGAGTGTAGCAACTGTCTCCTGATAAAGCTATGATGTAAACTGTCTGATATTGAGCCCTTGAGACACTGTTTGCATTGACAAATCAATAAGTAGATCAAAGGGGAGCACACTCAGTCTGGTTCTGCATGGTGTAGTATCTCAGCGAAGCATTTGTCTGAATTTAATCAAGGCAACCTGAAAGTAACCTGTTCATCAGACACACTGCCACCACCTTGTATTACAGACATATGCTGCCACCATGTGCTGAAGATATAAAATGCAGCTTAACAACAGGAGGAAAGGAAAAGGAAAATAATAATTTATGTATTATAGACACGTTTTAAATACCTTTTTAAAATTGAAATCAATAATAATATTTCAGTAACATATGTACAAGGGATAGAGTGAGTTTTGACCTGGACGAATGTCAGGGCTGAATTCTGCGTTTTTCCGATAAATGTTATTTGTGTCTTTTGTGTCCAGTCATCAATAAATGCATTAATGAAATTGGGCCACTTGGGTATCCTTTTTTCTGTCTGTAGTCACCACTCTGTGGTCTCACTCAGTGTCCCAATCAGAACACTATCAGATTGGTAACACACATGAAATGTTAATAAGAAAATATACTTAGTCACTTTCCATTCTTAAGTTTGAACAGGGGTCGAATGATATAGCTTTTTCAGGGCTGATAGATAGATAGATAGATAGATAGATAGATAGATAGATAGATAGATAGATAGATAGATAGCAGTTCACGTAAGATGTCAAAAAACTCATTATAACACACAATATAAAACAGATATCCAAAGAATTAGATATCAAAGGGATAAAAAACTGATATTTTAGAAATTAGGAACACCCAGTGATTGAATAATCCTAAATAGAATTTAACCAAATACTGTACTAAAGTACAATTTTGAGGTACTTTGCATGAGTCTTTCTGTTTATACTTCCACTCCACTCCAATTATTTGATATATAATTTAGTTACTAGTTTGTTTGCAGAATCATATTATTGCATTGTTTATAGGCTATTAATTGTGATGTTACCAGAAGCACATTTTTAAAATTAGTTTATCTTATTGGCAAGCTGATGATATGCAATCCGGATTATCGGAAGAATGCTGAATATGGGCCCCAATAATCGTCCAGGCTACCCATAAATTTGACACCAAAATTTTGAAGAGTATAGGTTATTGGTCTCTTTGATTACTAATAATTTTCATCAGCCATGAAAAAACATATCGTTAGAACCTAATACCTAATATATTCACGTATAACAAAAAAAATGTTATTGAAGATGATTTTCAAATTACACAGAATCACAGTAAATAAAAGTTATACAAATATTTCAGTTTTGTTCATTTTTTTTTTTTTTTTTTTTTTTTTTACTTTTCTTGGAGCCCAATTAAAGTGTTGTAATATATAGCTGTCAACAAGAAAGTAAGTCAATTACAATAATTTTAAAGGTGCACTATGTAGCTTTGGGGAAAAAAATTTTAATCAGAGGTGAAAGATCTTCACTGACTGATTTTTTTTTTAGCCTAAACAAACAAACTGTCTTCATTCTCGTCACTGAATAACCCGAATAAACAAACTGATGTTAAAGGACAACACAAATACATATTGCTATACTTTGTTCACAGGTGGCTGTCCCTGACACCGTTTTTAGCTTCAAACATCATTCTGGGGACTTTATCTTCCTCTGAGAACAGTTTATTCAGTTATGGAAAATTTGTTTTTATTATTACCTTATTCATATTGTAAATATAAAAAATCAGAGTTTGAATTACTTCTTTAAAACTACATAGTGTCCCTTTAATGAAGAAGATAATGTATTTTTCACAAAAGAAAAATACAACTGTCGTCAGTTTGATATTTACAGGCACACGTGATACAAACAGTAATATATTAGAAACATAACTTATGCATATGGCACTTCCATCAGTCCCCTGGCTTAGAGCACCACCTAGTGGTCCCAATCATTACAGCTTTATTTAATTAGGCGGGGCTCTTGTCCCTTTGGCCCCTCCCCTTCATAGTGAGGGCCCTGACGTAGACACTTGAGGGTAGCAACAGTTGCCTCGAGACCCCCTCGCGCCATAGTGACTGTAGCCGTGGAGACAGTTACTTACCAACGGGCGCAACACTCAGCAACAGCAGCAGCAGCATCTGGAAGTGACCGAACGAGTGGGAGAGAGGGGAAAGAGAAACTTTTCTCAAGGCAAAGGTGACTATATTTTTTATAGAATGTAGATTCTGTGTTCATCTTGATTTGGTGAAAAATGCTCTGGGATCGAATGTGCTGCTGCAACAGTCTTGGGTATTTTCCACAACATAACTTTCCCTTCTTTACGGCATCCGCCCCAAGTTGAGAACGGCTTTTCACTCTCCATTTAACCGACATTCACCTTATGCTAGCTGCTTCTTCCTTCACCCAAAGTGGGAAATTATCTCTTTCACCTCTGCTACTTTTTTAAAAAAACGTTACACACAGGTTCAACGTTACTCCAACTCAAAAATCGGTCCAACAGACCTTTACACTTGTTGCTACGTTGTGTAGTTGAGATGTGAACGTACTTCCAGCTCAGTCCCAGCAGGATGGATGGTTCAGGCAACCAGTCAAGCTACGGCTAATGCTAACTTGGACAAGCAGCAGCGATGAGCGCGAGTTCAGTTGTGAGTTCAGCCGTTTGTCGTGTTGTCGACGGCTCCCCTGTGTCTCTAGTCACACAACACGGACTAACTTCATTTTCGGAGTATGTTTCTCAGAACCACCGTGTCCAAGCAGGTGGAAATGTAGCTAGCAGCGTTAGCAACGTTGGTCCTGGTGCTCAAACTGGAACTAATGTCCGCCGCAAGCGAGCGTGAACTCAGCAGGAGGGTAACTTTCATTTCAACACGCAGTTTATCGCCTCTCTTTGCTCGATGTACACTTACAAACTAAACCGTGTTAAATAATATGACAGTGTCGCGCAGGGATATATGAACTTCTGCATGCGATCTTACGACACTCAACGTTCAAACGTCTCTGAACCTGATGCTTCCACTGGTCTCTGTCTCAGGAGCATAACGTTAGTAAACTGTCCAGATCCGCTAATCTTTGCTTATCACACTTTAAAACGTTTGCTGTCTAAATGAAACAACTTCACAAAGTTTTGATGTTTTTAATATTTCAGAAATAGCTTGAATAACTTGTTATGTGCAGCTAGGTGGTGCTATGATGGTTCTTTTATACTGCTCTGCCTTGTTTTTACAGCCTTGTGTGACAGAATAAGTATTTAAGGTACTGTTTTTATGTGCTTTCAAAACAAGGCATTAAGTAAGATACACTTGTACAATATATATTAAGATGAATCAATCCATATCCTCTGACTTATTTCATGGCAAGCAACTCCATCCTAATCTTTCCAGTTTATTTGATGCTGTAGAACTTAAAGCAAATTGTATGTTAATAACCAAGTTATTCTCAGTGGCAGTACTTCATTGTCCAAGGGGCAGGTCTCATTGGGGGTTCTGTTTGACCTCTCTTTAGCGTTGACGGCTCATATCAATCTGTTCTAAAGCAATAATGAGAAACCAGGGAAAAGTAGACCCGGATGATTTTGAACAATAGTTTTACAGTGTGGTTGCTGCAGATTTCCATACCTTTTTTCTCCTTGTGGGAGTCTGTCTCTGTCTGTCCCCAGAGATACATTAATTCTAATGAACTATCTTTTCAGAGACAGCTGTCAGGTGCTCGGTCATTTGTAATGTCTGCTATTGAAGCATCGGGGAGAGTCATTGCAGCATGAAAATGTCTCTAATTAATGCCCTCTCTGCGTGATTCTAGTTATAAACTTTCAAATTTGTATTCACATAAAGTATTTATCTTGTAGAGGAAGAGAGGCAGATAATTAATTTAAGGAGATGTATTAATGACTTGGCCTGATTTCCTTTTTAGGTGAAAGGAGGACAAAAAGCAGGTATGAGTGTGGATATATTAATCATTAGTTATATCTTAGCTGCATAGTGTATCAAAATGAAGTCTACATGAAGTTTAAGGAAGGAATTGAATATGGATTAACAGAAGACTCGGCTTGTTTTGGAGTAAGTGTCAAGCAAAGAGACTTAAACTTTGATTGGCCAAACAACTCGCCGCAGCTACAAAGAAAATAAGGAGAAGACTGCGCTGAAACACTGTGTGTAACCCCCACCAACCCCACCCCCCCAATTTGAGCGTGACACTGTTATGTTTACATGGCAACTTGATACACAAATACACCCAAGTCATGGAAAGAAAAGGGATGGAGTGGGCCAGGGGGTGAAATGTTATTCTTTTTAAAAGTCAGTGTTTTTAATCAGGTTATTTTCATCTCCTCCTTTGTGGTGAGAGTGCAAAACTTTGGCTTGCAGAGGCAGGTCAAAAAAAATGGTGCTTGGGGAGGAGAGTTTTTTTCACTGGCTTGCAAAGTACAGAACATTATAAATGAGGATGTCATTTTGAAAGGGGGAGTAAATTATTTTTTTTATTGTATTTTTCTTTTGTTGATTACTTCTTGCAATCTGTCTATATCCTTCTGAATTTCCCTAATCAGGTTGGGCTTTATTGGCCCAACCTGTGATCGTGGTCGAGCTTTAGTCCACTTTAGCAACGAGTGCCACTCTGGCCTGTGATTTACAGAAAAATTATGCCCTTTCTTTAGATCAAACCTCCCCTCCTCTAGCCTTCTCTCTCGAGTTTCTAGTATGAATGTGCATAGCCCTGTGCACCGTTGCCTGTGTGCCATTTTGAGTGTTTAATGGACCCATGTGTGTAGTACAGTTCAGCTATCAATAGGACAGCTGCAGTGGTCTCTCGGGCAGCGGGTGACCTGACACAGCTTTTGGTCACATGTTCTGTGTGAGTGTGTGTGCACATACATGAGTGTGCTTGTTTGTGTGTTTGCCCGCGCTGTATTTAGCTTATCTTGATGAGGCCTACGGTTGCCTCGGGGAGAAGTTCCATTCAATAGCTTGTTACAGATATAGACATAGACCCAGATACTGCCATCCGTTTTGGCGCTGCTACAGTTGATCATATTCATATAGTTGCATTTACCTCCTGCTGAGCTAACTGAACTGCACCTTTCATTGTTTGTTATTAACACAGTTTTAATGGGTTATCCCATAACTCCAGTCAAAGGCATGTCAGAAAATCACAGAGCAAAGCAGAAGCACAGAGAGGAGAATGCCTTGTGGGGCTTGTTAAGTAGAAAATAATAGTGCCATTTGTACACATGAAATGTTTCAGTTTCATAATATTCATAATTCATTTACTTGTGAAGGGCTTTTCATTTAAAGCAATGTGCCGTTAGTTTTATACAAGTGTGTTGAAAGGAAAACAGTCTAAGTGTCCTCGTGATTTTCACATCAAATCTTCCAGCAACAGAGATTTTGGAAATCATTGTAGGCCTATGCTGCTAGGATACAAAGAAACAAATCTTGTCATATACCAAAAAAATGTTGCCACTGATTAGCCCTCGCACTGTGGCAACAAGTTGAAACTCGTTGCGAAACGAAATGTTTTTCAGTCTGTCTCTTCTGTCTGTGTGTGTCATCAGGGGCATTCTTAACATTCCACCTGTTTGTATCGTAGCTGCACAACTGCTAATTAAATTTCCTGCCACAAACAGCAGACAAGGCACTGACATTTGCATTACAATGCTGGACCCCCCTCTTTCAGGATGGGATAGTAGCAGCCCCCCCCTCACTTTCCCTTTCTTTTGCAGAGCTTTAGGCTAGTTTGTTAAGAAATGTTTATTTGGCTAAAAAAAGAGTTCCTGTCAGTGTAAACCTGCTACAGAGTAATTACCAGGACCAAATCTGAGTCTGTAGTGGGGTGAGATTTGACCAGATTTGCAATGGAGTAGACCCAGACAGTATTTGGAATTACATTTGTTGGGTCTTAAGCATAGCTTTGCAGAAGCTCTTTAATTAGGAGATTTGGTGGAGAACAATAGCAGAGGACGCCATTGTAACAGGTGGAAACAACCCTGTTTCATCCCAATAGCGGATCTTTATTTAGTGCAGGCTTCATAACTCTTTCCTGATCTTTGAGGACTGTCTCTTCCTGCTCATTAGCTTCAGAGAAAGGCAAATTGTAATGTTGCGATGTTTAATACATAGGGTAGTTTTAATGGCAGCGTTGTATACTAATTAACTTTCCATGTAAGAATTAATGTATTTGTGTTGTCTGACTGAAAACTAAATGGAAGGCAAATGAAATACAATTAGTTGAGGTTACGAAAAACTGGAACATAAAAAGTACCAATTTATATACCAGTAGACAGGATGTGAACCGTATCCTGTCACAACCTTTTACTGCATGTTGTATGATTGCCATCTTGATGCAAATTGCCATGCAGGAACACATTTCAGATCGTTAAGTAATTTGATGTTTAATGATCTGAAAATGACACTGAATAGGATTAGTGTGTGTGAATGCTGCTGATATTATGTAACTCATAATTTTTAGTATCTAAAGCTTATCACTAGATCTGGATTCAGTGAAGATCCAGATCCTTTTCATGGAAGAGGACATGGTAGTTTGACTTAAATGATTCTGAAGTTTTGAGTTCTGCCTATATATTTCTGTACTGACAGTGCGCCATTTTAAATCACTAGGATATGTAATACATTGTATTAAACACATTCAATGACATATAAATGTGGTAACTAGTTAAAGGTGTCTGTGTACTAAGTCAAGGCAAACCCTAGGGCTGCTGTCTAGATACCTAACTGAGCCATTAGCTGATAAGTTAATGGTAGCTAGCTACAGCCAAGGATAGCTAGCAAAGAGCTGCAGTTGTAAGTACTCCGTTGATATGCTCCACCCTATGTGTTCAGAGCTATCTTTTTATTCTTGCTATAATTTAAAAATGACACCTTTTTAATGCAGCAGTATCATAACTAAAAGTGCAGTGACAGACTTGAATCTTGTGTGACTGGCAGCTCTCCCTGTGACCAGCAATCAGGTATGACCTGTCAGATTTTGATTGAGACCATGTTTACTATCCCATGTCTTGTACAGGTTTTTTTTTTCTTTCAAAGAGGCCTTAAATACTTAAATCTGAGATGTTGGCAAGTATTCACTGTAAGAACAACCGACACTTGGATCTGTCTCAAATTTCAAGCATTAACTGGTGACTCATTGTTTGTGTTAAGTTGTGCCTGTGAAAGCAGGCTGCTCATACAGTATGGTTATTCTCAGTGTCATATCTGTGTAGAGTTAAAGCTCGCCAAGAAGGCAGAGTCCTCCAAAGCAACAAAACGCTTAGCTCAAGTTGATCGGTCAAGATCGAGACAGCATGCTGCCAGCATCTGAGGTCATCTCTGCAGAATGTGGGTTCCTGGGAAATAAAACCTCCACAGTACACAGAGTCCACAGGTTGGAAACACACCTGTTCAGCAGATTTAAGAGCATTAGTGTGTGAGCATTTTGCATATGCGGTGACTGTGGCTATATTCCAACGGAATGGGATACAAGTTTGGGCTCGACTAAAGCAATTGTAAATCGCTCAAAGTTGTCAGTCTTGTTGATTGGTTTTGATGTTAACACTTTGTGAAGGTTTTCAAAGAGACAGCAGCATTACCTGAGGCAAGGAGACTGTATTATTTATTATTATTTATTGTTTGTCTGATAGTTCTATAGAAATGTCATTAACTTGCTAACAGGTTTCAGAAAATTGTTTGAAAATGTAGGCCCTGGCCTAAGGACCAAGTGGGATTAGTTTTTTATATTGGACAAAAAATGGCATGTCGGCTAACCAGGTGCATTTTTTTCCGACTCATGGAATTACAGATTTTACTTAAAAGAAGGAGATTAAATTGTCCAATATTTAATATTCAGGCAGTACAACATGGTCAAAATAAAAAAAAATTATTTTGACCATGTGGCTGGTGGCTGTAGCTCAGGATGTAGAATTGGTCGTCCAGTAATCGAAAGGGAGCTGGTTTGAAGTATCCTTGAGATAGATACTGAACCCCAAATGTGTGTGAGTGGGTGAATGCGACAAATGTTGTAAATTTCGAGCAGTCTGTAGACTGGAAAAAGTGCAATAGAAATGCGAATTTAACATTTTAATCCTGTTGCGATATATTGGACAGATATTTAGATTGTGATATGATCCATAATCAGTGGGAACTAAAAATGTTCATTTTCACCTAAAAAGACTATTAAACCCATGATGATGTGACATTTGTGGGGGTCTATGCCACACAAAGAACAGTTCCTACATCTGGAGAGCAAGATTTATTGTCCAGGGCATCTGTCACATTTTACCTTCATCAAAAAATCGCTGCTTCTGCGCCTTGACCATATTGCAATTTTGATAATTTTTTGATCAATTGTGCAGCTTTATTTTCCATTAATAAAACAAAGCAATGTGCTCGTCAGTGGGTGCTGTGTGCTCCCTTGGTCCTCTGGTTTTGTAAATGCATTCACGGTGATGTAATGACTTTAAGAAGAGTCCCATTATTGTGCCCTGGATCTAGCTGTGACTATGTTTAAATTGAAGTTCAGCTAATCTTCACACGTTGTGATGAATGTAAAGGCCTTGAAGTGACTTAAAGGGTTAAAAAAGTTGTTGCATTATTGTATGTATTGTTATCAAGTGTTCTTCAGCGTGTGCCAAACATTTCTAACGATTTTGGAGATGGTGAATAAAACGGATGAAAAATAATTTTAACTGTAGCATTTTAACATCTTTAGGCTCCACCATCTTCAGCCAGCTGACTTGAGTGAAGTTCCCTCCTCTGTGTCAACAGGATGGCAGCCTTGGAACACATTAGTTTGATATTCATAGAGCAGAGAGACGCCCACACGAATGAGTATAGCCTGATTACATTCTCTGTGGTGACCATCTCCCTGCTTGTCTTTAATGTGTTTTCCAGTTTAACTTCTCAAAATGTTCACTTCAAATCTTATTCTTCATCATGAGATGTTAGATGTTGAGGATGAGGGCTGAAGGTTGGGGAAAGTGTGTGTGTGCGCGTGTGTGTGTGTGTGGTGGGGGGTGGTTGTGGAAATCTGGAATGGGTTAGAAGAGGTGGGGCGTTGGGGGAGGAAGTTGCTAGTGTAGAGCATGGGCGAACACACAATCTCCATGGCAACAGTTTGATCTTTCTCTTTGTGGCTGTCAGGCCTGCAGCGCACATGGTGACGGAGTGGACAGGGTGTGCTGATGACCAGAGGTGGGGAGGTGAGCTGGAGAGGGGAGGGGGGGTGCTTGGATCAGAGACAGTGGTCAGTGCTTCCTATTTCTGCTCTCTCTCTCTCCCCTCTGCCATCTGCAGACCCCAAGAGCTGCTTTGATTGGATTAGCCATGAATTAATGAGACAGGCTTGAAGAACAGCCTCTGTTGTGGAAATCTCTTATCATATCTTAATTCGCTCTTTGTGTGAGAGCGTGTGCCTCTGTGATCTTATGTTTTTTTTTTAATGAACTCAAAGAAAAGCAAGCCTTGTTTGTTTAACATCCCCAACGTTTTTTGGTGAAATTGTTTTTAAGTAAAATTATAGATCTCAAATCACAGAACATATCTTAGAGTCTCACCAGACACCCTGTTTCTCCTCACTCATTAAAAATGGGACTGAGATAAATCTGCTTGGTGCCCCTCAAATGTGCTCCATTTAAATGCAACAAGTGTTTTTTTCTGTTTGAAAAAGTACAGCTCTGCTGAAAGCCACTTTACTATCTCTTTTGCCTAAAGAACATTGGAAAAACACGACTTGGTTTGGAAAGTGTTGTTTTTGGGTGGCATGACTGTAAAGTAACCTTGAAGAAAAGACTGTTGTCTCCTTGATGACTTAAACATTCCTCCTTCTTTCTGAGCTCAGAGTAGTTACAAAAACAGATCACTTCATCCTGTCCTCTTCAATCAAGTTTAAACCGGCATAAAGTCTGTACATTTTTTAAATAACTGCAACGCAGGACTAACTCTGCCTCAGTGTCCCCTGGTGTCTGAAATTAATAGCTTACATAGTATTTATTGTTGTAAGTTTCTACTTAGCGTGCGATAGAGGGATCAGGTGGGGGGATGGCATTGTTTGGTTTGGGAAGTATTCTGTTGGTTGCATAGCAACAGGCTCCTGGAAACGGGAGTGGACGGTGTTGCCAGTAGCAACGGTTGTTGCTCTGCAAACAATGTGGGCCAGTGCAAACATGAGCCAAGACTGTGGGCTCCTGCTTTTAATTGAACATCTGTATGTGTTTTTCTCTGATTGAAGTCTGTTTAAGTGAGATCTGTCAGTGACAGAGGTTTAAATCTTGTCTGCACTGTAAACTAAGGCGTTAATGACAGTTTTTGAGGCTTCAGGGTTCTTAAAGTATGTCTCTTCTTGTTTCCGTGTAGCTTAAAACTCAGGTAAGTCTTGAAAGGAAGGGCTGTGGTTATAATGTTAACTGCTCATCTGCGATTTGCCCAAATTAAGCCAGGCTCACGAACTTGACAGGAACACAGACCGTGCGCGTGTGTGTGTGCGTGTGTGTGTGTGTGTGTGTTTTGTCTCTGGGTTGGCAGAAAGGTTTGGGCTTCACAGCAGCCCATCCAAAGTAGCAGTTTTGAAGCAGTATGCTACGTCTCCCGCTGTGTTGTACCTTTGTGCCTTTCAGAGCTGCTAGTGGGGATATTGTGTGGCTTTTAACCTTCTCTGAACACTCAGCAGAAAGACTCCTCTCTGCCTGCGGTCTGTCCTCCAACCCAGTGATTTGACACACTTCCCCATCCCTATTAAAGCCAGAGCTTGAATTGAGTTTTAATGGGTGAAAACATACAGGTCAGTGCAGTTTCCTCATCCCCACCATCTTGTCATGCCACCCACTCCTTGATGACATAAAGAAGCCCACAGGCTTGTGTCACTTCCTCGGGTGAAAATGACAAGTCTGATGAGAAATGATGGGATTGTTGCAAGTTTATTTATAATAACTGACACTCCATAGACTAATTCCTTGCTTTAGAAAGATGCTTGAGCATTACAGTGATGCTTAAAATATTCACTCCTTGTTAGCATCATTCAGATAATAGTCTTACTTTAATGAGAAAAATAAAGAGGCGTGAAGACATATTGTTTGCATGTAAATGCTAAATGTGCTGTGTGCTAACACATAAGTTGAGGACAGAATCAGAGGGCTGCTCAGGATTGTGTGTCTGAAGATTGACACACAGTAGGGATTTCAAAATAGCCCTCCTCCACTAAGTCTGTTAGTCATGTTGGCGGAGTAGTTTGTTTGCCTGTGGCAAAATCTCCACACGTGGGAAATGCCAGTGGTGGCACACCCAAATCTGTTGTTTTTGTATCTTAAAGGTACACTACTTTTGTTAAGGTGTCCAATAGTGCCCCCAAACCACTTGATATCCTCCCAAGTCACTTGATGTCTAAAACTTACAGTTGAGTTTCAAAAAGTTTCAAAACTGATTTCTATGTGTTGTAAATTTGCATGCTGTTGGTCACTAAAAAAATAGCTGTATCTGTAGCAAGTCCCATACAAATAAGGTTGAAATAAGAATGACTTTTTTCTATAATTTAGTATCTACTGGGGAAACCATTTTTGAATAAAAGATGTTCCCCTGTAGACTACTTTTCTGCAAATTTCATGATTATGGGTGGTAGAGATTTTGTGGTAGTGTCTGTGAAGGCTCCATCATGTTATGATTAGTGGCAGCATTTTAGGTGGTTGGATAAATTAATGTTATCAAGTCTTTAAGTCTGAAAAAAGTTCCACAAATGAGGATGTGACTCCTATTTTGGTGTTTGCACAACATTTTTGTTGGAACTATGGTGTGGTTAAATTTATTTCCTCTTCCTCTCCATCACCAGCGGGGTTTCCTTGACTCTGACTCATTCGGCCCATTTTTTTCTTCTCCTCACTAAGTCACATGTTAGATTTGGTTTTTTTTTTTATCGCCCCTTCTGTCTGGGTTCAATTTGTTAAATGATATGAGGCAGTATGATAATTTTTAGAGTACAGCTGCAAGGATGAGTTGACTTGACAGAAAATTTATCACCAACTATTTTGATAATGATTTATTAGTTTCACTAACTTCTAAGCAAAAAGTCTAAAATATTTGCCATTTTCCAGCTTCTTAAATATAAGGATTTGCTGTTTTTTGGTCAGTTATAATAGAAAATGAAAAGTCTTTGGGTTTTTGGACTGTTGGTTGGACAAAAGAAGCAGAAGAAACAATGAAGACTTTTCCCACTTTTTGCCATTTTATAGACTAAACAATCACTAAATAATCAGCTGACACATTGATAAGGAAAATAAGTATTAATTTTAGATCACTGTGTTTGATGTGACCGGTCTAGGAGGAAAGGTCTGGTTAATTCTTAATGAAGCCGACGCTTTAATCAAAGTCACCAGTAGCTTTCATGGTGCAGCCCCATCAGAAAGTTTAGGCTCGGTCTTGTGAGAGCCAAAAGACAAGAGTAGCGGCACCTGTTGCTTGCATTTAATAGCTCAGCTTCTAGACTAATGCAGCCTAAGTGCCGTTTGTCAGATCTCTTCCAGTAAATTAAAATTACATTGTAGTGCTGGTCATGTGTTATAACTAATCACAGCATGTCAAATCCTGGCTGTGTCTTGCCACCCTTTGCTGTAATACTCCTGAGTGGCAAACACCGTTCTCTTGACTACCTGCTGACTTTTCATGCTGCTCCTGGATGTCTGCTTTAAACCCAAGACTGCTCATCAATTCGACCCACCCCCCCACTATGCCGTATCTCCCTCTCCCTTATTCTAATCCTCCTCCCCCTCTTCTGTTTGCTTTCGCACTCGAAAGTTCCTGTGCAAGAGCTTTATAAAGGGGGTGGGGTGGGGGGCAGGGAGGGGAGGAAGGGTGTTGAGTTGGGGGTGGTCGTCATGGATTCCTCACCATGGCAACCGACAAACGTTTACAAAGCATTGAGGAATTTCCTCATATCAGCTGGATTATTGGAGCCCTCAGAGAGCGGCTCTCGTTCGAAACAAATGCTGGATATCATCAGGACCCTGGCAGGGGCTGGAGCCCCACTGCCATCTTCATCTTTTTCCCCTTCGTTTTTTTCTTTTTTTGACAGAGTGGGGAAGTTGTTTTTTATGAGCTTACTCCCCCTTGCAGTTCCATTCTTCTCTTGTCCTTGCCTTTCTCCCGCTCTTTCCCTTTCTGTCCTTTTTTGAAAAAGAGAGTCTTTGTGTCACTCCATTTTTAGCTCCCCTTTGCTATGCTGTGCGCATTGTCACCCAGTGGAGAACCGAGTCATGGCAGTGGGTTTGGTCCTCAGGAAGCAGTTCAGTCCTGCTGGTAACTTCAACTCCTGTGCTGCAACTTTTCTACCTGGGCCTGATCTGTCAGCAGGATCAGGAGTGTTGTGGGCTTAGGCTACGAATTTTGCCATTGATTAATGCCAAAGGTGGGCATTCTCTTGTGCTCTGTGAGTTGCACTGACTTAGCCTGATTTGGCAAAGCCAGAAACCCCCAGGGGCTCAAAGAATGCCCTAGTGGCTCCAAGAGAGAAGGGGTGGGGTGAAGGAGCATTTATTTTGTATAGTTGTCCACGTGCATAGACTTTAAATGCTTTTATTATTTTCTCTTAAGCTTCAGTGTTACCTGTTACCCGACTCATGTCTTTTCTCTAATTCTTCCCCTGCAACCCAGCATGCAGAGCCCCGAGGGAGGGTCGGACACTACGCCCAGCGTGGCAGCACTGCGGACATCCTCATCAGCTCAGGCTCCTGTGGTACAGCCTGTCCCAGCCTCCCAACAGGTAGCATTACCACCTCTATTCTGCTACCACTGTAATGACCGGACACATGGGGAAAGTCTGTGATGACATAGCTGTTCCATTCTATTTCATTCCAAATTTGTAAAATACTAGTTTTTTTTCAAAATCAGACCAGCTACTTGCTATATTGGTTCTTATGCATGGTGGCAGAAAAAATAGAACATTTTGAAAACTAAACCTCTCCTGGAAGCATTCGCAGTTCACTGTTCCATGCAGCAGTTGTAGTAAATAAAAATGTTTTTAATGGTGGTTCCAGTTTGTGAATTGTCAGCAACTGAAGCTACCACCCACCCACTCCTCCAACAGATGCCTCTTGTCTCTTCTGCCATAACTTTTCCCTGCTTTTTTGGACCAGTACATCCATTTAACTACAACTATTGAAGCTTTAGAAAAATAACAGTGCCGTAAATCTATAGTACATAGTCTGAACTTGTGTTAAATTTATACACTCTGTAATCAGAGGAGTAATGAAGTGCCGTGATATACTCACAAATCTATCTGCACTATCTTCAGTTTTCAGGGGGGCATATGTTGATTACATGTGCTCATGTTGTGTGGCTGTCATATGTTTACAATGATGTATGCATGTATGAATGTGTACGTGCATAGCTATGTAATTGAGTTATGTCTTGTATCCACACAGAGGGTGCTGGTTCAAGCCACAGGCTCAGCTCAGAAAGGAGGACAAGTACAACAGCTTTCAGTACCCAGGGTTCAACAGGTCCCTCAGCAGGTACACAGTACTATACATAGTGCTGTGAAAATACTTGTACACCCCTTGGAGTTAAATCATTTTTATTAAAATTAAACTATTTTGACTTTTGTGACAGTGTCAGAGACCGATCTTTCCATAAAGTACCATAAATTCTACAAATTCAAATGAATATAATCTAGTTTTGGCTAAATAATCACATTATTTGCGTCACTTAAATATATTTGATCTACTTTTCATATCAAAATTCACTTTCAGGTTGAATAACAACACTCAGACTGGGGCATCGTAGGTTTGGCCTTCAACTGATACATGAGACAGTAACTAAGTTAAACAGTAACCAAACAGTGTTTGTGTTCAGACACTTGCAGTGAAGATCTCAGCCCATTCATTCAACTGAAAGCTGCTTTTCCAGGGCATGCTTCAAAATGTTCCTCCTGCTTCCTGTGCTCCTAATAGGTGTGTGAAAGTGTCTTTCTCTGGCTGAGCCTGGCCCACTGCTACATAGGTAGCCATGTTTCATGGAAAACATGAAAATGACAACTGAATAAAACTCTTGATACATGTTATTAAATCTGATGACCAGGATTTTTCTTAGGTTTTACAGCTCCTTCTTTTGTGATATCTGTGGCAAAAAGTCTTCCCTGGGTCCCCAGGGGAAATTGTGACTCTTGGGCTTGAACCAAATCCCAACACAAAATCTGTGTGATGTCAAGTGTCTAATGATGAAAATCGGGAACTGAACTGACTGCCTGTTTAGTAACTTGTCTTAGGTACCAGTCTTTTATATTTCCAGGTGATGTCACATGCCGTGAGTTCAGCCAAAAGCAGATGGACAGTTTTACAACCTGCTATTCAACAGTTTTATGCATCAGTCCAGAATTCATTACCAGTCATGATGTTATGATGTCAATTATGATATAACCTACTTTGTTTCTAAATTACAGGGAAAATATGCATTTTAATCATCCAACATTGTTCCAAATCACTTTTACCCCTGATCCCCATTTGAAATAAGCTCTTTTTTTTTTTTAACTTTTTACTTTACATGTAATAGAACCTTGGTCAATCTGGAAACAATAGGCCTTTTAATTTAATGTAACAAGTAATTATTAAAAAAACAAGGGGTGTACAGACTTTTTCATTGCACTTTCTGCACACACTGTATTAAATATGCACATGCCTCATTTTATGCAGTCTGTCTATCTATCTATCTATCTAATCTATCTAATCTATCCATCTATCTGCACTTAGATTTATACAAATAAAGAAGCACGAATAAATATTTTTGTTTTCCTGCTTTGATTTCCTTTTTCCTGTGGTCTCTCTGTAGGTGCAGCAGGTGCAACATGTCTACCCATCCCAGGTCCAATATGTAGGAGAGAGCGGAGAGACTGTTTACCCCAATGGAACTATGTAAGGCAATGTTACCATGCCTCACAGTCATAACAAAGGAATACTATATATGTTGTTTCTCTCTATTGCTGAAATCTCCAAAAAGTGGCAACTCATACCAAAACAATCTAGATTGATAAATAGCTCTAAAGTAAAAGGAAAATAGTTATTTTTGAATTGCCCAGTTAATACGTGTGTGTGATTTGGTTTACATATGGAAATGCGGTAAGATGTGCGTTAATATGGCCCATATTTGTGGGATTGTGGGAAATAGAATTTTTGTTAATTCTTTGTTTATTAACTTAAAAAAATGCCACTTACTAAAATGATGTATAACATTTTTGCTTTTCAAATGAAATAGACATAGCACTTTGCATGATATTTGGCTTCACTCCTAATGCAGAGTCATCATGAATAATTTAAATAGGCGCTCGATGAAAAGCCCAATGACAAATAAGATTTTCCAGGCCACTTTTCTCATCAATTTAACATCCGACTGCTTTTGAAGTGTCTCTTTTCAACACAACTAATTGAAGCCAAACAGATTTTCTTTCCCACAATTTGATGTTTGGTTTCGCTCCAGCACCACCAAATATTTTGATTACATCAGATATATTGTTGTCTGTGTAAACCTTCAACTGCACAAAGAAGTGAAAATCACAAGACTATAAATGTTCATCATCATTGAATGACATCACTGCATGCTAATTTTAAATGGTTTGTCCCCAGCCGAACGGCCTACTCCTACAACCCCGAGGCTCAGCTGTATGGGCAGAGCGGTGGGGGAACCTACTTTGACTCACAGGCCGGTGGAGCTCACGTCACCACGGTGGTCTCCTCTGCCAGTGGTGGGGTGCCCCCTCATGGCATGGTGGGCATCGCTATGGATGTAGGCAGCAGCCACATCATCTCCAGCGGCAGCACCTACCTGATCCATGGAGGAAGTATGGAGGGAAGCCGCAACCACATATCACACTCATCTCGCTCCTCCTCAGCTATGGTGAGCAACGCCCATAACAATGTTTCTGTGGTGCTTCTCCAACAGAAAGGGATAAAGGAGTCAGCAAAACAAACAAACTGTAATTCGGAGGTTTACACCCACTTACGACTGATGACTGAGTTAATACACATGGGGGATGTTTTGTCTTTTCTCACCTGCTATTCCAAATTATAGTTTTTATTCTCTTAAGAATGTAACTAACTCTTAATACAACATGGCTTACTAAGCAGAGATCTTCACTATCATATGGTGCAGTGAGGCACACGCTGCCACTGACTGTCATCACTGCCACCTGAGCCTGTGTCCAGACTGGCCAAGTTCTTGGACAAGCCTGAAAGGCAGGCAGGGACACACAGGGTTTACAGCAACCTGAGTTGGGGCCTCCCGGCTCTGCCGTTAACACATAGTGAGCAGAGTAGTACAGGGCAAAGAGCCTGTAGAATCGGGACACTGGCTTAAATAATTCAGAGCTGCCTTGTTTCAGAGGTTTTCACAGGCACTTGAGCGGCCTGTGAAACAAAGCAACCCCTGGGGCTCATTACCATTTGGCCATGAGCCCTCGGGAGCCTTCTTAAGGCTTGGAACGCTGCCTGCCTCTTTTTCCCTTTCTTCTATGTCTCCAGTTTGGCTGCAGTACCACATAGCTTTTCTTTTTGACTTGATTTTCTTCTACATCACAACAGAATGTCCCTGGTTTTGTCATTCACTTTGCACGCCAGTTGGACTCCATTATGTTTCTGTTGTCCAAAGACAGAATAATATGCCAGTGTGTTTTATACCATAGCGCTTTTGCTTATGTCACAGTTACAACTCACTCATCTGACTTCTAGTCAAATTGATGGATCATGAGAGTGGAGCAGGCTGGGGGTTTGCATTGTTGACCTAGTGTCCCCAAACTTGACGCGACCTATGCCCCTGTTTGTGGTTGCTATTTGCATATATTAGAGTGTCTGACCGCAAACCTTCACTGAGTAGCTTAACCCTATGAGTCCCTTGATTTGCATGCTTTTGTCAGCCAATAATGGATTTGGCTGCAATACTGACTGATTTTAATCGAAATACAGAGATCTGGCTGCTCGCTAACAGTCTTATTTCCTTTATCTGTTGTTTTTTTTCTGTGTGTTTTTTTTTCATATACCCCTGCTTATTTCTGTCCCCTTTTTGTTTTCTTTCTCTCTCACTCTTCTGCCTCCTCCCTCTTCTGTGTCCCCCTTTTTTTTTTTGCATGCTTCGTCCTTCTTTAGCTTGAAATGGCGATTGAAAACCTCCAAAAGTCTGAAGGAATTGCAAGTCACAAAAGCAGCCTGCTCAACAGCCATGTAAGTCAACCAGGAACTTTTTTTAAAAGTACATGAGAGAAAATGAAAAAAGCAAACAAAAAATAAAATGAAGTGTGCAGTGTGTTCTTCAAGGTTGAGCACACTGCCTACTGCTAGCTTTACTTACCTTCTGCACTGTCCCACTGACGCGCATAATCTTCTCAATTAGTTTCCCTCCTTTATCTGAATCTGCGTTTGCTGTCACTTTTTGCTTATGAATGCATTTTGTATATATTTGTTAATACTCTGCATGAACTTAAAATGATTGATTTTCCAAGATTCTGTTCATTCCGTCTCTAAATACACCAAGACATGCACTCACTCTGACAAAATTTAATTGCAGTTAACTTTTCCTGTTGTGAGGCTGTCACTCAGTTTATGATATTTAAATGAGAACCATGTGGTATTCCTCAGCTGTCTTCTCACAATCTCCACATCATTTCTATGAATAGTAATTTGAGCTTTTTGTGCAAATTATTACAGATAAAGCTTTGCGCCCCCCCCCTCCAACCCAATATTGACTGTCCTGAGATGTGGCAAAAGAATAAATAGCACTTCAGATGTTTGAGTGTTCACTCAATCAGCCATTCTTCATGCTGTAGTGTCTTACTGCTTCAGTCCAATAATATAAGTCTAAATGTAGCAACAGCGGGAGTGCAATGGTCTCTTTGGTGTTTAACCTCCAAAAATAGTCATGTGATGTGATGTGTGTGTGGTGTGTGTCATCCTCCTTTTGATGTGATAATGAGATGCTGCACTTCATTTCTGGCCAGGTGACTATCACAGAGCAGAGTTTATCCATTGGGTCTCACTAATTGTGTGACTGTCATCTTCTCTGTGTGTTTTCAGCTGCAGTGGCTGCTGGACAACTATGAGACAGCGGAGGGAGTGAGCCTGCCCCGCTGCTCCCTGTATAACCATTACTTGCGGCACTGTCAGGAACAGAAATTGGATCCGGTCAATGCAGCCTCCTTCGGCAAGCTCATCCGCTCCGTGTTCATGGGCCTGAGGACCCGCCGCCTCGGCACCAGGTACAAACAGGAAGAGATTGTTGCCGATGCAGATGATGCTGATAACAGTAATCATGTAACCATTATAGATGTGACGAGTATGATGATGCTTATAGGCATTAGAGACTTGCTGATGGAAGAGGATAATGATAGTGATTACACTGATGGCAAGTCTTGCCCTCCTCACTGGTTTCTGGCTTTTCTCTCACTGAATCTACCAGAGGCAACTCTAAGTATCATTACTATGGCATCCGGGTGAAGCCAGACTCACCGCTCAACCGGCTGCAGGAAGACACCCAGTACATGGCCATGAGGCAGCAACCTGTCCACCAGAAACAGAGGTCAGCACTTTTTCTCTGTCTGACAGTTTTACCTGTCTCCTCCCCTTTCTTTTACATTTGTCTTGCTGTCACAAGTTTCTATTCATCAGGTGCTGTGTTGTTGGTCATTTTTTCATCTGGCAACAGTTTGTGTTGCGTGTTTTTGAATGAAGATCATTCTTATTACTACTGATGATATTTACCCTGTGATACATCCCTGACTGTCATCGCCCATACTTTGCTGCTTGCTGTGCTTTATCATTCGTCTGCCATCTCCCCCTTTCCTCTAAAAGTTCTTTATCTTCTTCCCGCCTCTTTCATTTTCCTTAATGGTTGCCCATGTTTTTTCTTGCCCTTGATAATGCAAGACATTTAACCAAACACTAGAACAGGGCTTTTAATTTTTTTTTTTTATTAAAAAAAACACTTGTTGCATAGTGTTGATGCAAGCTGCAGCTAATATGGTAAATAAGTGCTTTTCTGTATGTTATGTATGTTGATAAATTCTCACAGAACATTGCAAGCAAACAATTATATTTAAGCTGTGAAGTGTAACTTAATACTCTTGTGGTCGCTGACTTTTGTGGTTGAACGTCTCACCTTGCTGCACTGATGCCAGAGTACTCCAGGGTGTTTCAGTGCAGCGAGACATCATTGTATGGTGTGGCTACAGTTTCAACAAAACATGTCTGACCACACCTGTCAGAGGTGAAAAGCAGACTTTCAGGTTATTGTGATACTTCTTTCCATCCTGTAATTAAGTCACTTTGTAATGGTAATGCAAAATGCACAACACTAATACTACACTGCTCAAAAAAAGGGACACTTTAAACACACATCAGATCTTGATGAACAAATAAATCAAGTTGATAGTTTTACTGATGTATATTGTATAATTGTGATTTAAAATCACACTGAAAATCAAAAATTGAAATTACAGGCTGATCCAACTTCCGTGAATTTTATCACAGCAACTCCTCATGTCACACAACAGTGGCTGTATGTTCTCCCTACAATGTCTGGGCATGCTCCTGATGACTCTACGGATGGTGTCCTGGGGGATCTCCTCCCTGACCTGGATCAGGGTATCAGTGAACACCTGGACAGTCTGTGACCGTACTTGGCGTCATCAGCTGATCGATACATAACGTCCCATTGTTGCTCGATTGGATTGGGTCAGGGAAACGAGAGGGCCACCCAATGGTATCAGTGCCTTAGTCATCCAGAAACTGCCTATGTACTCAGGCCACATGAGGCTGGACATTGTCCTGCACCAGGAGGGGAACCCAGGGTCCACTGCACCAGCGTACATATGTCAATCGCTCTGAGGATTTCATCCCAGTACCTAACAGCAGTCAGGTACCGTTGGCTATGACATTGAAGTCTGTGTGACCCTCCAAGGATAAGTCTCCCCAGACCATCAGTGACCCTTCACCAAACCAGTCGTGCTGGATGATGTTACAGGCAGCATTGTCACCACAGCTTCTCCATCCTCTTTCACGCCTGTCAAATGTGCTCAATGTGAACCTGCTCTCATCTGTGAAGAGAACAGGGTGCCATTGGCAGACCTGCCAATTCTGGTGTCCTCTTGTACAAATGCAAATCAAGCTGCATGGTGCTGAGCTGTGACCAGAGGTCCCACTAGTGGATATTGGGCCTTCATGCCACCTTCATTGAGTCAGAAACATGCACAAGAGTAGCCTGCCAGAGGTAATTTTCACTCTGGTAGTGTTCCTCAGGTTCCGCCTCACACAAAGGTGCAGATACTGATCCTGCTGCTGGATTGATGCCCTTCTGTGGCCCTGTCCAGCTCTCCTCGTGTAATGGCCTGTCTCCTGGTATCTCCTCCGTGCTCTTGAGACTGTGCTGGGAGACACAGCAACTTTCTTGCAGCCTTATTGAGCTGCTGATTGGGCTGTAGGTACCACCTCATGCTACCAGTAGTGACGAGAACACTAGCAGAACACAAAACTAGAGAATAATCAGCCAGGAAGGATAGGGAGAGAGCAACTGTCTGCGACCACCGCATGCAAAACTATTCCCTTTTTGGGGGGCTGTCTTGGTTTTGCCTCTCCATTGCACCTGTTGTCAATTTAATTTGCTCCAAAGCAGGACACATTGAAGTTTAACTGACTTGGTGTTATACTGTGATGATTAAGCGTTCCTTACTTTTTTGAGCAGTGTATTTAGAGCCACTGTAGGTCACAGTTTCATTGTGTATTGGTCACAACTCAATTGTGTATTCACCCCAAACTGAGGCAAACATATCTCAAAAGAAAAACATTATGCACCAATAGGAATAATGTTGCAAACTGTTTACAAATGTTGTTTTCTTTTTAAACACACCCCTGGTATTTCACAAATGAACCACACTCTGGTTGATGGTGTTTTTAGTTGGGAGTTATCTATGTGGTTTGCAACATAATCCAAGCTCTTGAATGCACATTTTGTCTTATTCCTGCTTTCCCAGTCCTTTCAAACCCAGCTGACATACGTGACCTGTCTTCTACTGTCTGTACAGGTTCAAGCCTCTTCAGAAGGTGGACGGCATGTCTGACAGCCTGTGTGGGAGCTCTCAGCACTGTAACAGCACTCCGGAGCAGTCCGTGGCTGCTCAGAGCCAACACCACCAGCAGTACATTGGTGAGGGCAAGACCTGGTTGGCTGCCACAACAACTGCTGTCACACTTGAATCAGAAGAGTGATTTAAATTTAATATAACTTCTATTTCTTTCTGCTGTTATGGTACAGGATTCCTCTCCCCCCCCCCCCCCCCCGATTAAATCACAGTGGAATCATATTTGACCACCAAACACAAATTATAAACACATGTAATAACTGTCATGTTTGTAAGAAGTCAGCCATCTTGTTTCTTGAGAAAGTTATTCACGAGTTTCACAGGGAGGTTATTGGGGAAACAATTCTGGATAATATTTATGTTGCTTGGTGGAACAAAATCAATATATTTCAGGGCTCTAGAAGTGTCACCTATACCAATAATTGTAGTGTAAGTAGTATTCACTTGAAGAAGATGTTACATTGATCTTCAATTAATGACATCCTGTACCAATCACTCTATGAAAGACAATTAGTGCCCTTTTACCATGGGAAACGTTGGTTTCGGTTAAGTGACATGAAGTCACACAAATAATTCACCAATGGATCATGGGGAATAAAGGAGGATAGCATATTTGTTTCTGTATTAACATTCACCACCCATACAGTTGTCACAGTATTCATAGTTTCTTACTCCAGCCTATGTGTGTGTTTGTGTGCCTGTGAGTGAATTGATTGACACCAGTCTACATTCTTGCAGATACGGCTCACACCTTGCCTCCATTTCCCTCACCTGACTTGGGCAGCCAGCCTCTGCCTGAGCGCATCAACATGAATGATATCAAGAAGCTGCAGACGCTCTACAGAGACCACTGTGAGGTGAGTATTCCATATCAGAGCACCACTCTGTTTTTTGTTTTTTATTAGACCTTCCACTACCTGAGGAAAGATTTAACAAATATTTATATTTTAAGCTTCGGGTTGAATATGAATTTAGTGTAAACAGAACAACTTTAAAGGGAAATGCTCTATAGGGAGCTGTGTCAAGGCTGATGCATCACCCCAAGTGGCATTCATTAAGTCAGATGGGACTGAAGACTACGTAGCTAGCCGCTAGGGCTACATTAGCTGCCACTTAGCATAACACACCCTACTATCAGACTGAAGAGTAAGAGATTAAGTTGTAATATCAGTCGCAGACAGAACAGAAATAAGGATATTGTAACAACAATAAAACTGTACAGTGCTATTTATAGTACTAATTAAGTTGTAAATTACAATGTGACTTATGTATTCTGTCATTAGATACACTTAACTATGTTTTATTGAGCTCATGACCTGCTGATATTTTTCCTATTATCAACAAATCTCATTAAAAGACCGAAACCAGCATTAGATTGATCCCTCCAACACTTATTGTGTGTTCATCGACCTTATTCCTCTGTGCCATAGAGCTCCACGTTGTCCAAAAAACTATTAAAAACATACGAATGAGTCACACTGTTGCACAAGGGGACATGTTCCTTCATTACCATAATCACTGCCGCTGCTATTTATTTTGAGCCAATCATACAAGGACTTTACCCACAGTAAATGTTGTAAAAGTGCTCAAGAAGTACTAAGTAACAGACTAAAACATTATTGGTTTTAGACTTGTGGGATGTGGGATTTCTTGATGATTTAAAAAAAAATGTAAAAGGTTGAGTTGGTTTTATAAGGGCAGATACACAACATGAAACGGATGACCCAGTGAAATCAAACCATTGCAGTTAACAAGTGTCCAGCTTTGACTATGAAGAACTGTGAGAGAACTATGAAGAAATGGTGTATAATGACTGTAGAGCTAAATTCATAGGCTCATGGCGGGACCATGATTTTAAGAAGTCAGAGGAATAACCCCCACCAGGACGAAACGTTTAGGCGATGAGAGGAGCAGAAATAATCTTGAACATTCAAATTTGGGGGCTTTATAGACAGGAGAGAGGCTGTGATTAAAGCAGCGAAGCTCTGGCTTTATCATATTATCCCTGCCCTCCCCTTGTCCAGTCTCACCACGCTCCCTTTGTTCCAGCCGTCTTTTCATCTCAGTGCAGCTTTCAAGACATGCCAATTAACCTTTCAGCGCGCTGGGTGGACATCTTGGTGTCTTTGTGGTGGCCTCCCCTTGGGCCTTTGTGTTGCCTTGTCTGCGGACAGGCACATGGGCTCCTGTCTTTGTCTGCTGGCGCATTTCTGTCACTCTCACAGCTCTCATTGCCTCTGTGTGTTTAATGTTTATGCATTTTACTTTTTTCCTCCTCTTTTGTGAGCCAACACTGACCTGTTAACACATCAGCCAAGAGTTTTATAGGCATCATTTTAAGTTACAGCACAGATAAAGGTAACAAGTTGTCCAAAGCATAAAACTTCTTTCTTTTTTTACTTTCATGCAGTTAAATTACTCAAAATGTGTATGCACTGTCAGGAATATATTTATTAATGTCATGGTAACAGCAGTCAAATAATTAGGTATCAGCCGGGCCATTTAATTAATGTTTAACACAAATGATTAGGTGTTAAATAAAACTTTGAGGGTAATAAATCTTCCTGTAAACCACAGTGTTGGTGGTGTATGTGCGCACAGAGATGTGAGGGGTTAAAATATGGCTCAGGCCGTTCGTCTGTCTGTGACTGTGCACGTGAACATGTGTTATTTCTCCTCCACACTTTTTTTCTTTTTTTTTCTCAGAGGCATGCTGTTTTTCCTGTGCGGAGGCAAAACGCTCTTGTTTAGAGGGGATGGGGAATTCTCCTTTTTGTTTTGGAGTTCTGTGTTTGACCTGTTGCCCGGGGCAACCGTAAACAAGGTTGTCATGGCAACGGCTGGAGAGGAAGCAAAAACATATCATGTGATTGAAGTGTATGCCGCTGTGTAACAAGATCCAGCGGCAAGTGCATGTCCTGCCAGATAGAGAAAGAGGAGAATCTGCGGGCACGGCGTGTGGGTCATAGCGTTGTACTCACCGAGTGTGGAGATATACTGAAAAACAAAAGAGTCGGACCTTTGACTCACGAGGAGTCAGGCTCACATTTCCTAAACAACTTCTCCAGGGCTGGGTTTTATGTTTTACATTCAGCGGTTTAAGGTTGATCCATTCCTGCTCTTTTTTAAGAAGCAGGTTTTTCTGCAGTTTATCATTTTGGATCACCAGGTTGCCACTGCTTCCTTTTGCTCTTTCGCTGTGTTCACCCGTCGCTGCTTTCTAAGAGCCTCATACATAGGAACAGGAAAAAGGAAGTCACATGAGTTAGTTCAGGTCAGCAACCCGCCACTAAATTGTACGCATAAATCCATGAGATTATGTGCTATATAGAGGCAACTAAGATTTGAAAAAAAAGGGAAAAAGAGTCAAGTCATTAAAAAAAAAAAAATTCTGAAGAAGCATAAACTTGGCCTTTAGAGTCCTCCTGATGATTAATGTGCAGGGAGCTGTGTTTAAGCTGGCTCATTGTCTAACCAGGAGAGCCCGGACTGAGCGAGAGGCTGCCTGCCTGCCTGCCTGTAGAAACTTTGTTGTGTGTCTGGTTGCCATGGTTCAGCTCTGTATGTTTTGTCCCCCCTTCCTCCCTCTCTTTTCCCTCCACTCTTCCCTCCTCTAATTCTATCCCCCCTCCCTCCCCTGCTGCTCTCCTGCAGGCTACTTTGGATGTGGTGATGAACCTCCAGTTCCACTACATTGAGAAACTCTGGCAGACCTTTTGGTATTCAACACCGCCATCTAGTGACGGAAGCACCACTATCCCCAACAGGTCAGATCACCTTAAGGGGAAGAGCCGAGGCTCTAGTTTTGAAAAGAAAAGCTACTACTTACTGCTACATTTACATTAAGTCTCTGAGATAAATTAAATATTCTATTTCAACAGTTTTTAAAAAACCCATACGTTTTATCTGACTACTCAGTTGTGGATAGTTTTATTTACAGTTTGTGTCTATGTGTTTTTTTTTCCCCTCCTGTCTGTGTTTAGTGATGACGACCTGGAGGGTATGATTCCCAGAGAGAAGCTGGTGGCTCTGTGTAAATATGAACCAATCAGACTATGGATGAGGAGCTGCGACCACATCCTCTACCAGGCTCTGGTGGAGATCCTCATCCCTGATGTGCTGCGTCCTGTTCCCAGTCAGTACTACTGATATTTTTAATTCATCATGATTTTGATAATATACTACAACTCTGATTCTAAAAAAAAATAAAAAAATGTAAAATTAAAAATACTGTGCTGTGTAAAACATAAATAGAAACCAAATGCAATCATTTGTACATCAGCTTTGTTTACCAACAAAGGTTTTAAAAAGTATTTGCGATGTAGTAATATCTTTTATACATCATGTGTTTCACAAAGCGGTAAACCTCGCCCCATCCTTGCTTGTAAATTACTTCATCATGATACTATCACAACTCACCATTGCACAACTTTCCCAGTCTTTTGCCCGTGTCCTAACCTGTTTGAAATGTGTTGCTGGCACCAAGTTTAGAATAAGCACTTATTTACTAATGCTAAACGATTGAACACATTGTCTTTGCACGGTTTTTCAATTAAATATCTGTTGAAAAAGAATCTGAAGATTAACACATTCTGTTTTATTAATGCTTTATGGCGTCACAACTGTTTTGGAATCAGGGTTGTATGAAGAAGTATACAGTTACAACATTGATGCACACAATAATGACAGCAATACAGCATTAAGCCTTATTCGCACTGGACTAGTTTGACCAGGAAACCTCATGTGTTTTATATGCTACCACCCCGCGGTTATGTTTTATGTGATGCATTACCGTGTGAAAAGCAAGCTGCATCTTACTGACATAATCTCATGAATATGATGTCAGGGCTCCCTGTAACATCAACATTTATGAAGCAGAGCATCTGTTTTTCAGCAGCCACATGATTAATATAGTTTGGATTTTATTTGACTTACACACATTCCGTATGCGTTAAATATACGTTGGCAGCTCATTTCATTGCTCCCAACTGTCTCTTTTATCACTTTATTAAATGTCAGTACAGCCAATCTCCAAGCAGACGATGGCTGCTTTTAAAAACATACTATGAGCCGCAATAAAGTTATGTGTTGACATTTGAGGAAAAATACAGGCCTAAATATTCTGACATGACCTATGTGTTTAGAGGAATATGATGGTGGAATTTTTACTTTACAAATTCAAGACGCGGCAGATTCACACAGGATTCAGAGATATTACCTGGTGACCTCTGGTAATCTGTATATTAGTCCCCGTGCAAATCCAACTTTAGTAGTTCACTGACACCACATTCAACTTTACATTCAGGGATTTAGCCTTTTATTCTGTTGCAGGACCACTTGAGTCTTCTGTGTTTCAGTCGGCTGTGTAAAAACTAAAGCAAACACAGAAGACTCTAGTGGTCATGATGCTTTATGCACACTTAAATGTAGTGAGGTCAGTTTGTAATCCAGGCTGCTCTGTTTCCTCAGGCACGCTCACTCAGGCCATCCGTAACTTTGCCAAGAGTCTGGAGGGCTGGCTGACTAACGCCATGACCAACTTTCCTCAAGAGATTATCCGCACCAAGGTAACAACCAAACCTCTGATCACCCTTTTCAACAGCTATTAGAAAATATGGAAATTATTATATTAGAATATGTCTCTAGTGTGCAGAAAATGCATAGTTTTAATGTTAATATTGTAAAGTTTCTCACTTGTATGTCATCAAATCTTGGCATTATATGAATTGTTGTCATTATAATAAAACATTCAAAATAAAGAGTAACATCATCTTTTAGGATCTATCATGGATCTTCTGTCTCTTTGTGTTGTAGGTGGCGGTGGTCAGTGCCTTTGCCCAGACACTGAGACGTTACACCAGTCTGAACCACCTGGCCCAGGCAGCCCGCGCCGTCCTCCAGAACACCTCCCAGATCAACCAGATGCTTTCTGACCTAAACCGTGTGGACTTTGCTAACGTCCAGGTAAACCTGTCTGAAAGCTTCATGTTAAGAAGACAAACTTGAAGTTGCACAAGACTTGTTTGTCGACTTTCTCTGTGTCTTCCACCTCTGGCTGTGCGTTGTGGTTTCTTGCTGAATGTGTTTGGATGTGTTCGTTGTGTCTTACAGGAGCAGGCGTCCTGGGTGTGTCAGTGTGACGAGAGTGTGGTTCAGCGCCTGGAGCAGGACTTCAAGGTCACTCTGCAGCAGCAGAGCTCTCTGGACCAGTGGGCTACCTGGCTGGACAATGTGGTCTCTCAGGTCCTGAAGCCTCACCAGGGCAGCCCCAGCTTCCCCAAAGCTGCACGCCAGTTCCTGCTCAAATGGTCCTTTTATAGGTACGAGGGGAGAACAGTGAGGCTGTGTTCTGATAAAATCACTGGTTTATTTTCTTAATTAAGCGCTTGTGATGGTTTAGCTGTCTGACATCTGTTTTCTTGTTTTCTTCCTGCAGCTCCATGGTGATCAGAGACCTGACCCTGCGTAGTGCAGCCAGTTTTGGCTCTTTCCACCTGATTCGCCTGCTGTATGATGAGTACATGTTCTACCTGGTCGAACATCGCGTGGCTCAGGCTACTGGAGAAACTCCCATTGCTGTCATGGGAGAGGTACGAACGAAGATATTAAAATCTGCTCCAGTTGCTCAAATCATGTTAAAATAATGTTGTTGACTAATGTTCTCTCATCTCTTGAATCACAGTTCAGTGACCTGAGTTCTATGATGCCATCACTAATGGAAAAAGGTATGAATATTATTTACAGTGCTAATTTTGATATATGTCCGGTTACGTTCAAGCTAACTGGCTCTGATTTTTTTTTTTAACAACTAAAACATGTAAAAGCCAAAAGCCAACACTGTTAGTTTATCTCTCAATACGTTCTGAACCCAGTGTGTCGCCCAAAGCACCTAAATTCTTAGTCAATCTGTCATTATTTTCTAAAAAGGATAAATAAAAAACACATCAATGAGCTTTGTAATGCACTGCAGTTGATTTTGAGCCAATGCCACATTCATCATTCTGCTGCTTGAAATACTCACTAGCACAAATTATGGCTGTAAATAGTTTTCAGCAAATAAAATGACCCACTGTTTGAGCAACATTTGTATTTAATGAAATTACCGAGCCCATTTTAACCCTTTAATGGTCTCGTGGTAGAGCACATTTTAAACTCTAAACACTAATATCTTGTGAAAAGTTGATGAACCTATTGTAGCACACCGTTGTGCCAAAAAATTCCCACAATGCACTGTTGTCTGTAGTGTTTGTCTTGTCTGAATGCTCTATCAAACTTTATCAGTTTGAATGTTGAATTACTTGTTTTGTACTGTATGCAACTGGAATTGGCTCACAAAGGTCAATGTTCCAGGGCACACCAGGATAAAGTTGACACTATTTTGTCAATAATTACATTAAAAGTTTTGCATGTTGGTACAATCAATAATTTCTATTTCACATCAGGTACAAAGTCTGGCTGATAGGTCTAAAATACTACAGAGGATGAGTAAGGGTTTTCAGATCATTGACTTTCTTTCGTTCCCAACTGTTTGGAATCAGGGCTGTGGAAATGTTGAGTACAAAATATGATTAAATTATTAGCAATGGTTCAACAAAGCCAAACTTGAGCACAAAGAAAAAAAAACCCTTTGATCAGTAGTGGCAATGCAACTTCTGCCAAAATAGTGTGTCTAGACTGAAGTATAAAGGAAACACAAACAGACACACACAAGAAAGTCAGCGTTGGTTTGTAGAAAATCACATGTAGAGGATCCAAAGTGATGTATAATCCTAAATTTGACCTAGGCTTACATATTGTTGGGACAGATGAGTATTGAAACTCCAAACCTGACTAACAGTCCCTCTCCTCCTGTGTCACTAGATGCATCCTTCTCTGATGAGATGAGCGACCTGGGCAGTGATGCCGATGCGTCCAGAGGGCCGACCGAACCGGCCGTGAAGAGAGAGAGGATTGAAATGAGCCACCCTCTGCAGGAGATGTAAGTCGAGTTTGAGCAGGACCAGACTGAACGCCACAAGGACCAGAGTCTCTCCCTAAAAACGACACAGCGGCTTTCAACCCCGAGCACGCTGCGTCCTCCTGCAGTCAGCGTGTGCAATGTACATAAAGAAGAACGTAGCAGTGTCAGTCCTCCCCTCACTAGGACGAAAATCTTTCTCCCAGGAAACTCACACATCTGTTTTTTTTTTCCTTTACTCACAGGAGTGTAACACAGATCTGATTTTCTTTCCCTTTTTGTTGCAACTGTGAATGACTTTGTGCAGTACCTTTTTATTGGATGTGTAACTTTGAGTGTTGGTGTGTGGTATTTGTGATTCTCCCCCCCCATTTCTCTAGCTGTGCCATAGTGTCATTTGAGTGCCTTAGATCTAACTATAAAAACCACCACTACAGATGTCTATCTGTCCCTCAGCTGTGCCTCTACCGCAGTATGAATGTATCGTCTCCAAACCTCAGACATTCGAAGCACCTTTATCATTGATTAGGTGTAGGTGTGTACACTCCTCGTTGCCTCTGCTGCAGCTCGCAGCAACTCGAACACACACATAAAAAAAAAGAAAAACATGCAACCTATTGACCCAAAGGACCTTTCCCCCTGTTGTTCCCACCAGCTCCGCCATAGTCATGGCTCTGTAGGGCCTTGTAGTCGAGAAGGCAGGGAACTCTCTACGTTACCTGTGTAACATGTTGGTTTGTTTACCTCAATAGACTTTATATGCTCCGTTCAGCTCAGATGACATGAGGCAAGTATTAGAAGATGTAGCCACTGTTGGAGTTTGTGTCTCCCACTCCCATTTCCTCTCATGTAAATAGAACACACAAATGATCTCAGTCCAATGCTCCAAGGATTCATTCACCAAGTCTTCGTTGAGTGAATTAAATTCGGAGCACTCGACTTAATAGACCGGAGCGGCCATTTTCCTTTGACGTCTCGCTCAAGAGCTGCGATAATTGAAAAAAAGTGTGATAGTGAAAAACGAACGTCTTGCACTGGTGTACCTAAGAATAGCCCACAGTTTACTTTAAATTCTTAACACATGATGTAAATGACTGTGAAAGGAAGACATGTGCAGATTACAAAGAGCTGACAAACTCAAATAGCTAACTAAAAGGGCTTTGTGTTTAAGCTGTAGTTTTAAACTGTCTTACTGGCACTATACATGTAGTGCTTGTGGAAGTAGTTGGGGAGATGCTTTGTTTTTTTGTTTATACATTTTTCAAATCTGACCTGCTGAACACCAGGCACACCGGTGCGTCCAATGGACATTTTTTTAGTTGTACTTGACAGATTTTTAGGAGGCCTGGAATTGCAACCTGGAACACGGCAGTATGACATTTGAGCTACCAACTGAGCGTGATGTCAGAGGAAAATGGCCGCCATGCGACTATGGTCTATGGAGAGGGATGTAAAAACTTGAACTGGAATCTGGTCTGCCTCATTTTCTGATACAAAGTGGTTGTACATTTCATCCAAACAGGATAAATCAACACGTTAGTGCAGTTTAAAACCAAAACCCTGAACACAGAGGATATCGTAGGCGTCTGAACCAGCACACGCTCCCTGACGTCAGATACTTTGACCTCATGCTGTTACTCAGATTAAAGACTTGTGTTCTGTTTGAATTAGATAGAAAAAGAATTTGAGGAATTTGTCCATAATAAATTATATATATATATATATATATATGATATATATCTTTGTATGACGTAGAACGTGTGTGCTCTGTGGCCTTCGGTCTTTGCCTAATCTCTCCTCACACTGTACTGTTGATAGCGTAACAGAAGAAAGTGCTTTGATGTGTAATTGATTAGCCTGGCGTGTGTGATGAATTTGTTTCCAATCTCAACTGTTTAATGTATGAAACATGCTTATTACTGTGGTGCTACTGCACCTGAATAAGCTTTTAAACTGTCACGAGAGAAATTTCTATTTATATGAACTGTTCTGAATTGATTGACATCAGTTTTGTGTTGAAATTGATTTGTTTCTCCCTCCTCCTCCCCCTCTCAGATTATTTTGTTGTAGCGATTGAGAATCCTCGAGCTCCAGTTATTTAAGGCTTTTTGTAACTTGTGCCTGTCACAGTAATTTGCCTTCAAATACTTTGGGGAAAAAAAGTAATTTCTGTGTGTAATTTGTAATGTTTTGTAAGGCTGTTTTAGATTTTTGGCGGAGGATTATTTTTTATTATTGAACTAGATTTGGTTCTTCTTACAAGTATACTGAACCCTTATTTTTGTGCATTTTTAAACCTGTTCTTGACTACACTTTAACTAGCCTAAGGACAGATTATGGTCTGTAATAAACTGCATAGTTCAGCTGTATTTTGTACTTGGTCACAATGTGTAATAAATAAATTGGTGTAAACCAAAAATGTTGGAGCACATTTATTTTTATCAAATATCAACATCACAAAACCTCTATTTGGAACAAACAGCAGATTTACAAACAGTTTTTTTTTTTCTAAGGTTTGGTAGAAGATCGTTGCTCACAAATGACTCGTTCAATCCTTTAAGATTCTCTAGAGATTTCTTCCATACAGTATGTACATAATTTAAAAATCCTAGATTCCATTACAACTCATTTCCAGACAGAAATATGTTTAACTTTATTCAGATGTTTTCTTTTCTCTGATTCATGAAAGGTTTTCTGACATGTAGCTTAGTTTGCAGCTTCAGAACACGATGAGGAGATTGAATAGAAAAAGTTTCCCTCCTGGTGAAGGCAGGACGACTGAGTGTACAACACACAACTTAAATTAGAGGAAAAGAAGAAAAGGCTTGGTCCTAAGAGAGCAGGACACCTTCAGAAGTAAGTGAACATCGTCCTTCAAGGTGCCTCGTCTTCAGTTTTATGTCTTACCACGGATCATCTCTCCCCCTCCCCCTTCCAGCTATCGGGTCAGGAAAAATTGCAATGATCCTTTACGCGATTCACAAGGAGCAGCCGGCCATGTACTTCCCTGTCAAACACATTAAAAAGATGAATGTACAAAAAGGAAACGCACCGCCAAAGTAAACTGAAGTTGACATGACATGCAAAAGCTTCCAGCTTCATTACTTAGCGCAACTGAAGAACCAACTTAGAATATTGAGTTAAAACACTACACTACCTACACAAATTGATCTGAAGATGAACATGTTTTCATTAAAATGAACCAGTGAATCTCCTGACTGATCGTGCAGGTCCTTCTGTTTTGTGTTTCATGCACGCCAATTTGCAAACAAGGTTTAAAAAACTTGGGAGGACACTGGACACCTTTAAAAAAGCAGCATTTTATTCTTCAGTTGCCTGATTCCTTTTGTTAACACTATATGATGTTGAAAGATGACATGTGAATCAAGTATAATCACAATGACAGCAGTTAACTTCTGGTCAGTTTACTCACTGATGGAGCACTAGGACATTTCATAAAAAACATTCAGCGCCTGTCCGTCACCACAAACATCAATTACCATAATTCTTACTACGAGACCCCTGTTTAAATTATCACGAGTCACATTTCTACACATATGAGGATAAATACACATGTAGTGCAAGAATTAAAAGTGAGAGTGTTCAGTGTCTCACCTGTGGCAAATCTTTTCTTGACCAGTGACATGCGGTAGCGGCTGCCCACCAGCTCCACGTCCATGCCCGACAGCGAGGCCCCGGAGCCAACAAACTGAACAGCCAGGCTGGGTGGAGGGCCGCGGGGAACCTCCAGGCACTGCCAGCTGGCACAGAGAGTCCCTGAGCCTGGGACACACAAACATGGGAGATATTCTTACAGATCAAAGCAGTGACAGTTGACCTTGTTAAAAAAAACAAAAACACATCATCTTCGCATCTTGGCAGACAGAAAACTGGTTAGCAAGAGGTCTTAGGCAGGTTGAAATGGACAGCTGAAAGTCATGGACGAAAGGTTAAATCTACAGCTTCTCGACTGAAGGAAGAGGAGGAGAAACAGACACTCGACATCGTCAATCACGCGAGCATGTCGAACAAACATTGTAAAAGGACAAAACTTCATTGAGAAGTTGTTTTACAGTTTTAGATTTTCATTTCAGTTTCTATAGATGCCCATGTCTGCCAGTGTAATGAAATACTACAGGTAATGATAATGAGAAACTTAGTGTTTTTGAGACTGTCATTACTTTCAGACAGTAAGTTTGTCAAAATAGTCACTTTGCCATAATAAAATAACTTGGAATCTCAGTGGATGAGTTGGTATCAGTAGTGATTACAAATTTTCTTTTTTGAGATACACAAGTCATTAATTTGAAAGATCTTCCAATCATTTGGGGAAAATGTCTCATTATTTTAAGACGCTTCCTCCATATAACTTTCTAAAAAGAACCACTGAGTGAAAATGGGCATCCATTAGTCCAGCTTTTTCAATATCAGATTTAAATCTGGTAAGGGTTACCATGCTTCACATTGAAATATAGTCCACCTGAATACTGTTGAAACAATGTATACATTCTGTAATGAATGTAACATCTAATCTTCATGTTTCAACCCAAATGTAATGTTGGTTCAACCTTTAAGTCTTATCTTCTGGCCTGCAAACCCCTATCCATGTGTTGAGAGTCTATATGTAAATGTCACAAACATGTTCATGAATGTGTTATGCAAGATAAAAAACATGCAGCCTGAAGAAATATGAGGAGAAATGCTGTTAAACTCGGGATGAGCCACTGTGCTGCTTTCTTTTTCAGCCGCCGCCAGTCTGACGAATGTGAGCGCTCTGGCGTAAAACACATCCAGTAAAATAAATCAATTACTGACTCAACACTGCCGGACATTATTCATGTTGAAGCAGCTTTTTGAACAGTTTAGCGGTAAAGAAATGTGCAGGAAAACAGTATTTTCAGAGAGAGCAGGGAGGAGTTATGGTGACCTTTTGATGCTTTGTCACAGGCTCATAAACCAGAGAAGTCCTCCAACTATAAACGTTTTCAGCCTTTAACTTCCCATTCATCACTGACAGCTATGAATAGTCTCTCTTTCTCTGTTCTCCAGGCCTGTAGCTTCACATCGAGGTAATAATGTATCATTAGATGAATAAAGGAATAAAATAAAAAGAGGAAATGTGGGTGTCTGGTACAAAGAAGCACGCAGGTGAAGGAAACCTTGAGCTCAGATTTGATTAAATCCTTGAATTAAAGTCACGAATGCCTCTATTATGAGCCGCCTCGTATCCGTGCACCCCGAAGGTCATGAAGTAAGAGCAACAATCAGCTTGACACTAAATTGAAGAGGAAGATTTTATGTTTGTCTCTGTGTCAGTTGAGTATTCAGGAGCACCTCCACTTGCTCATTTTGCTCACCTCCACCTCAAGGCTGACGAGAGCAGCTGCCACCTTCAAATGCTAATTCTGCAGTTAAAAAGAAATGATACGCCTTCAGACTTCAGCTTTTTGAGGAGAAGGATGTGGAGTGCAGAGATCTCTTTACGTAACTCTTAATCACTCGTCTCTACATCTGTGTGACACGATGTGGAGATGTGAGCTCAGCTAGAAGGAGATGAATCTTAATGAAAAGGCAAATTTAAGTTGATAGACACGAAACAAGCTGAGGCTGTGAGTTAGATGTTGAGTTTGTCTCTTTATGCTCCAGTGAGCTCCATTTTCTTATTAAACTTTCCTTTTTCAATGAAGGCTAATAAAATAAAGAAAGAGAGAGGGAGATTGGCGTCAGCAGCAGAGCTCTGACCTTTGCTGTGATTGGTCGGGGAGAGGTTGGGGAGTTTCCACAGCAGCCGTCTTTCTTCAGCGTTCCTGCAGAGGAGAAACAAACAGTCACTGAGGCCCAGCCTGCTTCTCACTCTCCAAACTTTCCTCCCCTGATCCAGAACAAATCATGCTGAAATTCTGAAATGCCTTGTAACCAGTGATTATCAACATTCCTGTTATTTTTAGGGCTGAACCAACAGTCGTTGTCATTATTGATTAATTTGGTGGTTGTTTTTGCGATTAAATCAGCTACAAGGAACTTTAATTTAGTTGACTCTGGCGGCCCCTGTGGACAAAAGCGCAATGAGCACCACCATCTCGTGCCGAAGGATCATGATCTGGCTGGCAATGGCATGCGTCTTGAAAGCACATGTTTTTGTCACACTATTGTTCCTTTTTTAAACACAGCTGTTTGCAGGATGCATCGCGATGACATATTGGCTCCATTTGTGGCTATAAACTATGATCCGACGACGGTGAAAAAAAAAAGCGAACTTTCTTTTTAGCGTCGTTCATACACGTAGCTTACATGTTATCCTACAGCTTGCAGATTCGGTTGCTCGGTAAAAATACATTTTGTTGAGAAAGCAGTTATCAACATCACATCATGTTCTGATATTTTTGGCAACTCAATACATGAATCATGAAGAAAATCTACAGAGGGTCTGAAATGATATCAGATTGTAACTGGATGATTACTGCAGCCAATTCACGATAACGATGTTATCACCATATCAACTTTGTTTACTGTGTGTTTGGTCAGCGTTTTGTCAATTCTGTCATATGAGTGCAGGCAGATTGAGAGAGAATCTACTCAACCATAAATGTCTTTTGTTTGGAAATGATTTTACACAGTAATGAGCAGCAGCAACGCACCAGATCCATGCCACACACCTTTTTCTTCTTCTTTTTCCGGCAGGCATTACGATATCAATATCAGTATTTAATTTTCTAAATATCACGATTATTGTCCATACCGGTTATCGGCAAAAGCCATACTCGACAGAAAAAGCCAATCTTGTAACTGGTGGTGTCGCTTGCTCATGCAGGCCACAAAGAGGAATCAGCAGACTGTCTCGTAAGCAGTTAAAAACTTGTTGTAGTGTGTTTGATTAGATAATGATGTGCTGTGAAATGTCCGAAAAAAAGAAAAAATCCTCCTGACTTTAGAGATCCTTTTTTTTTGCGAAATCTCTCAGCAGTTAATTTGTTGGATTGTTTTGAAATTTGCTAGAAAAACGTTCTCGCCCCCCTCAGGTTGAACTGCTTTCACTTTGATGATCCTCTGACTTCTCCTCCAGCGCCATCATCAGGTCTGGGTAATCTGACTAACACTTTGGTCTGTGACCAAATACCCGCAAAATTAATGAATATCCAATCAGCCTCAGCTGCACTTTGTGTTTACTGCTCATTATAACATGCTAGCATGCTAAACTAAGATGGTAAACACTACACATGCTAAACATTAGCACGCTTATGTTGTTATTGTTATCATTTAGATCAAAAGTACTCGATCAATCTGTTATCAAGACCGTTCACTTTCTCTCAATTGACTAACTGATCAATTAACTGATAGTTGAGCACTTGTTATCTTAATTTGTTGGGATTATTAGACAATTAGTCAATTAACTGATTCGACTATTAATAGAAAATTTACATTTAACAATCTTTAAAAGTCCGTTTTTAAGATAAAGTTTCACTGGTTCAGTGTTTCCTTCTTATTCTTCTATGATGGTAAACTGAATATCTTTATTTTCATTTAGGACTGTTGGTCGGTCAAAACAAGACATCTGAATACGTCACTTTGGGCTCTGAGAAATTGTGATGGGCAATTTTCAGATAGTGCAGGCATTTTTTTAGAACTAGTCAATCAACAGAGTGATCAACAGTTGTATCGGTAGTGGAAACTAACGAGCTGCAGCTATCAAATACTCATTTATACCAACATGTATCATTAATTTGTTAAAACCCCTTTTAAATTGAAATAAGATTTTTCATTTCTCTCTCCATTTATAGGCAAATAAATATTCACAGAGATCCGTCCAACATCTTGAGTAATTTTCTGTTCATTAGTCTCCTCCCTCTGACCCTCTTTCTATCCTCCCCAGCAACTCTGAAGTCAATAACAGCCCTCCTGCTCATATATTATGATTACATGGTTAATTTGTGAGTCTATCCGTGCCTGACAATAATCGTGTTGATTACATTTATCAAGTAAATAACAGGGCAGGCTCTCGCTGAACCAGTTACAAGTGACTGACAGTTAACAATCCGCTGAAACCGCTCATTATCCCTCCATCACCACACCACAACTGCTCACCAGGAGGCGGGCGGCTGGCACTGCAGGTCTGTGGCAGTGTGGTCTAATGGCAGCAGCACCTGGACTGCAGTGAGCTGGGTGGAGGGAGCAGTGGCGGGGCAACAGTGGTAATCCAGGGACACCCGGGTCACTGTGCCGCTGCGCTGACACTCTGCAGAGAGCAGGAGAGGAGCCCGACCCGGGTCCTGAGAAGACACCTGAGAGAACAACAGAGACATTTTACAGCAAAGATTTCGAATCACCTAAGTTCATTCAACTGAAAGATTGAGTTGTACAAAATCTGGTTATTGTTTACTTCATGGGTCGATTATAGTTAATTGGAAAAAAAGTTTAGTTTGGTATCAACCCTAGGGAACATAGAGACGTTGTTAAGCGAATATGCCTCCAGTTAAAAGGGTTACAAAGAGAAGCTTCCATAACATGAAGAAATTCGATTTGTTTTCTATAAGGAAACATTAAATAAACTGGCTTAAATTAAGTTTTCTTTCCAGTAAACTTCTACAAATTATTAGGATTTGGAAATTAGGGACCTGTAAAATAAAGCACCAGTGTTTTGTTCTGTATCAAATACTTGAATTTAACTGTAGGACTGATAAACGAGGTCAGAAAATGTATTAAAATATCCGAGATAAGTAGAAAATATCAGCAATGGGGGTTGATTTTGAATCCTGACCTGATATTTGAGCAGGCCAACATTGTAGTACGAGGCCTGAGGGTTGAGTTCAGCTTCTCTCTGCAGGTAGAGCTGCAGTGCCTGCATGTTAAACCAGAAGTCTCTGGTGTCTGGGTCACTCTGAGATGGATCACTGCACAGACACAGAGGCGGGATATTTTAGGAGCGCACACAGTCAATAACACAGATTGAATTAAGAACACGGAGGGCAGCCGACCTGTAGAGCAGCTTTTGATTTGGCAGGAAGTGATCGATCCTCGAGATGTTGACCAGCCTGAAGCTGAGCACGGGGACGTTGGGGTTGGCTGTGAAAATCCGAGTGATGCCTGCAGGGAAGGACATCGTCAGGTCGCCCGTGATCTTCACCAGACATCTGGAGGAAGACAGAAACACAAATGTTGAGTTGAAATAAGTCCTGCAGCTCGTTTCTGTTTTCTGTGATTCGTTTCTCGGAAGAAGCTTCATGCTGACCGGTTGTGCTGTCCGCCTTTGAAGTAGGCGTTGATATATTCTGTTATGGCTGCTGCTACCGGCCAGGCCTCCTGTGTGCTGAGGGAGATGGGACTTGGTCCTCGTGACAGGTGCACTGTGGAGAACAAATGTAGTAAGTCATGCTTTTTATACAAGGAGTTTTTACAATATGAAACTACCACCAGTTGTCAAAGAGCTAAGCACTAACACTGGGGGAAAAAAGGGGGGAACAGCTAGCGTGGCTGTCTGAGGGTAACAAAATTTACCCTTCAGCACCTGAAAGCCCATCAACCAACACATCTTTTTGTGTAATGCTGCATTTGGTACATGGTTTCAGGCAGATGACAGATGGACAAGACGGAATGGGAAAAACAATCCAACATAATCGCAGGATCTGTCAGCCTCAGCTAATTTTACTGTCATGCTCTCGTCCACTAAAATGTCATCCTGTTAGCCATGTACCATCTGTCTGAATTGAAGAGAAAGGGTAATCATTTGTACAAAAACCAAAGTGTACAAACGAAAAATTGCGAAATGTGTTGGACTGTCTTATGACTAGGAGCATTTCAGTTTTTTGTATGGTAGCTAAGCTAGCCGTCTCCTGGCTGTGGCTCATTTTTACCATACAGACATGACAGTGGCATCACTCTTTTACAGCTCTTCATTCTTGAGCACATAAGCACAACTTTTTTAAGTTCTATATATCTGTCTCTCTCGCTTGCCTGATGCTCACTTCAACAGAAATCAGGCCACTACTTTCAAACCTCCTCCCTTAAGTGTCATTTATTTATGTTCTGAGGCATACGCTGTCTTTGTGGGTGGTCCTGGTGCTGGTAAGGCAGTGGTGATGCTTGTCCTGCCCGGGCAGGACTGGGCGCCCGGTTCTGACCGCCCCAGTCGTTGTCCCTTGCCTGAGGCCCCCACTCACTGGGGCTGGAGGAGGAGGAGGAGGTGAGGGAGGGGCTGGGCTCCGGCAGCGGGGAGGAACACAGAGAGCGAGACTGAAACAGACGGTGACAAAACTGGGTCAGCATTGGCACCGTTTTCATACAGATGACGCCCCAAAGTCGAGTTTACACTAAGTAGGTTCGGTTGTATCATATTTACAATTTGGACATTTCAGAGAACATAATCAGAAAGGTTACAGTATAACAAGACTGTGACATTCAAAACATCATACTTAGCCTACAGAAAACAATCATCGGCCACCACCGTGACAGCTGATTTCTCTAACCTTGATGCCCTTCATAACTAAATAATACAACAGTATTAGGGCAACTCTTCAAACTTCTAGAAATAAAACTCTAGTTATTCACAAATAGCAAATCTAAAACCAATCTAATGAAGTTACAATCATAAATATCTCAGAGTTTTAAAAGAAAATGAATTTATTAACTAGCTGAGCTGTAATCACGACCGATACTCACTCTCTCACAGCCGCTGAGTCGGCCCGATGTTCTCTTGGCTCGGGCCGCTCTCTGAGGAGCAGCTGCGACCACTTCAGTCGTGTCCTGTCTGAAGTTGTGCTTGGACCCTTACAAAGACACAGACACACAAAGTGACTCAAAGTGGATCTGAATCACAAAGTGAAACAAGATTATAGAGAGACAGACATCCTCTAAAATCAGTCAGAAGCCATGTTCAGAACAGACGGAGATGAACAAGACTCACTGCCAAAGCAAGCTGGCAGAAAAACCTAATGACACTTTATCTGTGTTGGCTTAATTATGGGATTTAGCAGCTGAATATTCATCACAGAGATTTTCCTCTTCAATGAGAAAGAACCAAAAATCTTGCCTCACTTGTGCTGACATAAAGAGCCACGTTTCATTCATTATTTTGATTCAGTGATAATATGACATGAATTCTAACAGAAGAAGTTTGTTATAAAAAGTCAGCACAAAGTAGTACAGTGTGTGACTCTACTGCAGCTAATGATTATTCCCCTTAAATTTCCAGTAATACTTCTGGATTAATGTTGAATCGTTTGGTTTATATTAAGTTCCTTAAGCCCCAGCTGACATATTCAAATCCCTTGTTTCTCCAACAATCAATCCAAAATGCAAAGATATTCAGTTTGCTATTTGCACTGTAGCTCTGACCAGCTCTGACTTTGACTCCACTGCAGCAGCAGCGACATGATAGGCATGAAGTAGCAGATGAGCTTGAGGGAGTCTGACATCAGCAGCGGATGAAAACGATGTGTAGTGCAGGAATATCTTCACATCTTACAGTACCGATTTGGGGATTTTTTTCAATCAAACGTTAAGGTGATTGTGGAGATTTTGACGAGAGTGTACAGATGTATTTTTATGTTTAGTAAGGAAAAAAGGTGTAAAAATATTTCCTTTCTTGATATTTTGTAAGTTTATTTTCTTTTACTTAAAAGACTTGGTAGCAAACAAGTTGCTGCGCTTATTTTCCAGCTGAAGCTACAGGGGCTATTGGACTGTCGCCTCTTGCAATACAAAGTGGTATTATGAGGCAGGATTGGCTGGTGCTAGCTGGTTAGCATGCTTACTCCAGTAGACATCTCTGCATGTCTACTGTACATAGACGCCTTTGAGAAAATGTCAGCACTATTATTTGATCATACTCTGTTGACGATGTTAGATCAGTTTTTGAATGTTTTAAACTAAATTTCTGGTTGGATATTACAAATGGCCCCTTTAAATAAACTAATTAATACAGCAAATAAATAAGGTGACATCCAATGACTCTTTCAGATTAGATTTAAGGATGGGATTCCTCGTATGTGAATGTGGCATGTTTTTCTCTTCATTTCATCATATTGTTGAGTATCTCTATCTTCTATGTAGCCTCTCTTGATTTAATTTTATCATGAAGTTCTGCAAAGATCGGCTTGCGTCCATGTTCCATCTTCGATAAGAACCTACCCTTGTGTGTGCTGACACTGCATGATATCTGCGTGTTCAGATCCAGGCAGTCCTGATCTTTGTCTGTGGAAAAACACAGATCCTCCTGTGGTCCTGAATGCCTCGTGAGTGGAGGGGCGTTCCTACGTGGCTCACTCTCTGATGATCTGTGTTTCCTCCTCTCTCCTCCTCCTCCATCTACTTTTCCTCCTCCTTCCTGTGTTTTGGAGCTGCTCAGTGCTCCAGAGGTGCCTTCATTAAACGGGTTGTGGACAGAGTTCCAGTGCATCAGCTCCTTCTTGGACTGGGCTGAGGGCAAAGAGCTGGAGTTAACATCAAGCCCCAGCCTACTGCTACTGGTAGAGCCGATGCCACTGCTGCTGCTGCTGCCATGTGGAGGGATTAACCCAGCTGCTGCAGCCAGCGATGACTGGTGCGTGGGACTGCCGATCATTGTGATCGCAAATGGGTCATCTGAAGTTACAGGAGGTGGGAGACTCCTGTCTCGTTTCCTGTCTCTGTCTTTACGATTAGAGGAGGATGAAGAAGAGGAGGATGATGATGTTGGGAGTGTTTTGGTGTCGGCGAGAGTCATGGTGAATGGGTCTCCTCGTATCTCTATCCCTCTGCCCTCCTGGCTCTGGCGAGGCGGTGGGCGCGTCCAGGCGTCAGACAGGTTTAAAGTCTCCTGGGTGACAGTCCTCTCAAATGCAGCGAGGAAGGGGTCCTCAGGAGGGATGTGTTTGCAGTTCCACACCGATGATTCCATCTCACTTGGAGGGAGGGACTGAGAGAAGGCAGGGAACCGCATGGATGAGGGGTCAATATCTGGGGGGACACGAGAGGGACGTGACAGCGCGATGGACCAGGCGCTCGCGGGGTCTTCCTGTGGGTGAGGACTCCGACCAGGGGAGGGGTCCCGGAAAGCAGAGAGGAAAGGGTCCACAGGTCGTCCAAGCGTTTGCGTCTGTTCTTTACTCTGTGAAACGGGGGGCCAAGCTGCCCAACCCACCGGATCAGGGGACGGCCCGAGGGGCTGATGGGAAGGTGAGTCCAAGCCAGAGTCTTCGACGTTCTCTGGAGAGGAGGAGTCAGACGAGAAGGCGGCATCTGACACACACACACATTAAACACAGGAAACAGGATATTAATATAGGCCAAAGGTTATCGTTAACAATGGGAAACACAAAATATAATAACACTTTACTGATCTGCTGCTAAAAAAAGAAAAAAATCCTTCTCAACTTACCTTGCTGGCCCAAATGTAACACAATATGTTTTTCTTAATTAAAATGAGAGAGCTGGTTATCAACAAGACATGAGCCAGCCAGCCTCAGTCAGCCACAGTCTCCCTCACAGTCATTCATCATTTGTTACCTGCAGTCTCTCTCATTTCTCCTTCCAAAACTGTCTGTGGCCACACATGTCAGGTCCATATCTATAAACATATTCTAATCTTTAGATCTTTGTTAAATTGCCCACCTCCTCCAGTCGCCTTAGGGAGGCTTGGAGGAAGGAAATTGGTTCTTAGATATTTGATACATTTAGAAATGAGGGGGTGTGGAAGATTTAAAGTGTTCCATTAAGACTTCAGTGAGTGCAGTTTGAACTCAGACTCATCTTTTCTGTCAAACACCCTGGTGACGCCAAGGACATGTACCTGACATGATTGTGTCCCCATTACTTTATAAAAGCACATTTTTGAAAAAAAGAATGCTTTGAAGAATAGTTTGTACAAAGAAATGTTCATTTAAGAGAATGCTTAATACAATAACAGGTCTTACATTCAGAGGCACCAAAGGCACTCTGCTCTCTGAGCTGCTCTCGACCATCAAAGCTTTTTGACTTGAAGGCCGATTCCAATGGTGGACCAAATAGACTGTCTGAACCCGACGCTGTCGAACTCAACCTGGTGTAAAACGAGGAGGGAGAGGGAGAAAATCAGTGAGAGCGGAGGAGTGATCGAGAGAGTGACGGCAAGGAGAGGTAATAAAGGGTAAAAAAGTGAGAACAGAAGAGTGGGTGTAAGTGAGAGAAGAGAAAATTGGGATTGTGGAGGAAAAATGAACAGTCCAAAATGGGGGTGAATGATTAAACTAGTTTTCCTGTTTGTGAAAAGATGTAATTTCAGGTGAAGATAGTATTGAAGTGTAAGACTATGAGCTATGAGCTGCAGAGGAGCAGAAGGAAGAGGAAAGAACAGTGAAGGAAATTAGATGAAGAGGGTAAGACAAGGAGAAAAAACACAAAACAAGGATGACAGAAACCGGAAGATCTCAAACTGCTGAAAAGGTCAGTGATGACGCAGTTCAACCTCCAACTATCTCGCTGCACAGCTTAGGGACAGATATGAGATGTGAGGGGTATCTCACCTGCTGTGGTCAGGACTGGAGGTGGACCTGCGTAGGCCCTCCTGCTCTCCATCTGTACAGAGACCACACACACACACACACACACACAGGCACAGGGGCACATGCACACACACGTACAATGACATACAGTGAATCCCTGCAGCGGACGTTCTCCAATCAGAACTAATCAGCGGCACAGAGGTGGCGAAGATCGAGTGAGATAGGACGGCATGAGGGAAAACCCATCAGCCATTACCTTCTCTGTGATAAATACCAGCAATTATCCTGGTCTCCCTTGGCCTCAGCTGCTGTCACTGCAGAGTGACCGCTTTAATCAGATGCTCATCGTTAATCCTGCCACCTCTGGATTTAAGGGAGTCAGACTCCTCGCTGCTGTGAAGCAGCAGGTTGTAGCCTCCCTCTCCAGCCAAACTAACAGCTAACGAACCTGTTGGTGATGAAACATGCTTCGGAGCACGAGCACAGTGCTCTGTGTGACTAATGGAGGTTGGCCGTTCATGCAAGGTCAGCCAATGAAGAGATTTGTTGTCTAGAGGGGAACACAGGGGGCTTAACATGCTAGAGGTGGAGAAATGCTGCACAGCAAAGAACCACTCTAATCCTACAAATAGGGCAATTCCTTTCCAATTACAACGCCAGGTATAAACAGGTCCAGGTATAAATACACAACATGACAGACCATACTGCTGGATAATTGATGATAAGCTTGCCTTTAAAAATTAAGGCTGCAACTAACAAATCATTTCAGATTAATCTACTGATTATGTCTTTGATAATCACTTTATATTTGGATTAATATACAATAAAATGTAGTAAAGATGATAAAATCACTAATCGATGATCAGAATAGTTGCAGAGTCATTTTCTTTTGATTGGTTAATCTGTCAATTTATTAATCATTTCATACAAACAGAGAAGTTTCTAGATAAATACATACAGACATTAAGATAGATATTAAAGGGGCTCTGTGGAACTCCTTAGCTGTGGTGCAAGCTGCTCATGGGTTTATTTTAGCGGACTCTATTTCTAAACTAAAAATTAGCTGCTGTTGCTCCCTGTTCGCAGAGAGAGGTACTGAGACAAGGCAGTCGAAAACCTGCCAACAGTCACATCCTTTGAAATGTCACAGAAAATCAAACTGAAGACAAGGAAATCCACAGGCCAGCAGCTTTAAACTTCCACAGACTTGCACAAGCAACTGTACAAGTCTCAATTTTCACATCACGTCAACAGATTCATAGATTAAAGTCAGACTCACCCCTGTGGGGGGCACCCTCGCCCTCTTCTGAGCGACCTCCGGCAGTACTCGAGTGTCCTGCAGTGGCACAAACGAAAGACAACAGCTTCAGAAATCTGTGCTATAAGATGCCGCACAAAGACTTTAACATTTCTTGTGGTTAAAGTCATTTGTTGCACATTAACAAGCACCAAAAATTTACCAAAAATGTTCAAACACATTTGAATGAACTTACTGGAGAGATGTCGCTTGATCGACACCTGAAAGTCAAGAGAGGGGGACAAATTTGGTCAACACAAAGGACATGTAAAGGACAGCTGGTTCCTACTGATGAGGGGGAAGAATCTTATCAATAATATTATTAATATCCTCTTTTCGGTCATTTAGGAGTTAAGCTTAGATTTTAGTGTGAAGTTTAGTTCTGGACTATGGGGTGACAATACTTGAGGTGAATATTCTGAAAGTGAGAACTGGAACTAGCTCATCTGCTTTTAGAAAAATTACCATAGTTTTACGTTTCCGACTCTTCAGAAAAATATTCATATCTTTAAAGGAATATTTGAAGACATACAGAATATGAAAGAAAAAAACACAACAAGTACAACCTGTTGCCGTGCCCCTCTGTTTGGCGGCAGAGTGAGCGCCCCTATGGTGGCCTTCAGCTCTTTCTCGGTGGCAGCGGAGCTGCTGCGATTGCTGCTGGCGACCGGTCTGATCTGGATGTGGAACTTCTTCGGTTCCTCGTCATCAAAATCTGAGTCACTGGAGTAAAAGTTGTTCTCCTTCTCCTCGGAGCAGCGTACAGACAGAGAGGATGGTCAAGGAGTACAAGCTCATGATGTAAACAGGAGATGAAGTGTGACGCTGGTGCACATCACAGACTCAGCATGCAGCATGTGTCTGCAAGCACTCAATTAATATTATTTTTATGAACATCTTTATCCATTCAGATGCTCAGAGCCAGACCAGAGAATAACAAACACCTTGAGTCAAATTGGATGTTGCTCTGATCTGGAGTAGTTTACTGACCTCTGAGATTACCATTTAACATTTTGGGGTTAAAAGTGGATTCATTTTCACTCCTGTTTCTTAACCTGACTGCAGCAGTGATCCGTGGAGGTGGCCTCCATTATCATATTTTGACTGCTGACTTCAGCTGACGGGGAAATGCAGTTTACTTTGTAAACATACCATTACAGAGAGGAAAGGAGGAAAAGAAAAGAGAGAACCGGTGTTTGCCATCTCAAGGCTAGTGCACAGGTATCTGGCTGTCTGGGGGCGAGTAACGGGAATAAACCACAATGATCCTGCAGTCAAGTCTGATGTAACACAGGCACACATTTTCAAGGATGAGGTGTTTGGCCCAAATATATATATATAATACGTTTTTTATATTCACATTAAGTTCCTCATTTGCCTAGTGTCATAACCACTCTCTGACTCTCTTCCGGACGTTATAAAAACAAAAGAAACGCGGTTTAAACACTGCTGGAAACATTAAGGATGTGTGAGGATTAAGGAAGTATGCATTTCAATGAAATGTATCACAAAGTTCTAGTCATTTGTAGACATTTAAATGCAGAATTTGTTCATATTTTAACTTTTATACCTTCAATAAAAAATACTACTAAAAAATAAAATGAATTTGAGACCAGAGTATTCATGGGATTACATCACAAACCAGCATGTGCACTGTTTTATTACCCCGGCACATCTGTGAATATTACTATTTGGACAAATGCTGTGACAGCCATGAAGATTAAAGAAAATAATTTTGATTCAGTGTAATATTAAATCAGGACAGCAGAGAACAAATTGCAGGCAGAGCGCAGTGCAACACAGGCACTGCAGTCTGTGCGGGCGGTGAGGTTTGCAGAGCTTCAAACAGCCGAGCTGCCACTTCCTGCTGCACCATCAGCCCCAACCAACCTTCCCCTTCCTCCTCATTTGGGCTATGCTGCATGGGGAGGTGTCTGGCTTTTCATGTAAGGTGTGTGCATGTCTTGTGTTTATAAAATTAGGAGAAATAGGTTGGACCATCCATTTTAAGCAGCCTTGGGCCTCAAAAGGGGGAAGACAAAGTGAGTAAGACTCAGGACAGACATTAAGTGGTAGGTTACGAGGACAATTCCTTCATGTCCCATGCTGACGGACGGCAGGCTTTAGCTCGTGTCATTTAATGAGAGGAGTGCTTTAAGTCATTCGTGCTGAATAATGGGACAAATATCTCTAAATTTGTCTGGCTCTGCAGTTAATGAGGCCGTGAATGAAGCCGACTGTGTGAACAAATTGGTTAAATTCCACCTCTCACCTCTGACCTCGTGATTATGCTTCATTTAAAACCATCTCCGTCTCAGTTAGGGGCCTTCATAAAGACTTCTCACATGAGGTATAATTTGTCACAAACTGCATTTTTCATCTGAGGGAGTTAAGTTTGTAATGAAACTGTAAGATGTGGGTGTTGCAGCTGAAGTGATGTGATGAATTTAACGAAGGCTCCAGTGGTACTTTTTACAGCTGTGCCTCACACTCTGCTTCATTCCAAGCAGTTCAGAACTATCAATGAGTAAAAATACCAAACACGAGCCGAATACAGCTTAAGAAAAGGGATGAGTTGCTTACATGTCTCTGGTTTAAGTAAGTGAATACCTTTACTTTTTTAAACCATTTTTGGAGAGCTTAAATCTTTATGCCCTCATCAACGGTAGAAAGATGGCAGCTAGCATCTTTCAGATAACTAGAAAGATGGGAAATGCCAACAGAATTCCAGGTTGAGGTTCATGATCAATGTCATAAACCTCTTTAAACCCCCTTTAAATAATGTGGTGTAAGTCATCACCCAGGGTGGGCATTTGTTAATATTTGTTAACATTTTAAAGACTTAATTAACTACACATAAAACATAAAAACTTACAATGTACTGTGTATAAAAAAAAAATTAGCAGATCAAACTCTGTCATGATTTTTTTATGGTGCGAGTATCCTGGTGGCACATATGTGAGCAGAAAAAGGATATCATTCTGTGTGCTGTCAGCTCGGATGACAAATCCTTCATCATCGACTTCCAGGGGTGAATTCTATATGAATGGGAACACATGTGCGCACACACACACACCAATACACAGGAGAAAGAGAGGGAGTCAGACACCAGCTGGGTCAGCAACACCGAGCCAAATGGCACTTGAGCCACATATCTGACGGACAGAAGTGCTTTGTCATACTGTGATACTCAGCGATGCAGCCTACATGTTCCACTGAGAGCTTTCTCTCAGAGTGTGTGAGTGAATAAAAAGACCCTTCAAAAAGGCGTGAGTGTGAGTCAGTGACTTAACTGCTACAACTGTTAAACATGTTATTACAAACAGGTCAAACAAAGCTATCGAGACAGGATGTGTGGACACATTTCAGCTGTCATTTCCTGTAGTCGTATGATCTTCAAAATAAGAGACATAAACAAGGCCAGACTTATGATCCAGCCAACGTGGGGACAAGTTATTTTTAGACCCACTGTGGATGTACACAGATGGTACTTGATTAGATCTGATTTCAGTAAACAGATGATGAGTGTAACTGGAGCCTGTAATATTTATTTTCAGTTATAACATAAGCAATTACTTAATGCATGACGGTGTGGTTGGACTATTAAAGTCACATTAATAAAACAATTATAGCTCATATTGATTTAAGGAAGCTATTATTGATATTTATATAATGTTTCAAATGTACAAACAATGTGACAATGTGACGGAGATCAACCTACAGACATTGGTTCCCTGCTCCACAGAGCTTTTCAGCAAGTTCAAACTCATTGTTTAGCAGTCTGGCTACCTGCTTGAAGCCAAACAGCAGGCAGACACATAAAGGGCTAAGCTGGTCACTAGAGTAACCAACAACTGTTGCTCTTTGATAGCTAGCCTTGGCTGTAGCTAGCTACCGTTAGCTAATTAGCTCATGGCTCAGTTAGCTGTGGAGCCAGAGTTTACCTGGACTGGGACCTTGCACCACAGAGGGAGTCAACACGAGCGCCATGGCCCAGATAAACCGGGTTAAGCACCCAGAGAGTGAACACGGCTGGACACCGAACTGGGACTGAACAGCCCCCAAGACCGACTGAGGTCAATGTAAAGACATAGGATACAGTACAGAGGTGATTTACAGTGGCTCCAACCAGGACTATGACTCAGGGGATGACAAGACACAGCAGGCGGGTACAGGAGAGGCGTTCAGTGAGACAGAAGAGAGTCGGAAATCAGCAGCCTGGAACTGGAATATTTTCATACCTTACTCAGTGAACTGAGGTTTTATCTTGACCAAACTAAAGGTCGCCAAGACTATTTTGGTGTGTTTTATTTAACTTTTGTTGAGTTTAACTGAAGTATGTTTTATGATGTGCTAATGAGGCAAATAATATTCTCATTGTTAGATAAAAGAGGGAAACTTGAATTCAGAAGGTGTCCAGTGGTATTCATATCTTTAGTAATTAAAATAAATACAAGAGCATTTCATTTCTGAGTTTATTCTGTTCATCAATTTTGCTAGTAACTATAGAAGGCTTGTAAAATGTCACACCTGCCCTGGCAAATATCTCCTAGCTGAAACTTGCCCCTTGTGGTACGAAGTGGTATTACAAGACAGGATTGGCAGTGGTTAGCTGGTTAGCATGCTAACTTCAGCAGACATTTCTGCAACAATGTGAAAAAACACCTTTGAAGAAACAACAGTGTTGACGTTATGTCAAACTCTTTTTTATAATTTTAGTTCAAATTTTAATGCTTTAAACTATAAGTTTGGCCCATTATTCAAATTTTTCATTTAACTTCCAGCTAATATTTTATAATTTGGAACTATTAAGGAAATCAAACTGCAGTATCCATTCAGACTTCCTTTTCTTTAAAAAAAAAACAGATTATAATGTTTAATCTAGAGGGTGAATGAATATTGTCAGTGCATGTCTACTCTTATGCAAGTGTCCTCTGCTAACATTACTAATACCTGTCACACTAAAGTCAGAAACGTAATGCCCTTGAAGGTGTAAAATAGCAGCACCGGTGGCTCTGTGATCTGCTGTTTACTCTCTACTTCCACATCACTATGTCAGAAGGTTTTCTGGCAGCTCTCACACACACACACTCCCTCTCATATACCACTTGCACACAGACATACGCAAACACACGCTCTCATGGAGCTACGCAGTTGCCTTCGGCTGCCAAAGTATCTCTGAAACCTCTTCTCAGAAGTACAGGAATAAACCTGGGAAACCCCACACCGTCAGTCATGTCATTATCACACAGCGATTTCCCGCTCACCCTTTTTCCACAAAACACACACATGATTCTGCTTTCATCCCCCAAAAAACACACTCTTCTCACTGCAGTTGCCTGCAGGGATAACTGCAGCTTTAAGAGTCAGAGAGGACTGTTAACTGAGTCGAAGGTTTCAGAGCTGTAATGTTTGGGTGTGAATTACGTCTGATACTCACCAGTGTCTCCGTTACTGCAGAGTCTCTGCAAATACAGAAAACACATAGATATATTTTTAATATTCAGTAGGAACTCAGACAGAGGCCAGTGGCAAAAGATGAAGATCCAGATTCAGTTTCAGAAGTTCAGGTTTACAGAGGACAGTAAATTGTCTTTTATGTGTGTGCGTGCACTCACGTAGAGTCTGGCTCCTTGTCCCTCTTGCCCAGGCCGGGGATCCTGAAAGCTTTTGCCCGACTCTTCTTCCCACCTTCAGGTGCCATAGCTGTCATGTACTCCTCAAAACCAACCAGAGCTGCAGACAACAGGCAGATATGCTATCCATATAGAATATATCAATATGAATAAAGCACGCGCACACAGACACACAAAAACACACTTCCACTCACTCACTGTGGTATTTTGTCACTATGATTTTTTCCGCCTCCACAATACAGAATTTAGTGTAGGTGTTTTCATATTGCTGCTGCAATGCAAGATGCTCAAGTTGTGTGTTTATGCATGTATTTCACTCCTACTGGAAACAAGCCAAAAACTAATCCTGGTGAGCTTCCTTTATGTACCTGGCCTGTCTTTGCCCGTTCCCTTCTGCTCTGCAAATTTCTGGATGAGGTTATCGATGCCGATGTTTTCCACATTCTGCTTGAATTCCTCGTGAACCTGCGGCAGAGCAAAACAGAAGGATTATTCAGTCTCTTAGTCCCAAAAGCAATTCATATGAGAGAAAAGCGTCATGAAAAATTTTGATTTTGTTCTAAAAGCTACATGTCATCACTTTTCATAGGAAAATATGAATTACTAGTGTTGTAATGGCGCCCAACAGTATGTAAAGATGCATCTCACTTTATGTACAAGTTTTAAAATGAGTCTTTTGATCTCAAGTGTACTGTTGGTGAACACCAACGTTGAAATGTTGTGTTGCATAGGAAGTGTTTAGTTGCACAAAACTTTTGAATGCCTTAACAGACAATAGAGCTCCAGATGGAAATGATAATAATGTTGTTAACTGGGGTGTCATGACAATATTATTGACCGTCTTCCTCTGCAAAACAGCAAGGGATAAGTGTTAGAAAGTCTTTTTTTCCCCATTTTATTTTTTACTTTAGATGCTGTGGATGTGCTACCAATTTTCACCCTCGGCTGTTAATAATCTGAAATGGTAAAAACATTTTTAGAAGGGCTGTTCTGAATGTCATTTTTCAAATTTTGAGGCCTCACTGAGAATTACCCATTAATATTTAAGCTTCATACCTTCCTCAAACTTGCTGTCGTTATTTTCTTGTGTACTTATCTAATAACTAATATCATGTCCAGGCACCTCGTGATGATGTGCGTGGGTTTCAAGACCAATTATACAAAGTGTTCTGTATTTGGAGAGTACGGACATATCGTTCTTTGTCATCAGAGCCGGGTTGACTACAACATACCTGTCCCACTTGAACGTGGGTGTCTTCAATGGAGTGGGAGTAACCTTTAATCAGCTGCTTCATCTGCCGCAGGTGGGCCTCCTCGATCTCCTGAAACTTCTGCTCACATAAACATGCATATGCACCCACATCAAAGAAAAAAGAAACCATTATAATATGAATCCTCAAAATTCCACTGTTGTTTAATTTATCTTTCTCTGTGGGCTGAAATCTTTCGCTGACCTTTTGTGGTGATTAAATCATTTCAAAACCAAGCAAGCAACATCAGAGCTACACTGACATCTGATATTAAACACAGCTGTTTCTTAAAGTTGCAGTTCCGGTAATTCATTATTTTATTTTTTCCACAAAATGATGCCATAAAACTTGTATATTGAAAGACTTTGTATTCCATTTTATGTGCTGTTTATCTCTGATCATAGATATCACTGATACGATGTTGTCTGTATACTTTGATTTTGTGTTTATTTTCTGGTTTTGTGTTTATTTTTTGCTTGTTTGTCTTTGGCATGTGTTTCGTTTACATCAAATTGTGTTTGTTTCTGATATTCTACTTAATTCACTGTATCTGCAGAATGGTTTGAGACTCAGGATCATTCAGAGACCAGCAGAATCCAATAAAATAGGGACTAAAGTGAAAACAGCCTTTAAAATGAGATCTGAAGATTCAGCCACAAAGAGGCAGTCAGCCAGCAGAAGAGGCTCCAGATTGCATGATCTTTAAACCAGTGATAATTCCAGAGGATTTAGTTTTTAAGTTTGATCCTTCTCTCTGTTCGGCTAGCTCATTTATCGCTGTCTGGTTCAGGGGGATTGTCCTGATATACTGCCACTGGGTTTTGTTTGAGAAGAGAGTGTGTGAGAGTCTTGCCAGTTTCTTTCCTCCACTGGGCAAAATCTGGGCAGACAGAGCAAACGAGACGAAAATGAGAAGAGAAAGAGAAAAAGATTCTCAACTGACTCTCTGCAACTGCTGTAAACTTACAGCAGGGCACTTCATTCCCATCTGTCCTGAGCCACCACTCCAAGCTTTACTGCAAACTCTTACTATTAGATAAGTCTGAATAGAAACATCTTTTCTTCCTGAAACTTGAAAGTGTTTTAGGATATTACATTATCTGATACCGCTATAATGGAGTTGTTCCAAGAACATCATAATCAGTGTAACTCCGGTACGATCATTTCAATTTACGAAAAAAGTGTTGTTGCCGTCCACAATGCTGCAATGTGTGAAATATGTGCAAAAAAACAAACATTTTGGAGATGTCACAATTATGATATGATTAAACTCTGAGAAAATTGCATTTAATTTTCACTGAAAAAAATAAAGAAAATGACTGATGTGATATATGCCTGGTCTGTACCGAACAAGCATATTCCCTTACATCTAATTTGTATTTCACTGCTGTAGCACCCCAACGTTTTATTTATGAATATTAATATATATGATGTGACACATTTGACCTTTATCAAAACCTGCAACTCCTGCGATTTGGATATTGCACGTGGTGTCCGAATAAAAAGTGAGTGCTTTTTCTCTCTATTTTTTATGTGCTCAGCAACAGAGAATATAGTCATAACATGCAGTAATGTGCAGCAAGAATTTATCTTGTGATCTCCTCGAACTTCAGGTACAATAAAAAAGTACCTTGGTCTCTTATTTACTGATCTGCATTTCTTCTTCGATCTTTTGACACAATTTTTTCTCCCAGGTTCCACATACCCCTTCATAATAATGAGTAGATCTTCCCCCCTTAATGCTATTAGAAGAGAAAATTGCTCACCAGAATTTCAGTCATCATTTGAAATGTAAAACACATCAGGATTTGTTCAAGATTTCCATGGCAACAACAACAGTAACCATGGAAGTGTGGAGGCAGTGATTAAAAGCAATAAGCGGGGTCCAGGATGTGCAGGATGTGCTGGATGTGCATGTGTTGTGCGGGTGGGTGGGTGTTTAGGAGTCGTGGGGTTGAGGTTTCCATTTTTGGGGAAGGCATGACCTAGGATAATAAATTGTGGTGGGAGGTTACAGAGAGGGTGAGTCACAGAGATGAAGAGATAGATAAAGCCCGAGAGAAGAAGAAAAACATGAAAACACCACATCAGAGGGTGGGAGCAGCAAAAAAAAGTGGCCCTTGTCCCAGATGTACTCAGAACTGACCTGGGAGGACTCGCTCATCTTCTGCTCAAACTCTCCTCCCACGCGATTGTACTTCTCGATGCACAACGCAAACGACTCAGCCGCTTTCTTAGACTTCAGCTCCGCCTAGTGAAAAAAAAAAGGAAAAGGAAAATAATCGCCTTTAGCTAAAGACTCTCATTCACAAACCTGACAAAAAAACCAAATAGCTCAGTGAATGAATGGGAATAATTTTGTGCGCTACAATTACATCTACTTCATTCAGTATTCTGCCTGTATCCACAATTCAAGAGGAGCAGAGTATTCACAGAGTGGAGGTCTGAGAGCAGAACAGTTGGGAAATGTTCTTTCCCATAATTGTCAAGACAGGATAAATCTAATTAACCTCGATATAATAGACACTCTTGTCTCATGAGTGGACCACAAGAAACAAGCATATGAGGGATTTTTTGGGGTCACAAGACAGACAATAATAACATCCAAGAGCTTACTTAAGAATACTGATGCAGGACACTTAATCCAATCTGTTAAGTTCCTTTTCACATCCAGCTGTCTACAAGACGCACTGAGAGACACACAGAGAAGCTCCGGACTTGAATGTAATTTATTTATTCTGTTTATTAGGCATTTACTTATTAATTCAGTCATTGCACTTTAACCGTGTACTTATTTATTCACTGCACAACAACTGTTTATTAAGGTCTGTCTACTGTCTAGAAGCTACTCCTGTACTTATTCTTTGTAGCATAACTATTTCTATATGTACATAGCTAAGGATAGATTTTTATTTTCATAGACTGACCAGATTTTATAATGCTGCTGAATGGGATTGCTACAAACAAAGTTTCTTTGTGTTCTTTATATAATGACATCTAAGTGCCAATTCTATTAACTTTTGGCGTGGATCCAGTTAGAGGACCAGATCAGAATTTTTTCTTGTTTGACTTTGCCATTGTCCGATTCATTAAATCTATCAGGGAATAATGCATGAGATCTTGATGAAAAAAGAAAAAAAAGGTACATTTAGGTTGCTGGTATCTACTACTGAGAACAATTTGATGTGGATCCTGATAAAACTCTGTATCAAGCAGATTTAAATATGTTTCATCTGATATTGGATTAGGCTTGATTGAATCAAAGGGGAATGTTTGGTGTGTCATTCTAGTATATTTATGCATTATGATTTTCTGTGGGATTCGGCAATCATGGTCCAAGTATTCATCTTAAACTCTTAACTATATAAATATATCTCAAATGACTGAACTTTAAGCTTAAGTTAAAATCTATTTTTTTTATAATCTAACTTCAGGGCTAACCGTTTTCTCATTTTAAACCTGGATTACTCACACTGGTACAGATATCATGCTGCGTAGCAAATAACACTGATTTTATATCAAGAATAAAGACCATAAAATAGACAAAGTGATATGGTTGCATTGTTGTAGCACCAGGAAATGTAGTAATTGAACCCCGATGTGAAATACAATTTCAGGATTAACTAAGAGCTAGTATTAAATTAATGGCAGTGTCAGATAATCGCAGGGTGAGTATATTTCTTCCGCAAAAGATTAAAGATGCTGCAATATGAACTATAACAGTACCACACAGTTGGAATAGTTAGATTATCCTATGTGACTGCAGTATGTTTTATTGGAAAGATATAGTGCTGCTGAATCTTTTAAAATGCTTCCGTACCGTCAGAACAACAGTCTCAATTCTACTGATATTCAGTGTACTAAGGTGGAAGAAGAAATCTCAGAGACAAAAGTCATACAACTCAAAACAAAAACTGATCTGCATGGCTAGACACAACAAGACATAAAACATATGTTCTTTTCCTAAACCAACCACTAAATTGTGTTTAGCATCTCACCTGTTTAACTTCTGCTCTGTACTGCCTTCAAAACAATCTTGAAAACAAAGAAAGCAGTGACTAACTTTCTCTAGTTCTTTCTGCGGAGCACCCTCCTTCCTGAGCCGGTCCAGCTCCAAACACTTGCCGTGGTAACCCTCCTTTGACTTCTGAAGGTGACCGCTCTGAACCTGCAGTGCCTGCACTGCCTCCACTGTCCCCACCATCTCCTCCTTTGTCTGGGTGACAAACACACACACACATACACAAAGACAACACATGGACATTCTATACAGATCATTAATGTACTTGATACTTTCAGGGAAACTGCAGCAATTACCATAAAGGGAGAAGACAGTAATTGGATTTTGTGTCAGATAAATTAGATCAGGATGACAGAGGCTCGATGCAGGACTCAGTAATGAGAAAATATACAAGTCTTGGTTCACAAACACATGCTCAGGGACAAAATTAATCAGCCCATTTTCTCTCAGGATAGTGGTACATCATCAGACATCCCTCAGCCTGGGTGCATACCTTGCGGTGAATTTTGACCTGCTCGTCCCCATACTTGTTGATTTCGCGGATGAGATCGTTCATCTTTCTCATTAGCTCGAGGTGGCAGAGGGCCAGTTTGTCTGAAGATACTCTGAACACATCCCACATGGGAGCAAAAGTCCTGGGAAATACATACAAAAGCATCAAACAAACACACAAGACTCAAACATTCATACTCAAACATTTCTTCTGATATAAAGACTTAATGTGTGATTATGAAAAACAAATGGCATGGAGATGTAAATTTCAAAGACTTGAATGAAGCCTAACAACTGACCACACCCGGTTTTGAAGTGGGCTCAACTGGACCTGTAACCACATACAGTAGCACCCAACAGTGTATTGAAGCAGTACCTTACTGCAGCAAGGTGACAAATAAAAACACTGGGGGTCGCTAAAAATAGGATTTTCTGCCATTTGTTATAGCTAAAAGGCCCTAAAAAGTTTATTTAAATCAAAAGTGTATTTCTTTAAATACAGTCCAGACTGAATAAGCAATGATCACAGTTAAAGTTGAAAAAAGAATTGTTATCTATAATTCATTAAGATTTTAACATTCAAACACTCAGCTCAGCTTCATCCAGACTGTGTGTGTGGTTTGATTAGATGTGAATGACAGTGGACCAAACAGCCAACTAAATGTCATGACATTTTTTATGCAAACACTGCTGTGTCCTACAGAGACGAGGTGATAAATTATATAAATACAAAAACTTTTCAAGTGTAATAACCAAAACTTTCTAACTCTGGCAGAAACGCTTCATGCAGGACCTCATTAGACACCTAATTGTGCTGTTTCTCACTTACAGGAATCAATTAGCATCACCATTTTGTCACTGTTCATTACTAAGTATCTTTAATAAGCATTTAAAGGTCTCTTATTATGTTATTATTTGTATGTATTAATTTTGTACTAATGTTTTTATTCTAGTGAAATATTTAACATACTTTTTAATTTTCAACAAACACATTATTTTTCTCAAATTGTTCACTGGTGCAGCACCTCTAACCACCCTCTGTCCAAACGATCATTGTAGCGCCTGTCCCTTTAAGGCCCCCCTCCAGAAAGGTCTAGGTGATTGGTCAGCTCTCACAGGTTTAAGCAAGCACTGCCCATTGCATCTATATTTGTGGTATCACGATGTAACAGTCCTGACAGTTCGTTTAAAGGCACAGTTTGTAAAAGCAGGCTGCGTGCATTTATATGTGGATTGAGTGCTTTGATACATAAACTGTATTTATGTAAATCTCACTCTCTACAATATGGGAACCTGGAAAAAAATCTGTCATATGATAGACAATATACATATATATATATTCAACCATATAGGCAAAATACCAGACAGGGAGTTTTTTAAAATCATAAATGTGGACATTTGGCGACGCAGATGGTCCTTATTTATATCTTATATGCAGCCATATGATCATAACGTTTATAATTATTACACTAACAAACACCTTCAAACAGTAAAAATTCAACTGTAAAGCAATGAAGGGGATGAGGGAGTGTTGTTGGGTGAGGTTTGTCTACTAATCTGTGATTAAATGGTGGCACTCACCCCTGTGGACTTCCGTTGCTGGCCATCTTTGCCAATTTGCTCATTGATTTGGAGTAGGTCTCCTCAATAGCAGCACTGCAAAAACAAGAAGGCAATTAACAATAACCTGAAATTTTTGGTCAAATAAACTTTAAACCCGTTTACTGCATGTATTACAATACATGCAGTAAACGGGTTTAAATGTATGTATTTGTGTATATGTCAGAGGATCAATGCATTTTTTTTCTTTGTCTATTAAAGCTGTCAGTAACATGGCAGGCTAAACAATGTTGGGTGCATTCTTTAAAATTATTCTGAATAAACCTTAGACTGGTGAATATAATGTACTCAAATAGTGCCTTCACACAACTCTATTGCCTCTGTTAATGGCCTCGTGTTACGTTCTCCATCTTGTTCTTCATTTGCCCCGAACTCTCCACTACTCCAGATAACAATTCATTTTCATCAGAGCTGGGTAAATGTTGCAATAAGGCACATTTAAATGATAAATTGACCTGTTTTGCAAGGCTGGGCATAAAACTTTAATAACCATCTGTAGACCCTGCAGAGAAACAACGAAGGCGCATTGATCCAAATATCCTGAGGGTGAACAGAACAACTTGCTCCTCACAAGTACTGAAAGTCACAATTAAACACAAACATTATTGGAATTGAGTGGTGATGCTGCAATTGTGTCGGTACTCAAAATGTATCAAAAGATTCCTCATAAATATTTTCAGTTTCAATTATACAGGATATTTCTTCAATGACATCTGTTATACTTAAATTAAATCGACAAAGTGATGTAATCAAATTATTTAGCTTGTCTATATACTAAGGCTGTATCCTCTGAACAACACCTGAATACCAACCCATAGAGGGCACAATCCATATTTGAATTTATGTGATGAACCAACATAGAAACTGCTCCTCTTGGCTTTATAATGCTTTAAAACATTTTAGTACATCACATTTACTATTTTATTTTACTCTCACTCCTCTCATGGTTCCATATCTGGCCAAAGCAGGCAGTTTTCTACTAAACAAGCTCCGAAAACTCTGTTACCTGCTCGAAACCACACAGCGGACAGACACAGTAAGTAACTAAACAGTGAGAATACTGGAGCATTGAGCACAGAGACAGATATTTCTCTCAGGGGATAGTGGAGGCCAAAAACAGAGCTGTAAGAAAGTACAGGATTACATTTGCCATGTGCAGAGAAACACTACAACAAATTAATGACAATAGTGCTTGTAAATAGATTAATTCCGAATCAGATCTGTGCTGACCTGACAGATAGCGATGCCTTTGCACTCCAAACTAAAAATTTAAACACATTAACCAGTGGAGTGTTAATTATTTTCACTTTGATTGATTAATCTTTTGAACTAAAACATGTCTCTGAATAGTGAAAAATGTCTGCTTCACAATTCACTAAACCCCAAGATGATGTCTCCAGATGTCTTGTTTTGTCCTTTATAGCAGCCCAGCACCCACATATATTAAGTTTACTATAATATAGGACATAGAAAGCTAATTTTCACAATCAGGAACACAACAGGTACTTTATTCAATAAAGTAATATCTGACATTGTCATTTTTCCTCAACGAAAGGCTGCAACAATTCATTGATTATAAAAATAGTTCTGTATTTTATGTTAGTGCACTGCTGGATTAACTAATGGTTTGAACCCCAAACTAATTTTTTAAGACTGACGCTTATTGTCTCGTTAATATTAACAGTTCTCCACTAAAGTAGCTATATGTCCATTTAACTGAGTACCAAGGTGAGGGCAGTGAATGTAACATGCAGTAACTCAGAAGCCTTAAGACTGTGGTTGGAGTTGTTATGGTAATTTCACTGAGTGTTTCATATTGTCTCATACATCAAAATGACCTTTAAGGCAAGTGGAGCGAGAAAGACTGAGGACACTTATCAACACAATTGCCTTTCCTCCATCCTGCGGGATTACACTCAATTTTACCCACAGCGCCTCTATTTCATTTCCTGACTGCTGATTTGTTCTTTGCTGCAGTCCAGGCAGATAAGTGAATTTCCCCCTGCGAGGAATGTGCACAGGCGCTCTGAATCAATGTCAGGATTATATCACTGGTCTGACAGTGCACACTGTGTTCCTTAACTTCCAGCTGTGAGAGGACAAACTCCTGTGGGAACCTCATTGTACACTCAATTTACTCACTGCTAATCACTGATCAGAAGACAGAGTAGTTAATTTAACAAACTACCTACTTAGAGAAGAACATTTTAATTGGGTAACCGGCTACCTTGGTCGTGCCTGTCAAGCCTTCCGAGTTTTTACAATAATAACAGTGGCAGATTAACCACTTGAACTTCTTAGTAATTTGCGAATAAATGTTGTTGATTTCAGCAGATTTCTAGATCATCAATGTCGATTTTGGAATGTCAGGAATAGAAACAGTGGCTGGCATATTTATCAGATGTGGCCAGCTAGCTAATTAAGCTAATGCTAGCTTAATGAGTGAGTTAAAAGTGCTGTCTTTAATATTTACAGCTCACTAGTTTTAAAACAAAAAGTCTTATAAAAGGGTCTTTAATATGCATTCGATGGCTACAAACATAATGTCCAGTTAAAAGACGGAGACTCAAGCTAACAAATCTCTGACAAAGACATTGTCAGCAATTTATGATCCATGAGAAAAGCATGGAAATAAAGAAACATTGACTCTTGACATTGTCGGACGAAAAAATGAATGAGGTTTTAACTTTGGGAACCAGAGGTGTCTGATAGCTCCTCTTAAGATGTAACTCTAAAATTAGATTATTGAAATCCAGAAGATGCAAACTTGGATAAAAGACGTACAGTGGTAATTCACCTATTCAGACTTATGTGTGAGAGTTTCTGAGAGATAGAGCACTTTAAAAGTAGCACTGTGGTGAGGACAGAGGTGAGAGATCAGAGTAGAGAAAGACGAGTGAAGCCGTTTTAACAAAGAAAGACTTGTTTGAGTGTTCCTTCTGTAAAGCGCATTCTGCCAACAGGACTTTGAAATGATTAAAATTATGGCAATAATCATGAATATTTTGTTTGACACGGTGAGAGATGAAATCCAAAACAGTTCATTTATATTCTGACCATTTCACCCAACCTTTGCACAATCTCTCGTCTTTCTTTACAAGTGAACAGAGTAAAGAATGTAGAATTTCTTCACTCGAGTCCCATCACTTGCATCACCTCCCACACAAATATTCACAAATACACACAAACCTTACCTCTCACGGACAAACTCGGCTAGCTCTTTGGTTGCCAGCTGGCCATGCTTCATGTTGTGGTAGAGCACGTCAAAGCCGGCATTCTTCTCCCCCTGCCAAGGTACAAATAAAACACACACACACACACACACATACCGTCTGTTAGCAGCATGAACCGCAAACCAACATGAGACAGCTAAAGAGATAAGAGATAAGAGAGAGAGTGCAGCAATATCACAGTTGTGATTTTAAGTATTACATTTTGCCATTGGTATTCCTCCAAAGGCTATCAGACAGACTTATCACTGGCTCCCAGGAAATATTTCACCTGTCTGTCATCAATCGCATACAGAACATTCAACAAACACTTACCGCAACTAAAAATTATATGAAACCAGCTTGGGATTCTGTGTAGATTTGGAAACCAACTGATGAACTACACAAATGGAAGTTTGATCGACACTGACATCAATAGTGCAATTTATAGTGTGTTGGTCTTTTCATCGCTTTATGTGCAGCAAGGGGCCACCGCACAGCAAACAGGTTGGAATCGAAACTTAGCCTCTGCAGCGAGGAGACAGCATCCGTACATGCGGTGCACATTGTACTAACTGAGCTACTGAAGTTTTACCTTACAAACATTGTGTTGCGCAGTTGGTCACAATTGAAAATTACAGGCCTGTTTTATTTTTTTTTTTAAATACACCACTAAAGGTTGGAGATTGGCACCAGCACTCAAAATATTTCCGACAAATGGTACCTGGCAAAAAAAAAAAAAGGCTGCATAAAATATTTTTCACTCTATTGGCTTTGTTTATGTAGTACAAGTTTGCTCATAATTAGGAAGTGATGAACTTTTAATCATTAGTATATAAACAACAGTCACAGTTTTGTTTAGATATTGACACCAGTTATCTGTGTGCTGATTGGTACTCAGTACAAAGGATAGATGGATCCAAACTTTAGCATTCTTCCTGTTATTGGATCAAACGTTTTTTGTTTTGTTTATTTGGTCTAATTCCCAATTAAATAAACTCATTTTAAAATGTGCCCTGATGCTGCTGCCTCTCTCTGGTACCAAAGTTATCATAAAATGTGTTGGAGTATGAAGTATGTTGGCCTCCAAAATGTAGCAGAAAAAAGAAATACCCAAATGTTGACCGTCAATTTAACTGAAAATAAACTATCTATAGATAAATATTGACAATATCAGTTATCGATCTAATTGATCACTAATAATTGTTGCCAGCCCTGAAAAAAACATATGGTCAATCTCTACTCAATTCATGAGTGAACACACTCACTGTAGTGATTTTTTAATTTAAATGTTGTTGTATTTATTAATAGTCAACATGCTCTTAGGCATCTGATGTACAACATTAACTGACACTTTAAATGTAAAACATGTCTGTCTAAATGTTGGTTTGGAAAAAAGAAGGTTTTTGTCGGCTAGACGTGGGGGAATTGCCTTTCTGTTCACTGTTCATCTGACAGGCATAAAAACCTCAAGGTGACAAAGTGAGGTAAAATGTGAGAAAACCTCGACGTTGAGCTGTTGTTCAGAGAAGAGTTGCCTACCTTGCAGCTAAGCAAACTTAACAAAGACCACAGCGCTGCCTCACACGCATCACTCGTAATTATCTACACCCACACCTGTGTTAACTTAAGTCTTCATAATCCCCAAAACAGCCTGACTGAGGCAGCATTATTACAAAGGGCTGTTTCTGAAGCCTCGCCACATTTTTCAGTCAACAGACGGCCGGCTGTGTGTGCAGACTTAGACACAGACAGCTGCTTCTTAGGACCTAAAAATACCATGTCGGAGGAGAACAGACCAGTTCCCAGGTACCAGGGGAATGGTTGGAATGCCAAGAAAGGGTCACCCAAAACCACACACACACACTCACACTCACACACACACACTCACACAGCATGCAAAGCACTCCCAGTGGTCAGGACGAGAAACAGTTGTTTGTAGAGGCGTCTCAGACAGGTTGATGACACAAGAGCTGACAGAAAACACCAGGCGAGCTCTGCCACTAAAGCATCACTGCTGAAATCAGCTGAAGATGCTCACCTTTTCTTCATTATAAATAATAAAGGGCAAACATTCAGTCCAAAATCTCAATGCACACCTGTGTACATATTCATGCAAAAATAGTCTCCATAACACGTGCTATCTAATCACAAAACGTCAGTTTTTGACAAGTTAGGAATGAGACTTAAAAATCAACTGTCTCACACATTTGTCCTTGAAAGTAAATTTTCAAGAAATATGGCCAAACATTCTCTAAGTCCAGCTACTCATTTGTGAGCATGTGCTTCTCGTCTTTGCTTATATGAAAGTAAACAGTAGATTTTCAGCTGTTTGTCAGACAAAAAAGCATTTTGAAAAGTCAACTTGAGCTTTAGGAATCTGTGAGGCATTTGATAGATCAAACCATTAATAATGAAAATAATCATTAGTGGCAGCCTAGAGCAGATACAACATACCCAATTTCCTATCAATCTTTTAACCTTCACCTGTCTAAACTTAGGACATGAATATGAACTGCCTTCCTGCATCCCTTTTTCTAGAGCCTGGCTGAAAAGTTGATATTATTGGTCAATATTGGCATATTATAGATATATTGGTATCTGCGTATATGTTGTCTGTTATGCACAAATATGAAGTCTCTCTTTTTGTAAGGTCATTGGGATTATTCATAATAATTACATTTGCAGTGAAGTTTAATGTTTTAGTGCACTGCTGTCATGTTAGACACTAAAGTTTATTTTTTAACTGTAACACATTCCGTCTCTGTCACATCTTTTTGCATTTGATAACTGCATTTGAGAGATCATTGCAAAAAAGAATGTGTGAATATCAGGCAATATAGACATTTTTTACTTTCTAATAACAGTATCAGCCCCAAAAGCAAGCATCAGTTATATACTTTTTACATAATAAAAACAGCAAAAAATTACAAGGTTGAGGTAATATTTTTTTTGATGTTGAAGTTTTTGAAGGTCAATTCTTCTCAACCCAACTGAATCAGGGTGGTGGCAGAAATCATATCTCATATATCTGATTGTATTACACAAACTTTATTCAATGAAACAAAATCTTCATCTGTGAAGATACCATAAGTGAACAGCGAGCTTGTTACGTGCATCAGATGTCTATAGACCGCCATTACTGTGAATACAAATCAGATATAATTTCTGTCATTGTGGTCTGACACTTTTAATAAATGCCATGTAGAATAATTTTTAAAATAAAACCACTAATGTTGCAGTCTCATACGCCACTACTTTCAGATAGTTTAATGACTCAAAGTAGACTGAAGTACAGTTTTTTCTCTTTGGCTCTTGTCTTGCTCAATCACTCCGAACGCAGCATGACACATCCAATATCAGTCGTGTTCTTTCTTATTCATGTTCAATCCTATTTTCTACTCTTCTTGACAAAGGGTTTTGTCTTATCACACTGTGGCTGAATGCTTTGACATTAGCGTTTTGTAAACAATAGATGGGTGTTCTGCAGGCAGCGTGGTGTTGTTCACTGATGGGGGCAGTTGGCAGACGCCTTTTGTTGAAACTCTACCCTCGCCACAGAAAGGTGAGCTGCCAGTCTAAGGCTTTAACACACACACACACACACACACACACACACACACACACACACACACACACACACACACACACACACACACACACACACACACACACAGCACCTGTCCACCACTGCTTGCAAGCTAGTCTGTCGGCTGTATGCAAATACAGCTCATCCATTTGTTGTCAGAACATTGATTATCACGGTGCTTAAATGGATTTGCAATTGACAATGATGAAATATACTCTGTTCTCAGATAAATAGGTTTGGACTTTATTGTAGAAGCAGTTTAAATGTTTTACATGTTATATTTAATTTTGCAATTGATTTAATATCTACACATGACCTCGCCAGGAAAACTGAAAATTAACTCAATATAACTTCTCATAAAGTAGTTTTTAATCCTCGACATGCAACCATAAGTGTGCCATTTCATGCCACTGTCCCAGAGCCTAAAGTGAAGTCCTTAAATTGCTTGTTTTGTCAAACCCACACTAAATAAACTCTTCATTTAATATTATAAATAACAAAGAAAAGTGGTAAATTCATACATTTGAGAAGCTGGAATCAGCAGATATTTAACATTTTTTGCAATTAATTGCAAATTGATAAAATTGATTAATTGCAAACAATTAATTGATGAAAAAAAAAAAAAGTTGGCAATTCTTTCGATCAACTAATCGTTCCAGCTTTGACACCCCTGAAGCTTCTAGTACTTCATTAGAAGTGTTGGATGATTTAATTTAAAGCTTTGTTCAAAGACCCCCCCTCTTATTGCCACGTTTTCTCAAAATCAACAATCTGACATTCATCCACATTTCACACTACAACGTAGTTGCCGAGCAGAGACAGGGACTGAACTTTTCTTTCTCAAGTTTTTTTTTTCGTTACAAGACTTTTTCTGTCACTTTTCACACACTTTTCACATTAACAATGAGACCATACTATACTATATAACACTATAAATGCCTTTCAGGAGAGAATGTCTGAAAATGTGTCATTATCCTCATTGAAAAAAATAAAATGCCTCCTCTTTCTCTGTATGGTGCCTGGATTTTCACTGCACAGTGTGGTGTGGCAGCTTGAATAACTATAAAACTTTTTAAATGACACTATCACTTCCTTCCCAGCATAACCTGACTCTTAAAGCAGCACATTTACAGAATCTGCTCCTTTCCTTTCTTATCAATGACAGTCCATCTTCTTTTGTGTCCTCTTAACTTTCATATTGGGTGGAAGAAACACATTGTTGAGGTAGAGCAAATCTACAAGCAGTCCTGTCATTTGATAGCAAATATTTCCGTCTTTGTCGATTAACCCTGCAGGTGAGGACAAATGAATCAAGAACTGGGAAGTATGGGCTGAGGACTACAATATCTAATTCTAACTCAGTTTATTTGTTTGCCACAGTAAAAAGCCTTATTTTTTATTTCTTTTTTACTGTCAGCAAATCCTTATACAGACCAAACTAACATAAATTAATCCCAATAACAAGCATTGTCTGTGTTTCAAATACAGCATATTCCCCGGTGCCATAGAGCTCCACCATTGTCCAAAACAATTAAAAACAAATCAGTGAACCACACAGTTATACTGGCTGACATGTTGCTTCAATACAATGAAAACAAACACTATAGTGGGTTTTGAGTCCCACATTCATCATCATGTTGCTGTAAATATTAAGAACACCAAGTTATTAGTTTAGGCACACACATACAGTGTACACAACTGACTCCAGTTGTGGTAACTGTTGACAGAAAGCTACAATTCCCAACTGTTTATGACTTTCAAAAAACAACTAAATTAAATATCTGTGATCCAGTGAAATATATCCAATCAGTTGTTATAAATCGGCCTGAGGTTAAGCGCCACAAACAAGGAAGAGACGTCAGAAAGTACTGAGAGACTGACAAACCCACTCTCGTTTTTAGTGCGGTTACTTTTTGAGCAGAAAACTACAGAATATTATCAGTCCCCACATTTATAAACAATACATGTGCTGTTTATAGTTTTATTAATAACTCACATAAAAGACGTATGTGTTATTCCAGGTTGAAGACTTGAAGTCAGTTTTAATAACATGGCTAATTAAAGGACTGCAACTAACAACTATTTTCTTGATCAATCCCTTAGATGTTTGGTCAATAAAATGACAGAAAATGGTGAAAACTGTCAGTGCTTCCCAAAGCACATGATGACATCCTGAAATGTCTTGTTTCGTCCTCACTTCAGTTAACCTTCATAAAAGGAGAAAGAACCAAGACATATTTATTTTGACAAGCTGGAATATGAGAACTATGAGTTTCATGTCTTAAAAAAATACCCAAACCGATTAATCAATTGGAATAGTTATACTATTAACTACTGCAGCTCTAGCTGATTGTATGTCAACACATGCAAATGTCCAAAGGTGCACTGACAAGTCTTCTTCATATCGACTGATACAGAACTACACATGTGCCGATTCCTCATTAAACCCGCATTGATGAGTCATCTAACAGCACATTATAGAGCTGCAAACTCACTGACAGTCTACTTCGAGTGTCTTTAGGTGCCATAATGTATTCCTTAAGCCTTCTGTGAATGAAAATCCTTCATGTCTGATATATGCAAACCCCCTCTTCTCTCCCCTCTTGGTGATCTCTTTTTCATCAATTAAGTTGACCGTTTTGGTCACGCACGATGGAGTCCATTAGCATGACAATGAGGGGAATGATGGGAGAGGAGAAGGGGGTGTACGGGGAGGTGTAAAATCTGTAAAACTTTCTCATGAAGACTTCTGAAGGCCACTGGGAGCTGTGGGGGATCTGCTGAAATTTGTTAAGGGGGATGGTAAGCAGCAGTGAAATTATCATCTTATCTCAGTAAATCAAATGCCAACATTGCTCTGTTGAGGGGTTCAGATCCCTGCATTCTCTCTCTTCCTCAAACTGTTCATCACAATGCTGTTCAGGGCCATAACACTTTCTGAGTGTCAAAAACAGGTGTGCTGCATGATCTCCACTCTAAAATGTCAAAGCAAAACAAATTTAAGAAAATATCATTTGCTGTATATCTGACGCCCAAGCATTAACACTCCAAAACACCTAAAAATTAAAGTGGCCTTAAAAAGCTTTTTAGGAAAGAACATATTAACAAGGGTCAACGATTAAGTTCAGCCAAGGGTCGGCCCTTTCAGCCTGGAGACACTGCAGGCTTGCATGTGTTGTGGAGACACAGGAAAGTCTTTATATTCTATGCTGTTCTAACAAACTAGCTTTTGTATTTTTTTGTAAAACATTGAAAAAATCTTAATATAAAACAATGATTGAATAATCTTAGCTGTAGCTTCAACAATGACTATTTCTGCACAGAAGTTCATCCTAAACTTGCATTTCTTAATACACTTGATATTGACAAATTGGTCAATTTATGTTTGATTAATCAATTGGGTCAACAGTTAAGTCACAGGATAAAGACAGCACCTCCTTATATGGACATCATGTTTGTCCTTAAAATTGTGCAAACATCTGAATGTGGAACAGTTTGACAGAAGAAAAGATATAGAAGTATGTGTTTATCTTATTGTTTGCAAAAGCAAAGTCACTGTCACTCTTTTTTAATAAAAAATATTGCTATTTGTAAATCATTTTGCCAACTGTACTTTTTGTCAGAGACGCAATTCTCTTTTTGTTCAAAATACAAAGGAACAAAACTCTATGTTAAGGGCCATCCACACCAAGAACAACAACTTTAACAATAACTGTGACGCCAAACTATTTGCTGCAGACGTTGCTGTGTCAGCAGCTTAGGTAAATGGATATTGATGACTGTTGCTGCTGTACATTGTGCAGATAAACAAACAAAAATGAAAACCAGAAGGATATCAGTTCACAAAATTCTTCAAAGATGAGATAAGGTAGGATAACCCAACTGGTCATCTTCTGAAGACAAATTTTATTCATAACTCTGTTTGAGACAACATTAGTTAACCTGACGATCTCAAAGAGAACATCAGTAGACAAAATTTACTTAAGACACTGCAAACTACATTGACAGTCTGTCTCAGGTAAAACGTTTTTTGAGTGTGATTTGTATCCTAATATATGTCATAGAAGTGTTTGACTGAGTTATTAGAGTAGACCATTTTTAAGTGTTTCCTAAAAGCCACTTAGCTTCATGAAGAGGTAGGTTACAGTTAGAGACCAGTACTTAAGCACTACAGCACCATTCATTTGTAGGAAAGTGTCCTTAAAATCGAATTAACTGATGACCCTGCAAAATCTAATTGATTTTGATTGGCTGTCAATGTTTCTACTCTAAATTAAATACCAAAAAGTAATCCCAACAATATTATTCACTGTTGTGGTGGTTATACTGTAGTCCTGATGTCCTCATGATGACTCGACCATCCACTTTCATCTGTTACATTTGTTAGACCTCATTTTGGCAGCAGGCACTGTCTATAGCATGACATAATAGCCTTGCATTTGGCACAGGACTGAAACATTTTCATTGTTATTTAAGTGGGATTTATAATTATATTGTTGTATCTATAGTCAATGTCTGAAAACATGCTTAAAAGTTTAGCTAATAGAAGAAAAGTTTTTATTGCCAGGCCTAACAATTCAGATTCAAAGCCAGGGCACGATTTGTCGATTCCCGACAATGTCGACTTGTCTTTATTGCTGCTCAGAGGTTCAGAAAAAATAAAATGCAAGAATAATGTGCCTCAGGTGAGATGAGGATATTCTGGTACAACACAAAAGGTTTTCAAAGCTTCACTGTAGGGACGTGTAAAACAGAACGAGACCTGCAAATCTCTCCTAACGTTTTATGCTGCTACCAGGGTTTGTACACATTTTTCAAGGTCAAATTCAAGCACTTTTCAAGCACTTTTAAGGGTCATTTTTAAGATTTTCCAGCACCTTACTGCCGGGGTAAAATACATATCTAAAGGAATATATATACTTGTGATTTTTTCTTCACTTTTTATCACAATTATGTACATTGTATTATGCTGTAAACATCTAAAATTATATTCTATAATAGCAAAAACTTCAGAAATTAATTATCCAGTCTGATCCCAATTTTGTAAAAGACACAGAGTTATAATGTCAAGCACTTTCAAGCACTTAAACTAAAATCCAAGCACTTTTCAGACCTTGAAAACACAACATTGAAATTCAAGCACTTTCAAGGATTTCAAGCACCCGTACGAACCCTGTGCTACTGTATCTTTGGCACTCACTCTGTTAGATAACTGATCAGAAAATCTCTTCCTTTCTACATTACCTGAGCCTACAGACACAGTGTTCCACTATAATCAATGCATTACTTGTGTGTTTTATGCAGAGTTTGATCTATCTAACTGCTCTCACTTGATTCTAATTAGATGGTTCCACAGACTTCCCCTCCGGCTTATATGAATCTACATACAGGCAGTGAGGAAACGTGGGCTGAACTAAACTCTGCCCTGAAGGGTTTGCTTCGCAGCTGCATCACTCCAACAGTTATAAAGAACTTCATCTGCACGTTTGCCTTATATATGGTGTCAATAAAATGACAAAAAGAATGAATGACTTGAGGGCAACGAGGGATCTCTGCTGAAGGTTCATCATAAACAAAACCATGTATCCACAAATAAAAGTTCCACTGTTAGAAAAACCGGCTCTGTTATACGTCTACAACCAAGGACCTCATGATACCAACATCAGCACATGACTGTTGCTTTCCTTGTGCTATGGTTAGACACAAAAGGGGCATTGCTTTCAAATAGCCTTGATGATAGATGATTGACACCTGTCTCTTTCAGGCACATGATTTACTGAGTTGTCTGTGGTCTTTGCTTTGGGTTTTCAAACTTGATATGATATTTCTGTTAAAATTATCCACTGAAATCTTGAATAATTTAGAGGCATTAAAAGCCATGTGACTACTAAAAAAGACGAATGCGGCTATCAAAAAAGAAAAGTGGAGAAGTGGTGAAGAGATTTCCGAAAGCACAGACTGAAATAGATGAGTTGCCATGATAGGCTCTGTGCAAGGGCAGGATACATTTTCTACCTTTGAGGAAAGGCATAAAAAAGAGATGCAGACCGGTGTGAACCCAGCACAAGCATCAAAATTAGTAAACAGGTTGCACTTCACTTCTCAACCATCCTAGGGGAATAAACGTTAGATATTCATGAAAACCTGCAAGAAACCTGTTTATCAATTTTAGCCTGAAGGACAGTTCTGTACCTGCACCAGGAAATCAGCTGACTGGAACAAAGAACTCTCTTAAATCGTTAAACAGAAATCATTCATCCTCATGATGTTGAGACAATATTTGACACTGTAGGATACCGATGATGCAGATTACGGTGAAATCAGTTTTAACCAATATGTTCCTTCTTCTATACCTCTATGTTTTGCTTTGTGTTTTTTCCGTCCAATTTCAGCATATGTGTAACCAGGAAAGTGTTGCTCAGCGTGGCACAGGCCTCATAATACAGTACTTAATTCTCTGGCAATGTCTAGGTGCCTTCAGTTCTGGCTATTTGTCAAATCTGCCTTTTTGCCTGAGACTATTCAGTATCTGAGGACATTCCTGCTCTGTTATACAGCCCTTCAGTCATATGAAACGACAGTACTGATCAGAACTAAAGAGAAAACAAAAGGCAGCTAAAGCTGGAGTTATGCTTTGCTGATAGTTAAACAGGTTGGTTAATATGCTTAAATATAGAAGTGGTGATGGTCACTTGTGTGTTTAATGTTTGCAAAGGTGTTAATAGTCTATATCATGGATAGTATTTGTACTGATGTACATGTTGTCAGATGAGCCCAAAATGAAAACCTTTTTTGAGATTATAAGGCAGAAAAGATGTTTGGGTAAAATTCCCAATGACGATAAAGTTCATTGTTAAACTGTTACATATCTTTGTCACAAGAGTTGGATAACAACAACAGAGATAAAAGGCAAGAATGTGTGTTCATCAGCTGATAAATCAATATTGAAACCTTTTGTTCACTAATATTTGTTGCCCATAAGAACTGAGCGTCAGTTGGTCCCTACCACTTATTATGATATTGTTCCAGCTGCGCCTGTAAATAATGAACTCTATGAAATAAATTCTTATGTGGACATAACATGCAAGTTTTAATCACAAATCTTTAAATAAAAAGGACTGTAAATTTGCAGGTGTTCTATATAAAAACATCAAGATTCTAAACTAGTACATTTCCACTGCTCATTTTGAACAAATTCAATTTGCAGTTCCATATCTTACTTGATGTTTTTGTCTGACTAACCTAATAGGTTACCCATTTTGTGTTTTATTCTAATGGTTATATCTGAGTAAACAAATTTCCATAGGGGCGAAAACTGTGACAGGAGAATGACAAAAAATTTACTTTTTATTGGAGCCATTCGCAAGCTGGAAATGGATCATTAAAATACGGACTGTAAATAATTCAGCTCTGTGTGCCACACACTGTAGGTGCCTTACATCAGGCAGCTGTCGAAAGCGAAGCTGAGAAAATTCCACCCGTGCATCAGACAGTATATCACCATGCCATCCAGCCGGCCGACTGACCAGTCTGTCAGTGCTGCTGTGAGTTTAGCTGACTCACAGTAACTTTTACTGCTGACCGGGCAGGTTGAGCAAAACAACAGTCCCACAGCAGAGAGGTGTCAATAACATCAGGAGCAGGTAACAGCAGCCTGTCATCACTGATGGCTCTAGACCAAACTGCTGACCAGGTCGGTCTGAGAAATTCACCTCTGGTGTTCAATGTGTTATTTTGCCTGCTATGTTACAGAGGAGGAGGGATGTGCCAGATAGATAGAAAAATTCCATAAACTGAATGATATTGACATATACCATGAGATTGCATATTTATATTTATCTTAAATAGTTTTTTTGTTGTTCTATTCAAATGAGAAACAGGTTAAATATTAAATAATCACATGAGAATCTAAGTTTTGGGCTGTGAATTTATTACCAAAAGAATTCAAGGTAATTCATCACATGGAGCAAACTCCGTAATGGTTGAAACATTTTTACCCACACCAGAACATGGACACAAATAAAGCAACTGTTATATGGACTATCTTTGCTCTTAATCTAACTTGGCACAGAGCAGATCCACAAGGAATGTCTGAGAAACAACGAAAAGGGCAGAGGAAGGAAACAGCAGCAGAGTGGAGGAGGGACAAAGTGCGAGAAGAGGCGAGAGAGAGAGGGAAACATGGGATGAAGAAAAAGTTCCACACTGTGTTTACTGTTCTTCACCCCAAGAGAAAACACCATGACTCAAAGTGATGGGAGGGAAACGGCACTGGCATCATTAAACTGAGAAGCAGGCAATAATAAAAACCCACTGGGCGTTGTTTGTGTGCACACACACTTGTATCTGCAGGCAAAAAAAGATTTTTTTTTTCTAAGAAGAGCGGATAGAAGACGATATTGCAGAGCCTCAAAACGCAACAGCTTGCTGATCTTTACTGTTATTCTTTGAAATAGTTTATTTAAATCCCCTTTGGATAACATGCAGACACACAACAACTCTTCATGGTCGATTCACCACTGCAGACAGAGAATGAAATAGTCTGTACCGAGAGGGGAGATGGGAATATTATTAAGACCCTTCTACAGGTCACTGAATCCAAACATTTTCTAGTTATGTGGAATAAATTTCCACTAATTAAAATCCCACCAGAGTGAGGCTTCTGTCTGCAGTGAAACAGTCCAGGCACAAATGCACAGTGGTGTCCCAACTATAAAGAATAAAGTTATACCCTTTATTCTATTATTCAAAGCAAAGTGATCCTCAAAAGCGTCTTAGTTCCTAGTGTCTCTACTCTACTGCAAACTTTGGCCCGATTCTACACATGTCTTGAGTATTAAGTGTTCACACTGGAAACATGAAGTGCAGTCATAACAGTCAGAATGCTGACATAAAACCCCTTTGACTGTACCAGCTGTACTACAGAGGAATATTGATACATATGAATTAACCTGCTTAACCAACTTACGTGTGCTCTGTATATCCTGTTGCATTTAAACAACCATCAGGACTCACGTGCGAGCTGCACGTGAGACCTGATGGTTCTTTAACCAACATTTTTCTGCCCAGACCAGACTGAGTCGGAGAAAATAATAACCAAGTCTGAGCCATACTGGACAGGCTTTCTCTCCTTTACATCTGGACTGGACTGGAGCTCGAGGCAGTTTATGTAAGCTTACCCTGTCACGCAAAAAGGCAGAGTTCTTCGCACCGAGATCTAATACTAAAAAGTATATACATGTCTCATATTATAATCTATGTGACTGAATCCGACCAGAATCTTAACATGATTTCTGGCTCGACCTGTCGGGATACAGTTTGGGTATTCATTACTCAGGACCACTGCAAACTGTCTTCATTTCTTTAACAGTGCTGTTGTTGAGCTAGAGATGTTCTAATTGTTCATGAGACTATTTTGCCTGAAAAATATATTTTCCATTTGTTTCCCCTTGTTTTTATCAGCTCTTGGAAAGAACAGCCTTGGTTCTTTCCCACACATGGTTAGTATAAAGCCATGCTGCTATATGCTACCATACAAATAATCTGAAGTGACTATCATATAGCATTTTTTGCTTGAAATGCCAACCCCTAGTAGCTACTTATTTAGGTAGATGCCTCCTTTCTGAATCAAGACACTGTTATTGGTCGAGTGTTCTCCAACATAAGGAAAGAGCCATCAATGAGCACAGCACCAGATTTATTTGAATCGCCGAATGGAGATGTTTCACATGCCAGACTACGTAGAAGCTGCCCTAAAGTCCTAATCATGACAGTAAATGCTGCGCTTTGGTGGTGCATATTCCTATATTTCAAAGCGCTCAAATGACCTCAACAAAGTGCCCCACATTAAACTGCCCTGCGCAGTCGCCCCTTTTGTTGGTTGGATTATCCATTCCTGACATGAACCAGTTCAAGGAGGTATCACAGAGCCTGTTGAAGAGCTAGATTTTGCCCATATACGACAAAAACAACTGACTTTTCTATCATCTCTCATGAGGAAGTTTGATTCCAAAGAATAAGTAAGCATCAGCAATCCTTGAAGCAATTATATGTATAAGCCTTAACAGTGCTTTAATTTATTGAGAATGTTCTTAATTATAGCTGATGGGCTTCCCCCTGTGGGACATGAGCACAGCTCTTATGTAGTTAATGGGAAAGGACAGCGTGCTATGAGGAGGCTTTGTGAGCGGCTGTGAATGTTCTTGAGCCAAACAAGAAGAAGCTTGTGTGACTTGTTCCCAAGTGGCTGCGCTGCCTAATTAACTGAAAGGGTTGATTTGTATTACACAGCTATTTGTGTCTGAAAGCAAGCTTGGAGGGAAACACAGTCATGAATATGCAAACACACATCCAGGCACATAAATAAGACACAACATTAAATGATAAAGAAAATGAAGCTGTACTTCAGAGGTTAGCACAGTGATAAACCCTGAAGTTGTAGCTGTGATACAGAATCACAACAGTTCTCTGACCTCGTCTTCCTGCTTGACTGAAATTCTGCTGCACTGTCTGCATGCTTCCCTCCCTATCAGTCTGCTCCCATTTTCTCGCTTTTTCCCCACTTGCCTTACTGCCTACAGACTTGTTTGCTATACAGCACATAGCACAAAAAGTGCAATATCAACAGATCATAGATAAAAAAAAAAAAAACCAACGTGTGTACGACTATCGTCAGATCAAGAGATTGGAGTCCCATTGTCTTGTTTAATGCCCATAAAAACACCTCCACCTGTCTACTAAGTTTCTGTTTTAGGTCACAGGAACACAATGAAAAGCTGGAGCATCATTTAGACTAGATCTTCAAGGTTTTTCAAGCCAAGGACCCCTTAGCTGATAGAGGGACAGAGCATGGAGTCCCTACTACAAATGTTGTAAATAATATCAAACATTATTTCGGCGGTCCAAAGCAATAAATCCAAGGACCACCTGGGAATCACAGACACACTGTTGAAGACCCAGGATTTAGACGAAAGCAGACCTGAGAGATCACTCGATGTCTGAAATTGACAGATGAACAATCAATAATCAATAGGGAACCACTCCTCCCTCAGGCATAAAAAACCTGGATAAAGGGATCAATAAAGGGAAAGAACAATGTAACCTTAAAGAATCTTAAATGTCCTAAATTCCTCTAATCTTTTTGTGCTCCTTGTCCTACCTAAATCCCATTTCTGTGTCTTAACATGCCTTATTTTAGTTCCACTGTTACAATATTACCAGGTATTTTTCTTGGTCTGATGAGGCAAAGAGAAGAAGTAGGACACACCTGAAATAGATGTACCAGGTGTGCGGAGGGACGGAGCGGAGAGGAGACAGCGAGGGAGAGAAAGAGACCTTGTAACAGCTGAGAAAGTCAGTGGGGGATGAGGATGGCGTTGAGGAGATTAAAGCGAGATTTCCTCCTTCATTTTACACATCTGTGGAAAGTTGCTAATGAGGCCATTAATTACTGCACAGATTAGGCTAAATAACGCCATAATTAGTGTTGCTATATTGAGTTAGCAGTTTTTTAGGTACACTTGTAAAAGCCAAATCAAATCATCAACACATTACTCCAACTTGCTGCTACTGAACCGTTTGCCCCAGTATACTGTGCTCCGACGGGTTTACAGCTCCATGTGAGGCCGCTGAAACTCCTTCTTTCATCTGCAAATTAGAAAAGGTCTGTACAAATACCGATTATCAGTAATCAAGGAGAACAATAACCAATATAATTTAAATCTTGGGTCAACATCTAGAATAACCAGTGATGGAATGCAACTATGAATAATACTGAGCTTAAGTACTGAACAGGTACAATTTTAAGGTACTTTACGTAAGTATTTCCATTTTCTGCTTCTTTATACTTCCACTTCAACACATTTATTTGCACGGTTGCTACGTTGTCTGTTTTGGCTAAATAAACACAAAAAGTTTGAACACACCTATAGGGTTGTTTCGTTTTTCTGCATGCAGATAATTCCTGATTTAAATCAAGAAACATTTCTTACTTCAAACTATATTTCATTTGAATAAAGCTCTTGATTTAACTCTGACTTATGAAGCCATTTGGTATGTTGTTTAATCAAAAAACAGTTAACATAGAAGGTCATACAAGGATTTTCGACAACTTACAACTTTATCTGACAACGCTTCCAGAATTTTCTTGAAATAAGAAATAACTAGTAATGCAAAAGGCAATTAAAGGTGTTTCAGAAAATAGCCAATTTACTGAATGAGATTTCTTTTCCATGTGGCAGGAAATAAGCAGAGGGCAGAACACAAATCAATCTCTATTATTGCAAGTGTGCGGAGGCGGAAGACAGCGAGTGCTTCCTGTGCGAACCTGATGAGCAGCAGGGAGCCTGAAGCTTGGCCGCCTGACTGGGAATATAAATGAAAAGCTCAGTGACTCATGGTTCAGCTGTAGCAGGTGAATAAGTAATATGTGGCAGTTAAAGCTCAAGGCATTAAAGCTTAATGTACTCATCGTGGGCATGTGTCCTTCTGCATAATCTCCATCACTATATTTGCTAATTTCCAGACATTATCAAGATACTTACCCAGAAGTTGTTCTGAAAGACGGCCATCTTCACTCAGAGATTCACAGCAATCTGTAAAAGAGGTGGAGAGAAAAAGAGTCACGCTGCATTAAAGAAGGAGGCATTACGACTGAACACTTTGCATCTGCCTAACCTCCATTTTCTCCAAAGAATGCTTGTAAGAATGCCCTGGATGATGCCTTTTGTGTTCCTTGTAATGATCTGAAAAATGTTTACGTTCAGACTTTTCTCGGCCCTCTTGACAATAAACTGCAGTTTTACAGTCTGCACAAATTGCACAGACACAAGCTCCCATAGACTCCTGACTTTATAGAAACCCCTAGAGACACCTTCAGTGTAGGATGTGAGCTCCTGAGGGAGGACACAAGAGAGCTTAACAAATCACTTCAAAGGATAAACTCAGAGGAAAAAGGGAGCTGAGGAAGGAAGCAGGGAGGAGGAGTGACAGAAGAGATGGGGGAGGAGGGTGAGGGAATACAGGGGAGAAGAGATAAATCGATGGAGGGGAGGAAGGCAAAGGTAGCCACCAAGGAGATGATCACAGCTCGTGAAAACTGCAGTGCTTGGCTCTGATTGGCCGAGTCGCATACTTTCACCGGCTGCTGCTTATCGGCTCACATCTGTGACTACATATTTCATATCTGCTCCCTGAATGACACCACAAATCAGAGGTTTATCTGTATAAATAGTAAATATGATGCATTCACATTTGTGGGTGTACTAGTGTATCTTGACATTTCTTTAAGGAGATGGTGAGGATGGTGGTAGAGTTACACGCAAGGAAGGTGGCAAGACAGTGTCCGCGGTTAAAGACTGCATTTAATCACTTCTAAGTGTGATACCACTGGATATTTTTAAAGGAAATCTTGGGATAATTTCTAGACATGTTTGGGCATCAAAAAACTGGTATTTTAAGCCACAGATTTGAACCCTAACCAGGTAATTTTTGCACCTAAATATGTACAGACCATAAGCAAAATCTAACATAAATAAATGTAAGGTTGCAACATAAAGAAATAAAGTTTCAACATATCCCTGGTTTTCAGAAACTTACACTGCTAACATTTATCCTGCTAATACAGTTGCATTTTTCCCCAAATAACACATATCAATATACAAGAATTATGGCAGTGAGGACTTAGTGTATACTTTGATAGCAAGCAATTACTTAGGTTGCATTTCTGTACTTTTTTTTGCAGATTTCTTTTTATCCCTCTAAATGTGTGATGACCTTTATCATAAAAGGCTCAAACTTGCATAACATTGACAAACTGACATATTGACAGAAAACACAGACCCATTGCAGCCTTCATGAACTGCTTTTTTATAGTTGAGTTAAGTAAATTACCACCATAATAAAAAAGCAGAAGATATATTCATTAGTACACATTGCAGCTATGCTTGCTTCACTTTTTGATAACATCACACCATGACATTTTTTAAAAGCAATAAACCATCATAAGCCATATTAAATGGGGTGTTCCCACCAGCTAAGAGTTCATGATGAAATACTTTCTAGTACTATTGAATAAGATTAATCTTACTTTTTAAGCTATCAAAAGTTTAATTGTCACCTTCAAAGTCACAAAGATTGCAGATCAAAAGAACGCAAAAAGATATCTGCTCAACTGTTGAAGTTTAACCTGTCATCAGTGCAGCGTTTTCATGAATTATATACTTTGACTGGCTGCTTGGAGTAGGGAGTGCGCTGCAGCAGCAGCTGAGCGTACACCTTTTGACCCCCATCACACACACGAACACACACACATCACAAGCATTGGAATTCGGTCTTGCCCTTTCCAAGAGAATCCATAATGTGACCGTGTTTCCCCAAGGCTGCCCTCATACAGGGTTCCTGTTATCTGGTATTCTGCTGACACACTCTGTGTGTGCGTGTGTGTGTGTGTGTCCGCTGACAACAGCCCTCTTCTGTGTTGGCACAGTCTCAGCTCAGGCCTGGTGACCTGGCATCATGCAGCAGCGACACACAAAGACGCAAACACAGCAAGACCTACTGTACACACACTTTCTCACACTCTCACACACACACACCTCACACCTTGTTAATTAGCTCAGCAGTGGGACTGGAGGCCCCTGCAGACAGCATTCTGTTTGGCAGAGTAGGTTAGTCCGGCACGGGAGGGAGAATTATATAAACATTTTAGTAGGTGGTTATTCGACATACGTATAGTGATCACATCCTGTGACAGTTTTCCAGATTAATGTTTCCGAACAAACTGTAATTAATACCTAACAATATTAGTTAGTGAAGTCTTATAATATGTGTGCAAGTGTTCACAGGGTTTAAGAAAGGTTATCGTGACATAAATATCTTCATATCATAAGGTTTTGCCCAGGACCATCTTGTCAACACGATGCCGCCCTCCAGTCAAAAATGTGTTTTTCTTCTTGTTCCTGCAGTTGAATGTTTGAGCTTCATGATGTAGAATGATGTATGTGCAGAGTTTGAAACTTGAAAGTTGTTTTCATATTCATGGTTCAAAGTGTAAATTTTCTCCGTGCAAACTCAAAATCCGATTTAACGGGACCCGTGAAGGTGATTTAAAAGAGTTTTGGAAACCAATCCTTGTCCAATATTTAGCATACACCAGTGTGATGTGGAAACTATGAGCCTTCAAGGCACGAACACTCAGAGTGGACTTTTCGTTAAAGTAGTGAAATAGTTAAACTTTTGAAATGACACATATTTGCACAATCATAGGGTTAGTATTTCTTTAATGAGGGGGAAGGAGAACATGTCATTTGAGGATTTAAGATAGTAGTCAAAGTACAGCGTTTTGTGTACATCTTAAATCATGCTTGGTGAGGATCTTTGTGTGTAGATACATTATGGGCAACTAACAGTTTTATGAAAAGCATTTCTTTAAACGCTAGTGAATGGTATTTCATTTCTTATGCTGGCTCATTTCGGATTTTTATGTCCTGATTAATACAGTGTTACCACCAAAACATTTTTGACCTCTGGACAAGACCTGGTCATTTGATTGACCAATTGGTTATATAGCACCGATTATTGTGGCTGTTCTTTAGTTTAATCACATGGGATTCAGACAATTTATTCAGTCAAAAGTTTGATATGAGTAAGCTTGGATCTGTAACAGATTCAGAACGTTAGCAATTCAATGTATTATTTCTCAGCTGTAATTTTTATACAATATTTTATAATAATAATATTAGTACACTTTTCAAATCAAAGAGTGCTTCTCATAAATTAAATGAAATAAAACACTAAAATGAGTGATACAATAAACAAGAAGAGCAAACTTAAGATTGAAAATAATATACAATAAACAACTAATTAAAGCCAATAAAACAAGCAGGCAAATTAAGATATAAATCAGGATGTGCGTTCTGATAAAAGTATGTTTTTGGGAAAGAACAACTTGTCATTTCAGAAGACATCTTTAATATTGAAATGTTCAAAAATATTATTTGGGGAAAACAAACATAAACACTGAATAAAGAGTTAGAGACCATTCATTCACTGAACATAACTGTGAAATTATTTTAGAAAAGTATCACTTAACCGTAATGCAGCATTTCAGACCAGCAGAAGACAAAACATAGGCCTGTAGTGTAGCTAGATAGATAGATTGAATTACTTTAATGAACCCAGACTGGGAAATTATTTTTTGTCTTTATATCAGTAAAATGAAATGTATAATTACTAGTTTGATTGACTATGATATTGACAGTCAATCAATATATAGACCAGCTCTACAGAAAAATACTTTAAAATAAAACAAACTGAAGGGGAAAGCTGAACTGTAAAGTGAGATTTCTGACTGGAAAATGCTGTCCGGGCAGATTTTCATGGCAAAAAACCCATGCAGAGGGACATGATCCTGATCAAACCACCAGATGGTTATCAGGGGAGCAGAAAGAGGGGGCAGATAAAAACAGACACACCGGGATGGTGAGGGGAGACAGAAGCCACTTGTTTTCTTCTTATGACAACCTGGTGCGCCATATTGAAACATACTGTAGATCTGAGCTGATTAGCCATTTGTTTTAATCATTGTGGTTTTGACATGGTACGATCCAGAAACACAAAGACAGAGAGGTGTGCAGTGGGACCCCATGTAGATAGCAGCTACAGCAGGATGTATAGAAGTAGCTGACATCCAGCATTCTCCATCTGGTTCCATCTAAACGTTCAGCTGATATCAGCTCTGAGGCAAACAAAGCCCAGAGAAGAAGTGGGACACGCTGTGACCTTGATTCCTCTCAAGATCATTTTTTATTCAGAAATTAAATGCCTGCACAGACTTTGGTCTTGCTGTGTGTCCCCACATGCACATATGGTTAAACCACAGCAGCAAAACTCAACCTATAAATACTAATACACACAGGAGACAGCTCAGAGCTTGTCAAACTTAACTAACGTATACTTATAGTACCAGAGTGTCTGCTATAAAAAACAGGAATCAAGGATGTAGTGTATACATTAGTGGGCAATATATTATTCTCCGATGATGACAGTAAGAAAATGAAATTATTGTAAATTTGAGTCTGCCTGAGACATATCCAAAAAGAAAAGCATGGACTATATAGTCAGGAAAAGTTGCAATTTTTTGTGTTAATTATGACTTGTTTACAAACGTTGTACAAAGAGTGGAAAATTATCTGGTCAACCCAAAACTTAGTGCTTCAAGCTTGAACCATCACAGATTGTTTCTTTCAAAATGAATAGATTATTGCTAGTGGGATATAGCCATGGTCTCCTAAGAAAAAGGCAACAAAGATTCAGATTCTTAGAAAATCTGTCTGCATGTCATGCAGAAGTAAACAAGGAGAATCCATTTCCTAGCTTCTTTTTTTTTTATTAGATTTTACTTTTCAAATAGAGATGGTGCAGGTTATATGAAAGAAAGGAGATTGGTTTTTCCAAAATGTTTTCACAAAGAAGCAGAGACCAACATGTATTCAGTCAGTTTCTCAAGCACTAAATCCAGGAGACCTTAAGCTGCTTTAGAAGACGAAAAAATGGTCACAGAAAAGAGCAGTCTTCAGGCAATCTCATACAGAGCAAGAAGCAAGAAGCTGTATCGTTTAAATACCTCAATATTAATTACTTTTTTTCTTCATTGATCAATTCATTTAGCAATGCATCAACAAAGCAAACTCAAAATTATTTGATTTCATTCTAAATATGAATTTCTTCTGGTTTCTTTACTCCTTTCATAGTAGGTGGTGGTAATGTGCTGAAATGACCAAGGCCAAAGACCAAATTGAAGATGAATTGGACCAACAGCATCTTTTATTCAGAATGTCTGTCTATATTGAGACAATACCGTTTCGCGAATTCTTTAGTCCACGTTATTCGTCTAGGTAAAATCTGATATAGCCCTGGTTGCAGTCCTATCTGAGGATGAAATAATAAGCAGGAATAACAAGTCCTAAATGCTGATAAGAGAGCTAAGTGTTGTTTGCTAGTGTTGCTAACATGTTCACAATTACAGAACTAACATGCTGATGTTTAGCAGGTATAATGTTTACAGTGCTGACATATTTACATACATATAGCATTTGCTAATTGATATCAAAACAAAAGTGTACAGCTGGTTGCAAAGTGGTGGAATAGCAGATCAACACTGCTATCCCTCAACATTTTTTTTTGTGGGAAATCCTACTTTCTGCAGTTCTAAGCAGTCATTCCAACACCCACTTTCCATTAAATGCAAGCATAATTTAAAATACTAATTATCCAGGTCTTGTAATCCGGTATCTCTGCCAATCTGTTTACATTTAGTCATGCTTGATCAAACCTTGTTTTTTTTTTATGCTTGAAAATGATGTTTGACAGGTCAAAGAGTCACACAAGCAGACATATGAGCAGAGAGAGAGAAGGAGTGGCAGCACAGTCAAACAGATAGTAAAGTAAATGAAGAAACACACAGTTTGAGGTGAGGGTAATATCATCAACAGACAGACAGTGGGTCATTCAGAGAGATGAGCCAATCAGCCTTATCAATAGAGACACACTAACTCCTTCTCCTGCTCTCTGCCAGCCACACAGTCTGACAACACACAGATGGCTGCAATGAAAAATTAGGACTTAGGAGAAGCAGATGGAAGGAGTAAAAGAAAGGGAAGTACACAGACAAAAACTAGCCACAACCCATTTAATTTCTGGAGGAAATAAATGGTGCATCCTCTCCGCCCATACTAAGCATTCCTGGATTTATTTGCTTTCCTCTTTCTTTGGCCAGAGATGGATCGATAAGCAGATGTCTTCCTAAAAGTAGGAGGATATAACACAGTCACCCACCTCCTCAACACCTCCACCTGCCCCTCTCCCTCCTCAGGGTGAGAGGAGAGATGAGAAAGGTTGGACAGGAATTCAGAATGACTCCACATGTTGTCCGACCCAACACCGCCAGTAACAGTGCCGGAGAACAACTTCTTACTCTGTCTCAAAGAGCTAACTAAAAATGGAACTGGGTTAAATGTAATGACGCAGCCTTGGAATAAAGACACTTCACTAACCTCTGAATGGGCACATTTGTCACAAGCTCAGGGAGCAAAGCAAGAGGGAGATAGAGAGTGACACAAAGAAATAAAGCAAAATCGAAAATAGAGGACATTGAGGTGAATAAAGAAAGGAGTGAGTGTGTGGTCAGACTCCAAGATAAAACTAATACAGTCATATTGCAGAATCTGACAGGTAAACATAAACAAACCTCCAAAACAGGAAAAGCCCGAGATGAAAATATGAGACTAACTCAAATAAAATACCTAAAATTCTTACATTTTGCACCATACAGTAAATCATCAAGAAACAAGAGTCTACAGCCAAACAAGCTTTAAAGGACCAATCCAATATTTTATGAACAAAACATCTATAGCATTCCCATTAGCAGTTGTTTGTTTAATGCTAATAAGCAAACAATGGCATGCTAACATACCGATGTTATAAGAAGTTAAGGCACCTAAGCGAAGATCACAAATGTCAGTAGGATTAGTTCTCTGCTAACCATTAGTGTCAACATTTCAGCAATCGATCGAACAGGTTTGAGATTTTTTCAGTCAAGTTGTGGGCCGACCACCGTCATGCTGCTAGCATGGCTAAAAATGTTAACTTTCATAGGTCATTTCTCAATTGTGGTATTTGCTAATTGTATGGTGAACTAGGGCTGCAACTAACAACAATTTCCCCTATCAATTAATTGATTTTTGATTTAATTAATTGATTCAAAACAGCCAATGGTTGCATCTCTGTTTCAAACTTTTAGAGGACTATTGGTTGGACAAAACAAGTCATTTGAAGACAATTCCATAAACCTTAGAAAACTGTGATGGACATTTTTCATCATTTAAGTCAATCAATCACATCATTACTATCTGAGATACCAAAAAGCTCCCAGCAGTCAGTGTATTTCCAAAATGCAGGTGAGAGGCACTGAGCGAGGTAGGACAAGGACAAACAGACTGAAATTATGGAGCAGCTGGAGCCTTAGAGAGAACTCCACCGCACTGCAGATCAACTCATCTGTCCTTCAGTATTAGTTTTGAACCTGATTTGGCGAAGCGTGGAGGAGAGATCATTTTGTGTCAGGCCTAATTTCCCCTCCACCGCCACCGACAGTCTTCTGCACTTCTCTGCCACATGTACCAGCATGAGATGACTCACTGCTGTGGCTGGTTATTTAGAGCAGGACTTCAATGTGGATGCTTAGTACTTCTTTTCATGAATAAAAAACCAATGTGGGTTTATACGATCAGCAAGCTCCACTGTAAGCTTTCAATACATCTGTACTGGCGGCATTCAATTGAGTTTCTCTTTCCATCAGTCAGAAAAAGGAGCCTAACAAATTTCTTCTAACTGTTCACATGTGTTGATTTTCCTCCAATTTTCTCTCTTTCTACGACTAAATTCACCTGTCTGCATAATCACCACCGACTTGCATGACAACACAAAATCCAGGGGGCTCCGTAGTGGGGAAACGCTTGACCTTTAAGTACAACATATGGTGAACCACAAAGGTCAAATAACACTCATTCGAAGCTTTCAATTGATCTCACGGTCTTCTTTCAGTCAGTGGAGCTGGTTCAGGAGTCATCACATGACCTTAATCTGAACTTGCGGTCACATTATAGCAAGTGGTTGTATACAAGGGGGAGCACAAAGCCCTCTAAAACTCAATCCACATTTTTTTCATGGCTTTACTAATTATTTTTATTTGCAGATCATTTTCTCCATCAAGTACTTATTTCTTTAGTAGAATACTATAATATCCCAGTGCAAAAAGTGTCATCTTTAACTTTTTATGACCTGCAATTATTCAGTTTACTATCATATATGACCAAAGATTTGCGTTGATCAAAAAAAAAGGTGCTGATGAATTTTCTGTTGACTGATCGATCGATCGATAAGTTGACTGCTCTTTTTGGCCGTTTAACTATTGATCATTCATTCAACTCAAGTCATTTATCAGGCACAAAGGCCAACATTCTCTGGTTCCAGCTTCTCAAATTTGAGGATTTGTTACTTTTCTCTGTTTTGTATCACTATGAAGTGAATATCTTTGTGTTTTGGACTGTTGTTCTGCAACTTGACTCTAGAAAGAGCGTTTTCATTGTTTTCCAATATCTTGAAACCAAAACAGACTAATTGAATCATCGAAAAAAGCTGAATATGTCAGTTCATTAAATATTAATGTATGAAGCTAAAATATAAATCAGATCAACTGCCTGCATCAGACACTGTTCGTACTTGAATCATTGAGACTGCTGTGAAGACAAAGTTGTTTGCTACACTCAACAGCAAAAACTTCACAGCCTACGAAGCCAAATGCGTCGACAAAAGCTCTAAAACACTAAAATCAGAGCCTGCACTTAACCATGACACACTGAAACCAACAATCACATCAGCGCCAACTTGATGATAGAATTACACCCTGTACTTAATGACTAAAGCAGCCTCAAAACACTGCACAGACCAATCCTCTTCAAGCGATAAAAACATGCTGCTTGGTGAATGTATGCCCGAGCCTTCAGTGACTGAGACCGAACCTGAGAAACAGTGAGGCAGCAAACACAATAGACAGGAGGCAGTGAGAGAGCGAGAGAAGCAGAGTGATAAACACAACCCAGGCCGTCAGCTCCCCATTGTCCTGGCCTGACTGTGCTTTTGTCACTGCAGCATACAGCCACACAGTCCAGGCCGGTCTATGACAACGTGCCAGGCGGGCATCACTTCCAGGCCCTGGCATGACCAGCGGTGTGAAAGCAGAGTGAACAGCATGACAGCAAACATGTCGATGTCCACACACAGCTCGAGATGACAAATACAGCTGTGAAATACGACAAGAGTAACACTGCGGTTTATTGTGCTCAGATTGTATTCTACAATATTCTTAGCTACCAATCAAAAAGATTTGGGTTTTTTCTCTTTTCTGCAAGCAATTGCTCAGCAAGCTATATACTGTATATCTGATATTTGTAATGGATTCAATTCTAGCAGTAAACAAAGATGTTGCCTTATATTTTTTTATTTTTCCGTGATGAAAAAATTATCTTGCTGTGAAGTCATTGCCAAGTCTGCTCTGGTATTAAGCGATCGAACAACACAATTTGTCCAGCAACTAACAGTTAGTCGCTTGTTTTGTCTGACCAACAGTCTAAAACCTCCAAATAAATTAAGTGATGTGAAACAAAGAAAAGCAGCAAATCCTCATGTTTCAGAAGCTGCTACATGCAGAGTATGGGCATTTTAGCTTGATAAAAAACTTATTTGGTTATCAAAAGTTTTGCAGATTAGTTTTCTGTTGATTACTGCTGACAACAAGCACTACTCACCTGATATCTCGGAATAATACAAAGATTAAAGAGCTGACAGCGTGTAACACAAACCAAAAATGAGCCAATTATTCATTGATGTATATTCAAAAAACAGTACAAACATAGATCAAAATATTACGTCTCACAGTCTGACATATTCCAAATTCTTGTTCTGTCCAACAATCACCCAAAATCAGAAGATATTCAATTAACAATGATATTCTAAAAAGGTAGCAATTCCTCAGTTTGAGAAGCTGCAAACAAGCCAATGTCTGATACTTCTGCTTGATAAAAAACGTGATGAATAACTTAATCTATTATTTATTTGCTTCATCAATTTTCACCCGGTTGATTAACTGTATAATTGTTTCAGCTTTAGTCGCCTCATATCTGTTCTTTTTAATAATGAAAAGAAAAAAGATGAGGCAGCATTTTAAAACAAGCTATTATGAACATCATTATGCAGTCCAACAGTAAATACAGCTTAAGTCATTAAATTTGTAGTTCCCCTCCACAGGGCTGATTCCTTTTTAACTCTGAGGTAATTAAAGTAATCTTAAATTGAAATCACCCTCCATGCTGCTGTTAAGCAAGTCAACAAAATCTTTTTCTTTCTCATTCACCTTGCCTTACAACACAGCAGAAGATGAACCAGTAACCCAGAAATAGATATCAGGACCAGAGCCAGGATCCTCCATCCTGCCCCAGGACCCTCCCATCTGCTGTAGGAAGACCTTGGTTGGGCTCATTCACAACCTCAGGCACGGGTCATGGTTTTACACAGGGGACTTGTACAAGATTTCACAGCAGGGTGTCACCTGTTGTCACCTCAACTTCTAGACATGCAATCATAACGTCACAAGATTTATGATGACAGAAATGCATTGTACTGGAAACAAAGAGCTCTGAATTGAAAGTACAAAGAATTTTGTTTATGTATTCATTATGTAACAGATTAGCTTTACCATTTCCTGCCTCGTGTTTCCTGCCTCTGGGTTCTGCCCTGCTTGGCAAAGACGAGGTAAGGGCTTGCAGCACTCTAGCCTACATATGAGAGGCTTCACATGTATAATTAATATTTGTCATTGGCACCATACATTGTGTTGTAGGAGAGCCAGTAGGGAAGGAGGGAGGCAGGTTTACAATAAGTAAAAGTAAGCAGATCCTTAAGGGTCAGGGAGAGCGAAAGAGAAGTCATCAGGGATGATGAAGAGTCCAGCTGATGAACTATGCATGGCTGAAACAAGCGTGTGCACATGAACGGTGTTGCATGTTTGAATATTCAAGTTAAAGGACTGCTGCTCAGCAGGTTGTTGTCAGATTAAGCGTTGGCTCTGCACGGACATCTCGTGCAATCAAATATAAATGCAAAACAGGCAGCTCTTGTTTAACTGCTTCTTTCTTTTCTCCTCACCTCATCCATTTTTTTCTGTCAACCTCCATTGCTGATGTCTGCAAAGGTAAAAGCACCAGGCTTTATGTAAGAGTCTGTGGTTAAGTTATTGGTTGTGTGCTACATGGCTTTGAGGAGACAGCCTGTCAAAAATGCTTGAAGGTTTGGGCACTTTTTTTAAATCACCTATGGCCAGCCTGCTCACTTTTTGTGACTGCCTAAATGAGATCCTGTAACTGCATATCTAAATTGAAATGTGTCTTCTTATTTTTTCAGCATTTCTAATCATTGTGCTGTTATAGCACCAATATCTTCAAAGAACACTACTTCATTTTATCATTTGACTAGAACAAAAACAAAGAGTACCAGTGAATCAAAATATAAATATCCAAATAAGTCAGTCTGAAACTGGCAAATCATGGGGTTTAAAGTTGAAATAACTTTGCATAATTTAAAATAAAAACTTGTATGTTACAACTAGCGTCGGAATAGCTCGAAACGCTAGTGCTTGTGCAGATAGAGCAAACTCTCTCCTCCCTTAACCAAACTGTCATCACCAATGTCTTGGTGCTACTGAGAATCCAGTAAACATGTCACACAGTGTGGGATCACTGTTGAGATATTAGTAGAATGATGCAGTATGTTACCTTGCAATATTCATCATAATCTTTGGTATAGTGACAGCGCTACCATCTAGCCTAGAGCTCATTCATTGAGCCAACACGATGTCAAGCTTTCCCTGGTGTTTCAAAGACATATGCGATCTTGACATTTCATTTTCAGTGTTAGATTTTAGATTTCTGGAGATAGACAAAAAGGTCCTAAGATCACAAATATTCACAGATTTCTACACCAGTTTTTATAGTCATCCATCAAGTAGTTGTTGATAAATTTCACTCAGAACCACTAATGTCAACCTCATAACCGCACAAGATGAAAGATCACTGTATCACCAAAGTCATGAGGCTTCAACCCTCATCCCAGTTTCGTGGAAATCTGTTCAGTAGTTTTTCCGTAATTCTGCTGACGAACTAACCAATCAACCAACTGACATGAGTGAGAACATTACCTCACGGCAATAATCCAAATAAACAATTATATTTGCTCACACTGATCCATCCTTAACACAACTTAGTTCAGTTTTATTTTCTTATTTAAATTTTATTTTCTGGTTGCACTATATTTTTTTTTTGCACAGTCATCGGAGTGGTTGCAATTTCATTTCACTGCTGCTGTACTTGTACAATTGCATGTGATAATTAAACCTTTGAATCTTGAATCAAGAAATAGCCTCAGCTAGAAAACTTCCGCGTTTACTTCCAATACGCTTCACCATCCAGTTGTTTCAGATTTAAAAAATACCAAGCCCTGTCTCACAGGCAATCATAACATCAAGAATTTGGTTTTGTTTAATGTTTATTACTGAATTGTGTGCATTGAGACAGAATCACAGAGCATATAAAACATTTTCTCTACTCCTAGTGGATAAAAACAAGTCTGTATCTCAGCAGCATGAAGGTAGATCAATGAAACAAACCCTAGAATTCATTATATTAGAGTATACTATCTTTATTCAGGCCAGTATGCATGTCCTTATCTGTAGAGATCTAATTTCTGGTCAACAGTAAATACATAACTTGTGAGACTAGAAAACTGCCTTTGGTCAGTACACAAACAGTGATCATCAATACCAACCCGGCACCAAATGACTTGCAAGGATTGTGAACCGAGGAGAGGTGAGAAAACACAACTGTTGCGCCTTTTTTTTTTTTTTTTAAATGATAGTGAAACCTCCCTTTTTCAATGACAGTGAAATCCCCTCTGTTCACTCGGTTCTCTTTCATTCTATCCCACTCAACCTGACTAGAACGTTCAATCTCCTGTTGAAGTCAAGACACCAGGGAGACTGTTGTTTACTTCTCTGATATCAAAAGACCAAGCTGCATTCAACTCTCAACCCTTGACATTTGCCTTCAGAGGCAGAAAGAGAAAAACAAAGCTGGCTGCTAGACAGTCCATTGTAGCAAAAGAAGACAGCTGTACTGCAGTGTGAAGATGCAAACCATGTGGCTTATGCTAAAGCTGACTGTAAATTAAACATCTTTCGGCAGTTACAGGGGAATTCCATTCCGGTTGTTTTGGTTGACGTGCACCTCCTAAAAGTGATGCAACAAAGCAAAGTGCCTACCTGAAAGCCTCAGCTCACCAACATGCCAAGTACTTTTGAAGATATTTTACCTAATGATGGTAGAATTACACTCCTGGTGGACAAATCTGAATTTGAAAGGAACTCTACATTTTGCATTGTCATTACATTTGATAGCATTCAGTACAGAGTAACAGGAAATGTGACAAGCAAACGGTCCCTAACCAAATTCAAATTGGGCTGTTGTGGTGATGGACAAGTAAGCCACTGTGAAAACCCCAACATGTATTTAACCATAGAGGTTGTAATGTTTGCAAACATTAGTAATATCTGAAAACATTAACTACTTCAGTTATTTGTCATATTAGAAGACCTACAAGACCATTTTAACAGACTGTATATTTCATGTTGTGAAAAAAAGGGTCCTGTCTGGTAAAGAAGGATCTTTCCTTTAATTAAATGCATTACATTAAGGCACTTTTGTAGTGTTGTCAATTCAGAAATCCAGAGTTGGATGCTACATCATCATATTACGGCAATTTCTTACCAAAAGCACTGCTTAATCTGATCCTCCTGATGAGAGGTCTGCTGCATCAAGACTTTCTCCGAGTCGGGTACCATTGTCCAATGCAGGCAAACAAAAGACTTGCCATACATCTAAGAATTCACATAGGATATCTAGGACAGACCTGTTCATACTTGCAGGCATGAACAGTCCCTCTCCGTCTAACCTAGAAACCCCATAATAGCTGTCTGATCTGTGATGTCCAGGAGTAAACCCAGAACTGGTTCTGAAACAGTTTGTGGACTTGTTGAATAATCAGTATTTTTATCATTTCCATGTAATGTCCAAGGCAGCTATGGTGTCACAAGTTAGTTACATCTGCATGGCTGATTACTGCCAATTTCAGCTTGCCACAGATGTATCATCATATCATGGCATACTGTATGTTGGACAATACGGAACCAAAAAAATGACCAGTGAGTATTTAACTGAAAGAAAATGAACGCAAACAATCTTGATAATTAAGTTGTTTTAGTCTTTATACAAGCAAAAATGGTGAACATTTGCTGGTATCATGATTTCATTTCTAATGGTAGGTAAGAGTTTGGGGGGGTTTGACTCTGCAATAATTAGTCAATCAAAAAAACAATTGAATCACTGGCTATTTTTGATGATAAATAATAGATAATTTCTTTTTTTAAGCAGAATTGTCAATTCTTTGCTGTTTCTTGCTTCTTAAATATAAGAGTTTGCTGCATATCAATATTAAAATGTTCAATGGCACTCAGTGTAGCTAGATGCAGTCACAGATACCAGCCCACTTAATACATCACATTTTCATCAGGATCAGTGCATCAATCCCTGAGAGATTAACAGAAATGTCACAAATGTCATCATCTCACAATCTGACAATGTATAAAGAAAGTGAGATCTGGCTCCACCCCTTTATCCGGACCTGCACCAGAAGGATCATCATCCATCCTCAAAGTTTTGTGGAAATCTATTCAGTAGTTTAGGTGATATTGCTTACAAACCAACTAACCAACAAATTAAACAAACAACAAATGGACAAAGCAATAACCTCCTTGGCAGAGGTCACACACTGCTAAGTTTCTGTCAGCTGTAAAATATCCACGAGTACGTATTTTGGTCACAATTCTTGGAGGTATATATATCAGTATGGATCTATATTGTTACAATATTGTTATATATTGTTATATCTATACAGTTGTAGTATAGATATCATCATTAAAAATCATGTAGGTCTCAAAGTCATAGGTTCACATGATTGTACAAACCTCTCTAGTCTGAAACCTCACCACAACAGACAACCTGTAACCAGTGAAATTCAGTGATATGCATTTTCAATTGACAAGCACACTGACAGCCTAAACATGACTCCAGGTTAGCATCAGATGACAGAAATATCCTCTGAGTGGGAGCCAGTGTCAACTGAATTTATATCAGTGGGACTAATGTCAAAATTCTGTTCAAAACAACCCTGCCCCACCTTGGCAAGATGATGCTAATACTCCTTCCACTGAAACATATTTTTTGTTTGTCAGAGTGAAGTTTAGATTCTGGATTCACATTATACATTAAGCTGATGCAATTCCATGTCTGCCGGAAGTTTCTCCTTCAATGTTAGCGAAATGGCCCTCCGTTCATATGTCAACCAAACGTGTCTACTCGTGCTGCCAGTTTCAATTCAACAATGTCACAGCCATGCATGACCAACTCGATATATTTAATAGCGTAGCATTAGCTCAGTCTTTCGAGTCAATTACTGAATTATATTTATATCAGCGAAGGAGATAAAAGGAGTAGGAATAATGTATTACCTGTATAGACTTTTCCAACAGCGGTTATAGTACATTTTCCATCCCCGGTCTTTTGGCAACCACGGTCCAGCACTTGTGAGCACCCTGAGCGGTTTGATCATAGTAGTAGAAATTCACCAGACACTTTCCAGTGTGCGCGAGAGCTCCCGCCCAGCCCGATGCGGATTGGCTACTCCGTCCGTCAATCAGAGAGAAACGTGTAGTAGGCATAGCAACCACAAAGAGGTGGGTCTTAGAGTGTATACTAGCAGCCCATTGGGTATCTGTTTCCAGGGTAACACCCACCAAATACAGAACGCATAAACTGAACCTGAAGGACGTGGCTCTGTTTGACAAGATCAGACAAAGGGTCAGGAAAGTTCGGTCATTAATAACCTTTGTACACACTGTACTGTAGAATTGATGATGGGAGTTTTGGACCGAGCTGCAATTACTCAATCAAATAGAATAAATTAATCACCATTTTTGATCATCAATTATGGATCATTTTAGTCATTTTTCAAGCAAAATGTTCAGATATTTGAAGCGTTTTGCTTCACAAATAGAATAATTTGTGCACCTTTTGGCATTTATGAAAGTAAATGAAGTTGCCCCCCCTCGTGGCCCAATTGTTGAAAAACACGTGCTAAAGTGCCCTCCTGAGAGCCAAAACGCGCACTAAAGTGCCCTCGTGAGAGCCAAAAAAGCATGCCAAGGTGCCCTCTTGGTTGGCAAAACACACTAAACTGCCCCCTTGGCTGGTTAAAACATGATAAACTGGCCTCTTGGGAGCCAAAACACGCACTAAAGCGCCCTCTTGGGAGCCAAAACGCACTCTAAAGTGCCCTTCTTTTCGCCCCTGCCCTTCAAAAAATCTGCGCACGCCACTGCCCAACAGTAACTACATTAAGAACAATTCAATATCAAAGAAAACATATTAAAATCTACAATTTTAACTTTAATAAACCAGATTTTTTTCATCAGGATCAATGCATTAGTCCCTAAGCGATTAACAAAAATCTCACAATTTGACAATGTTAAATAAAGTGAGATGAGGATGTGGCCCTTTATACAGCGTTCTCCTTTTTATTTTAACTTCACACTGACTGTATGCATATGTAACCTATTATGTACGTATGACGTATGACGTCCTGCTTCGTTCCTGTGCCAAAGATGCCGCGTCCCAGCAGCCCTCAGGACTACAGACCGGTGGCCCTGACGTCCCACATCATGAAGACCCTGGAGAGGCTCGTCCTGGAGCAGCTAAGGCCTATGGTCAGGCCCTTCACTGATCCACTACAGTTCGCCTACCAGCCTCGCCTGGGAGTTGAGGACGGCATCATCTACCTGCTGAACAGAGTCTACACTCATCTGGACAAGCCGGCGAGCACTGTGACAGTCATGTTCTTTGACTTCTCCAGTGCTTTCAACACATCCGTCCAGCTCTACTGGGTGAGAAGATGGCTGCCATGCAGGTTGAGGCCCGCATCGTGTCCTGGATTGTAGATTACCTGATGGGCAGACCACAGTACGTACGCCTACAGAACTGTGTGTCTGACAGGGTGGTCAGCAACACTGGGGCCCCACAGGGGGCTGTCCTCTCTCCCTTCCTCTTCACCCTATTCACCTCTGACTTCAACTATTGCACTCAGTCCTGCCACTTTCAGAAGTTTTCTGATGATTCAGCAATAGTTGGCTGCATCAAGAAGGGTGATGAGAATGAATACAGGACTGTTGTGGGTAACTTTGTCACTTGGTGTGAACTGAATCACCTGCAGCTCAACGTGACAAAAACAAAGGAGCTCATAGTGGATCTGAGGAGGGCGAAAACACAAGTGACCCCTGTTTCCATCCAGGGGGTCCCTGTGGACACTGTTGAGGAAAATAAATATCTGGGGGTGTACTTTAATAATAAGTTGGACTGGACTAGAAACACCGAGGCGGTCTATAAAAAAGGAGGCTAAGGTCATTTAACCTCTGCTGGACAATGCTGAGGATGTTCTATGAGTCGGTTGTGGCCAGTGCGATCTTCTTCGGGCTACAAAAAACCTTGAACTGTATACCATACATGATAGATAACGAGGACACTGAAGTTGCTGGTTTGAGATCCTGGCTTAAAGACTTTCACAAATGAGGGGCCCTCATCGCAAAAGCCTGTTCACCTGTTTGTAACTAGGCAGGGCTACAGAATCGATGTTCTGCTATAACCATTGATAAATAAATTAATATACATCTAGAATTTATATAAACTCCAGACTCAAGGTTTTGTATGGCTGCAGCATCCCATCAAACTGAAATATCAAACATGTTTTGTGCTTCATTCTGCATTTCCCTAAAATATATTTTAAAAGGCAGCATCAGAATGCAGGTAGTGAAGAAAAAAAACACACACACACAATGAACAGATTCCTCCTGAATCAATGCCCATCAATCATATTGACTTTTGCATGTCCATGCAGTCAGGCCTCTTGGGACACTTAATAGACACCAATACAGAAAGGCATGCATACATAAGACCCTTTGCATATAGTCACAACAGTTGTAATGTAAAACCACAACACAGTCTCTTTGTTAATTTGTTTTGTGTCTTTGGGTTAGACGTGTCATTCAGTCACTTTTACAGCTTCTTTTTTACCATTGTATAACCTTATAACTTATAAAACACAGCTGCAGCATTGATCTCACTTTCTATAGTAAAGCTAATCATTTGTGCAGGTTGACAGGAACTGCTATTTTGTCTGGCAAAAAATATATATATATATAGATGGGCAGTTGTGCACAAGCTGAAAGCAGTGAAGAAGCATTGATTTATATACAACCTACACAGTGAAATCTACATCTAAATGCTGTTGAATAACTGTTACGTATAATTTAGAGGTCTAACAAAAAACATTCATGGAATTATGGACCACATTTGACCTGCAAATCATCAGATTTATGCATGAGATCGAAGAATAATGATACAGCATGTCCATCATTCCAGCACAGCAGGTGTTGAATATGTACCTCATTTCAACCTCCTTATCAAAATCAGATAAGATGGTTGAAATGCTGACAGTAGTAGGTCTGTGGGAGGCTATGACAGCAGCGCTGGTGAGGTGAGCGTGTTGATTGACAGTAAGGACGTGAAGCAGTCCTCTCCATCACTTTTTCACAGAGTCTCATAGCATGCATATGGTGCAGTTAATGCCTGCTCTGAGATGTAAAGCCCAGCAAACAGGCATGTCATCACCTTGGCATTTTCAGTTCAGTCTGTGCTCGGTTTGACTCGGAACACTGAAAAGGGCTGCATCTCCCCTTATAGCCCTGCTGCAGATCTAATGGACTGATTTTTAGCAACTCTAAGTGCTGAGCTTCACAGACGGAGCCCTCACATAATGACTTTGTAACAGGAAAAAAGCTGAAGATTGATTTGGGGTCAGAGCAAGGAAATAGGTTAGAAAATTGGAAAAAAGTTCCATTTATTTTACCATCCATGCAACAGCAAGTTCTTTCATAGACCTTCAACACTGTATAAAGACTAGATGATAAAGTTATACTAGAAAATAAAGGCAAGCCTCTTAAACTGGTCATTTGTATGTTATGTTATGTTGAATTAAAGGGAGGATTGAGAGGCAGAAATTCAATATGATATTCCTGAGTATGCTGTCATTGGTGTGTATTCACCTAAAAATAATAATCATGGTGTTCTTGATACTTCAGAATGAGCCTTTTATGTCTCTGGAGGGAGCAGACCTCTTTCATGGGGTCCGCCATGTATGTTGCATCGCCCTGTCTCCACTGTAGCCGGAACAGACAAACAAAAGAAGGATAAGAAGAATCTAGAAGCAGCTTCAATGACCAAAACACAATTTTTATCGTAATTAGGAACATATCACAGACCCTATTGGAATTTCTAGGATTACTATTCTTTGTCCACATCAATCACATTTTGAGTGGCTAAACATATTATACTCATGAAACTTCACACACGTGTCGCACAACAATCGACATTCTTGACGTTTTTTGGCCATTGGTGGGGCAAATAAAGATAAACAAAATTTTGTGCTACAAAAAAGCACCTCGGTGCCATCACCCAATATGGAGTCAGCCCTTTTTCCCCACATTTATAGGCTCTGTATTTTAACAAGTTCCTACTAAAGATTTGACCTGATCAACTTCAATTTCTGTTACGCTTCGAGACGAAGAAACAAGAAGTGCAAAAATGCTAGCCGATTTTTCGGGGTTTGAGGACTAGAAACTACACCACTCTATATTCTGTTATAGTTATAGCGACACCCAGTGGCTACAGGAAATGACACGTTTTAGCCATTGATGCACTCCTTGCTGGTTGAACAGATCCACCACAAACTGGGTCAGAAAAGCTTTAATGCTGTCTGATTCTCTCTGAATGAGGCCTCTGTCCTACACACTGGAACTACAATTTGAATATGGCTAATAATTATATGAAAGACATTGCTAAGATTTGTGAAAAAGGTATGGAAACTTTGTCGTATTGCTTTTCACATCTAACAACCAGGAGGTGATGGATTTTGATAAAGTGGTTGGGGATTAATATGTAGGCAAGCTCACAGATGAAATATTTTCAGGCTGAGGTTGCATTTCACTAATCCCTATATTCTCTATCATCTGTGAGATTTATAAATGTGGCTGTTTTCTATCAGAAGTAGATGCAACTGGTTTCTTGGTTGGCTCTGAGCAGCCTGCCACAAGCACAGTTGTTGTGACTCATTGCTTCAGCTCCTCATGTCCTTTCAGGTGCTCTTAAACATCAAAGACTAGAGCAGCGAGAGGCCTCTGCTGGAGGTGTTGATGCTTGATGAGACGCTCACTGATGCAATATTAAAATCAAGACGGGGTGCAGCAAAGCGTAGTGTGGAAAAGCACATCACAAGGTTATAGTTAGAGTGCATTTCCTGTCTAGAAACTGAGATGGTGAGATTATCACCTCTACCCTCAGACTTACATCGAGCCACAGCGAGGAAGAGAAGATTTGCCACAAAGTCATGAGATAATATATCTCATCTAAGATATCAGGGAGGGTTAGAAACTTAATGAAAAAAAGAGATTCAGATCATGTTGGGTGTTTCTCATCCATATGTTGAGCAAAAGAAGACAAACAGGATGCTGACCTAAACGCTGTGTGGTTATACACAAACTCCATCGCTCTGTAAACAGTCTGGCTGGCAGGGTCTCTCGCTTCCATCTGCAAACACAAGTGAAACGGAGGATAATCTTTTGAGCCTTTAATCCCTGGTAAAAAAAAAATCTTCCCAGTAAAGCAAAATGAGCTGTCGAATTTAATTATGTATCATCAGTCCCTGCCACCTGTTGGTGTTCCTATTATTATCCTGCCGCAGACACCAGCCGATCCGCTCTCATTTGTCTCCCTCTAAAGGTCCTTTCTGATCATGTTTCATTCATCACGTCAGTATGCTGTGGAGTAATATATTGTGACAGGCTTTTTCTGTATTTCAGATGGACTTTGCAGATGCCAGACGAAGGGCTTTACCTGGCGAAGTCTGCCTGATCAGAAAAGTGTGACTCTGACTGCCTGAGGGGAGAAACTTCAGGTGAACAGGGTGCTTTATACCACTAGTTACAACTTTTACTCCATTACATTTAATCAGTAACTTTAATTACTAGTTACTTTGTAGACTGCAAGCCTCATCAAAGCCAGAGAGGCACATTTTAAACAAACTTATTTTATTGCCAATTGGATAAAGACTTTTTGATAAGTGAACAATGCAGAATATAGGATTTGATAATTGACCAGGCCAGTAATTGGCTGACCTATACTATACAGTAAATACTAGATATATGTATATTACACTTTTACTTGTAATTTGAATACTGCCAGAAGGCACTTTTGATTATGATTTAATATATTTAAGACTTTTACTAAAGTAGTATTCATATGGGTGGCTTTCACTTTTATTAAAGTGATATTTTAGCACAGTGTCTTTACTTTTAGTCAAGAATGACTTTTGAGTATTTTTTACAACATTGCAGAAAAAAAACAGGCTATACTCAGATGGCAGGGAGGAAGATCAATGGATGAAATTGTATCCAACATCAATAACAGCAAAAGGCAGACACAACAGATGACTCCACAACAGCTGAAACATAGACTGGACTTAAATACACACTAAACTGACGAAGGGATGAGGTGCAGGTAGAGAGGCAGAGAAACACAGGTGAGGGTAATGAGTAGGGGCAACAAGAGAGCAGGGAAGGAGCTGATAGAACACAGGGATCAGGGCCGAGCTAATGAAGGTGATGCAGTGCAGAGACCAGCAGACTGAGGAGCACAGGAACACAGGTGGGAAACGGATCACTGGAAACAAGGTAAAAGCAACAAACAAAAACCCAGAAAACATGTAAACCACATAAATAATCGGACCATGGCATAAATGATATATATGAACAAATCCTTCTGTGCAGAACTTAAGAATATAGACTGGAATCTAACTGAAAGGTTTAGCATATGTCAGTGCTTCTCAAGTGAAGATGTCTGGCTCATGTTGTCAGAAAAGCTCATTTTGAGTGACAACGCTCTACAAAGACATGCATTGTAAAATTCTAAATAACTTTTAACTAATAGATATCGTCATGAAACTTCCACAGTTGATAACTTACATAAAGACTATTATTTTTTTGTATCACAGGTTTTCTGATATTTTTTGTTAAAATAAGCTATCAATATATATCCAAATATGCATTAGTTTTCAGAAATGTCCAGAACAGAAATCTGAAATCTAAAATTAACACCTTAATGTGTATTTTGGACATTCTGTTTCCACTTGTCTGAAAGAAGACATTCTTTGGAAGTAAAATGGCCTGGAATCTCAGAACCAGTGTATGACAAAGTGTTATGTTCACGTGTAATGTCTTTTAAGTTTAATATGTTCTTTTTTGTGGAGACATTTTGCAGCCCGAAAGATTCTGAGCCTCTGTTCAACCTTGAAGACGGCGAGGGCAGAACGCAGCTCCTGAATGAGGCCAGTGTGTACACCCACAGGCTCTGATACGCCTCTTCCCCCGTGAGTCTCCATGTTTCTGTCTCTCATCGAGCTCTTTCAGATCAGCTTAACTCCTGCTTGAACAGGCTGGCTGATGAAAGCTGCCAAGACCAAAGATGGCCTCCACTGCTCACAAAGCACAGACTCAGTGCAGGATGGAGAAGAAGAAGAAGTAGCTGTCTCTCCTGTCATCTCCCCAGGAGATCCAGTGTTTACGACATCCATCTGTGATAATAAGTGCTTTGTGCCTCATCTTGGTGTTATTACTGCTGACTGTCCCTCTGTGGGCTTTGTTGGCCTGTTGGGATGCTGCTGCTCATGTCTGTGAACCATCAGGGGAAAATGATGGAGAGGTAGTCACAGCACCTTCAGCTGTTAACCCTCGGAGACCTACATCTTTTCCTCCCCTTCCTTTTTTAGTGTGCCTTGGAGTTTGAAAGCCTTTTTTATTGTACTGTTTTGCCATCTAAAGAAAGTGTTACACCCCCTCTCAGTTAATTATAAATGACTTACATACACTAATATATATTAGCCCATATATAAAAATCAAACCCACGGATACCCATTGTCATTAATGATAATTTTGCATTTGTGTAGATGTGATTTGTATGAACACATGATTTCTGATACATGTACTGTATATATCTTAAGTACATTATGCTGTATTGTATTATATACTTTGTTGAGCATCCAATTTCAGGCAGAACCCGCTGTGTGCTCCTATTCTTGTCACATTCGACTGAGTCACAATAAACTCTGGTTGAATAGGACTTTTCCTAGAGTTCTTCTTAAAAAATGCAACAGATGCGTCTGGAAAGATCGAGAAGCAGTTAGCCGTCCGAGAGTCCCAAATGGAAAACATGAATTAAGAAAATATAAAACAAACTAAAACATAGTAAGAGACATACAAAATCATCAGAGCAACGCAGCACCATCAGTTTAAGTAAACCTCAAGATTATGCATGACTTGTGTCATATTGCATTCATGAAGGACACAGGATGGTTAGGTCACTTATTATTAGAGTGAATGTGGTGAACAAAGATTGAAGAAATTGCTGAAATATGATGAGAGCGGCAACTACATATATTCACATGTGATAAAGAGTGTTTTTATTTGGTCATCTCATCGGAGCATTTGTTTTCACATATTGAAAAGGAACTTGCCGTTTGGGACACTGGAATCAGGGAGTCATTCATCCACTCCTGATCCAGATGGACTGCAAGCTGGTTTCTCTTATCTTCAACCTGGCCTGTCATCCCTTTGGATGAGCAGGTTCACTTTCTAAATTGCTTAACTTGACTTAACTAACTTGAGGGCAATTTCGCACACATTAAATGGCCTAACAAGTGCAGGAGGCACGATTTGGCAACAGCTTCCACACTGCCAAACTTTTAATTGGTGACCTTAAACTAGGACCACAAGCTTGTCAGAAAAGTTCTGCAGTGAAATCATGTGCTGAATTCTTTCCTGTTGTGCTCTGTTGTCTCTGCAGGGCAGCTCACACAGCCACATGAAACTCAAGGGGGCGCACTCAGTCTATTTTCTAAACTTGAGCCTGACCATCTCACCTCCTCACTGTGGCATGATTTATCTCTTTGTCTGTGTTTTGCATATTGAGATGTCAGGAGCTTGATACTTCCTTTTGTCATAGAGCTATAGTGGGGGAATTGTTGGGTGGTCATTTCCCCTTCTGTCTGTGTTTACCTGACTGTTTGGCAGGCCCAGTCATTTCAACCAGATCCTGTTATCATTGTTGTCTTGACACAAGTGCACTAATGAGCGCTTTAACTCTAATTGGACCATGACACGGTGGGAAAGTACTGCAGGCATGAAACGGTTCATCAGCACATCCAACCACAGAAATGTCCACAGCACAGACCAGCCCTAAAATATAAAAATACATCAGCACAGTAATCAGTCTCGAACTAAGTCATAGACAGACGGATAGATAAATAGGCAGACAGACAGACATATAGATGGATAGATAGATAGATCATGGAAAACTCTCCAGAAAGATAACCCTTATAGCAGGAAAAAAGAACAACATAGAGGAAACCTCAGGAAGAGCCACAGGGATCCCTTTCCCCGAGAGACACACGTGCAAAAAATATCTTTTGTGCAGAGCAGATCATGATGAAGTGGCCATCATGTAAACATAATGCAAACTGACTGCAAACACAGAGCTTATATCATGGATTCAATTGAGCAACCTTTAATTGTTGCAGTGGTGAGTACATTCAGGGACACACAGGTCATCAAACAGGTTGCCATAAGGACACACCGCTATGTAGTCACTGTGCTGAAGGGTTACTGCAGAAAGCTAACAGTAACCAGGTTACTAAAGTGCATGTAGACTCATTGACTATAAACTATGCTGGAAAACATTTATTAGGGAATGACAGAAACTACGAACAAAGCAGTCATTGATCCAAATTTGCCCAACATTACATACAATATCCTTCTCAGGAGTGGAAAATAGTCTTCATCAGTTCCACTTTATGCTACTCTAAATAATTATGATTTTACTGGCAAAAACATTAGCTTATAAAATATCGCACATTGTTATTCAATACACTTCCTAAGGGGTATAAACACTATAAATGCAAATGATCCCACCCTAACAGACATAACATAAAAGCACTACTTTCATGTCCATGCATTAATAAAAATGATCCCATAGTATGATAACACTAGAATGACTACAGCTTATACCTCTGCCTAGGCTCAAAAGTCCCCTTTTGTACTCACTCATAGATACTGCCCACCTACAAACACCTGATTTTGTCACCCCCTGCGAAATTAACTAAAATGTTGAAAAACACCTCACAACGTTAAAGAAAGGGATATGTCCCCAAATCTGGATCTACACCAAAAGTTAATGAGGTCTATTCTGGGTCCTAGACTCATCGTCCATCCACATTTTGTGGAAAATCCATTCAGTAGTTTTTGTGTAATCCTCCTAACAAACAGACAAGGATGAAAACATAACCATAACACAAACATAATAACACTGACACGGCTCATTCTGATTCATTGATACTTGTGCCTTTGATTCTCTGACTGCATTTTTCTAACAATATGTCCTTTAACTTAAAATTCAAAAATTGAAATGCTAGACATTTACTTGTAATTGAGTACTTGTGTGGTGTGGTGTTTCACTTCAGAAAATCATCTGAATACTCATGTACTCATGTACTCACTGGTCACTCTCATTATGATAAACATCTGGCTGCTGAAGTTAAAGAAGTTACTTATTATAGTGGACGACCGTAGCTGACTGATTTGTCCATCCAGATTTTATTGATTAGACACATGAAGTATGTCATGACCCATTTGTGACCGGACATTAAGTTACAACATCTTTTTTTCCCCTTGTGCTCAGAGGTGTGTGAAGTCAGCCGTCTGTCTGGCACACGTGTGTTGATGTGCTTCCAGCTGTTTGTGGGGAATGATGGTGTCTAGACCTTTGGTCAGGCTGGACTGAAGGATCCTCCCTTCCAGCCCGTGAGATCATCACACTTTTAATTAGACCGGATCTGTCAATTAACGGGAAGTCAGCCGGTCTCCCTCTCAGTCTTTAAAAGCAGTCGGCTCAAACAGTCAGCAAGACTCTGACAGAGGCTCCAACAGGTTGGTCACTTTTTATTTCCTCTTCTAGATGTCAGGACGTTCAGTTATGAACATGAACACACGCCTGACAAAAGGGGGAAACTTGTTTATTCATTCTGTGTGTGTCTCATGTTTAGTTTCAGATTTACAGAAGGATGTCTTCCACTGTACTCTCTGCTGTTATTTTGCTGGTATCTGCCTTCACATTAAGTGCTGCTCAGAGTGAGTATAACTCATGTCACTTTTTTATTTTAAAGAGGAATATTTGACTGAACTGGTTCTTGTTTTTTTACGTAAGGCTTTCCTGGAATGTATCGAGTGTTTTTACTTATTCATGTTTACTCTGTTAATAATTATTTACCAGAGGGAGAACCAACGGCATGTCTTCGTATTTGCCACTACTACAGAAATCAATTCCTGGCACTGTTGCATTATTTACAGACTCTGTCCTCAAACAGACTATGTAATTGGAGATAAAATGATGCACATTTGCACAGATGCCATCTTATTATCCACACTGCATGTCCAGCCCTGATTTCTTTTTCTCTCATGATCACCAGGCTGCAGAGGACGATGTGGTCTCGAGTACTCCAGGGGCTCCATGTGCCAGTGTGATTATAACTGCCTGACTTATGATGAGTGCTGCAAAGACTACGAATCTCAGTGCACCACAAGTGAGACCTTTCTCTCCAAAAATGTTACTCTGTTGAACATTTTGTGTAACTGATTACAAATTTTTGTGAAAAAAAACAAAAAAACAATTAATAACACAATTTTTCTTGTGTCTGAGTGACATCTGCTCAATGCAAAGGGTCACATTTACACTGTAAAACGTTGTTACTGAATTTAGTAGAAACAACTTGTCTTTTCTAATTCACTTAACTTAAATATACAAGTTTCATTTGTTTCGAGTTTTACTTTTCAGACCACTTCAGAACTCGTAAATGTCAGTTCTTTCAACCTCAAGTCTTTTGATTTGGAATAATGAGTTGGATGAATGTAATGTACAGAGTTCAGTCAACTCATAGAAATACGTTTCTAAGTAGGCATATTGGCAGACTTCCAAGCACGCATTGTTTGAGAGGTAAAACTCTCCATAGACCCTTCTTTTTCGAAGTCCTAAGAAAACACACATCATGGAAACTTGTTGCGTGTCTTTAATACGTTTAATATAAGTTATGGTTGTTTTTTTTTATGTTTTGACCATGATAAAGGTAAAACGTATTAAATTAAATCTTTAGCCCATCACACCTGTACTTCCCTCACCAGGTTTCTGTGAGCAGTTTTGTGTAACGTCTTTGCTCTAATGTTGGCGTCAGTAAGTCAGTAAGAGCAGACGCAGCTGATCTGTGAGTGAGATGAAAACTGACTCTTCAAAATACTCAAAAATACATGTGAAAGGAAATGAGTTCCACTGAACAGCCGTAAATTCAACTTCATATCTTTAGCAAACTTTTTAACTTTTGATTATGCCAAGTCAATATGTATATACACGTATACATATATCTATATATGTATTTATATCTATACCAATTTGTTATTGATACTTGAATTATGAACACTTTATAATCACATTATAATTATATATGTTTCCTACATAAGTTTCCCTTACCTCTATATGCAGTGTTTGGGTAAACAAATAAGTTGTATGTGTACCTCTGCATCAGTTTAATTTGATCAGACCAAGTTATTTAATTTATTCACACTGAGATTAGATGATGTGAATTTGTGGCACTCTACACTGAACTCATGTAACCATGAACTAAAATGGAAAATCTGCATGTGATTAAAACATTTTAGGCATGTCATTTTTTGTCTGGATGTTCCGTATGATACCAAAAATAATTATATCAGTCTAAAATAACCTGCACTGTACTGTAGTCTTATTGTACAGGTCATTTGTTTTTAAACCTGCTGTGTTTGTGTCCAACAGCGAACTCATGTAAAGGTCGGTGTGGAGAGCGATTCAAAAGAGGTCGGCGGTGCAGCTGCGACTCCAACTGCGCCAGGTTCAGTCAGTGTTGTTCAGATTTCAGCAACCACTGTGATGCAGACGGTAAGTCTTCTCCAACACATTCAGCATGATTCTGTATGTGTGTCATTTTCCGCATGTTAACAGATTTTTCTTCACAGTTGGTTACACAGTAGCATCACAGCGATTAAAGCAACACAATGTAACTTTTACTGCGAAACAGTGCTGTGTGTGACATGGAGCTTCAATTTCCTTGAGGGACCCTCCCAAAAGGATGAATAAAGTTGTCTAAATCTAAGATTCTGGAGAAAAACCAGGAATCTATAATGAGCCCAGATTAGATTTTTTTTAAATTTGTTCTTAGATCAAAGTAACATTGTCAAAGATTTATTGGTAACAGTTTTGATGTCTTTAAAATATATTGATTTTAAACTAAATAGAAATACTACTAACTAATAACACTAGGATACTACTTATGGTACACCTGTACTGTTTTGGTAAAGGAAATTTGACCTGACTGCATTTTATTTGAATTGGAATTGAAAATTATTTGAGATATTTGAGAAAAGATAACGGTGCTATGATACTATTTTAATGTTAGATTATTAAGTAGTTCAACAGTATTCAGATTAATTATATTTCTAAATACTTGCTTCAGAAGTTACATGGTGTTGCTTTAACTCGAAGGCGGTCAGACACCTTTTGTTGGTGATCATTTGATACCTGACCCAAATACAGTGATGGTTGTTTGACTGCATGGCTGCAAGTTACGCCAGCCCTCGCCTGAGATTGGCACATGTGCATGAAGATTGAAGTGTGAGGAAGTCAAGATTAATCTGACATGGGGAAACTTGCATGTCCACCAGCATGTGGAGCAGCATGTGATGCATGCAGTTTTCTGCAGTGATGCATTGGGTTATATTTGACAAAATTCTCTGTCTTGGTAATTACCACAGAGGAAATCAGTGGAGCAGCCAGTGCTACAGCACCAGTGAAGACTAATTCATGCCAAAACGTAAATGATAACAAACCCAAAGGTATTTTCTGACTTGGGGAAAGAGGGGAAGTTTTTTTTTTTTTTTTAGATGTTTAATTATCCAGGATATCCTTCCCAGAAGGCAAAGGCAAAGTTTTTTTTTAAAGGGTTAACACTCTAATGTCATTCATGAATATTCCGACAGAGCTGGCTCTGAATGTTGGACCAGATCAGGCCCTCAACGAGGAAAACAGTGCAGGTAACAATGCTATATTTTGACTTTTTTATGTTAAATAACTGAAATGATTCCAATGACAGAAACCAGTGCTCTCTGAATTGTTCTCACTGGATTAAGATTAAACCAATGATAGCTAAGAGCCAAACTCAGTGGACATAATAAGGCATAAGTCAGGAGGACGGCAGGAAGATGTAGCCATTTAACTGCCGCGCTGTGGCTCTCTTGATGTGGTTCACTTCAGAGGCCAAGTTTCACCAAAACAAGCCAAGAGCACAAGCCTCACTGGCCAAAATTTACACAAGGAAGCAGTGTTGTCATGAGTGTGTAGGAGGGTTACGGGCACAGGCTCAGCCACAAGAGAGGAAAGTACCATCAAAGCCAAGAAAAGATGACGGAATGTTTTCTTGGAGGTTTTAATTCAGTAATTGGCTGAGAAAAAAGTTTTGTGGGTGAGAGACGTTTGCATTCTTGTGACTGCTCTCTAGGAGAAAGACATGTTGTCAATTTCTGTCTGGACTGTTGCAGTCTGATGTGTAAGCTAGAGAAAACAATGCAGTAAAAATAGAGATTCTAGTGATTACAAAAGAAAATTCAGTCATTAACTGCTCACGCCCATGCTGATGGAAAATCTGCTAAAGTTCCGTCGTCAACAAAACACATCTGGAGCTTCACAGCTAAACAGTGTTACAGCACTCTTCTAAACTACTAAAGGAGGTGAGGATCAAAAAAAAAGAAAAGATGAAACCATAAAATTGGCTCTGTTAAGATAAAAGTGTGAGCGCACATCCTGTGTGAAGTGGGTGCATGACCTAGACTGCGCATCAAAGGTGTTTTCAAATCAATTTGGGATGTCGGGTCTTCAGTAGACTTGGATTGATTGGCCGTATGGCTGTTTGGATTTCAGTTGTTTCTATACATTTTAGCCGTGTGTTCACAACTGGAGAAGTTATAGCAACTTGAAAATGGGAGAAGACTTTGACAAAACTGTCAACAAAACCTGACTCTCCACCAGCATGTGGTTGAGCAGTTAATGACCAAAAGTTCCTTTTTTTGGCTTAACCTTTAAGACTGACACTTATGAGCATTTATATTATTAAATCTTGCCCAATTTGTCCAACAGATGACCATTTAATTCCTCTGGTCAGTCCAACATGAGCAGAGCTGATCGTGAGATGATGTGCATGGATATTAAATCTTGCTAGGCGCTGTCTTCCACCAGTGAAGATTCATGAATGTGAATGAAACCAGCTGTGTGCACCTCTCACTTGTCACATTCCTCTCAGACACGTATGGCTCGATTGCTCCCAACAATGGGTTTTCCGACGATGGAGCGGAGGACCTGGAGGCAAGTCCAATCCCAGAGAGCACCAGCGGTTATGGATTATCTACAGCCGACCAACTGGGTCAGACTTCTGTTGAGCCCACACAGGAGCCAGACCCTCTGGAGTTCAGCACAGAGATGTTTACAGTCGCCTCTCAGACAGAGGTGACACCCTCAGATGATGAACCAACACAGGCCGATGACAGCGCCGTCACCCTTTATCCCATCACTAAAGAAGCCCCCACTGAGAGCTCAGGTACGTGATATCAACGATTATCGATACAGTAAAAACATGAATCTGCCAGAATAGCTTCCACACTTCCAAAAGCTGAAATCCAAACAAGAAACTAGCAGGCAGAAATCTAAGGAGAGATATAAAAAACTAGAGTGAGAACAAACCAGTAAGGCACAAAGGACACAGGCTGGAATACTGAGGAAAGACACCCGCACCAAACCTAAAGAGGAAATGCATCCACAGGAGGCTAATCAGGGACAAAGGGTGGGAAAAACAAGACAAAGACAGGAAGCAAAGCACCATGACAGAGGAGAGTGAAACTTTTAAATGAAATAGGAAATAACTAAACTAAAACCCCAAACTATGACGATAATAGTCGAGTCCCAAGACACGGCTCACATGGAATGGAGGACAATTCACACTTAGACCTCTTCTGCAAAATCCACAACATTACTTGGATCCACATTCTCCTGTATACTTGCAAAATCCAAAACGAAAAAGATATTCAAATGTATTTTTATTTTTGTTTTCTATAACTGATAAACAAACGAGGAAAATAAGGTCCCAGAACACTGTTTGAAGCTAGAAAGGTGGCAGGGTCCACCGCATATAAAGAAAGTAAAACAGTATGAATGTGTTGTTCTTTAAGGTCAGTTTGTTCATTCAGTCATGAGTTTATTCATTTATTTTGCTTAGGCATAACAAAAATCAGACAAATGAAGATCCTTCTCTTCTGATTAAGATTTCCTCCCCAAAACTACGTAGTGTCCCTTTAAGAAGTGGGTTATTTCAGTCTACCCCAGCAGTTTATCTCTTACTGTGCTAATCTATGCCTTTCCCATCTAGTGGCTGATATCTCAAACTTGTCATCTGTTTTTGCATTTAGCTTAGATTTGAATTGAGTTTACTTATTTGACACAGACGTAATGTAAAATTGGTGCAAGGAGGATGTTAATTAAGACCTGTCCATGAGAGGCTTTTAAACAAAATAACAGTAAAAGGGAGAAAAGAAAACAACAAACAAAGAAAAGAACAAAGCCTGTTTGAATGATCATGTCTGTCCTCCTCCAGATGACCTGGATCCAACCAGCTCAGGAACAACTCTCCCTCTGCCCACAGCAGAGGTCGACCACGTCTCCAGCCAGCCTCCTCCAACATCAGAACCCCAAACAGAGTATCCTCCCACAGCCATGGACCCAGAGCTGGAGGCGATAGGAGTGGGAGAAATGCAGCTGGAGGATGACATCTTTCCTGAGGCCGAGGCAACAGATCTGCCTGTCGCCTCCTCTGATGTGCCAGAGGTTACAACCACAGCCCCGTCAGTGTCCACAGAACCAACACAGGCCTCCTCCACGGCCCTGGAAAACTCCCAGGTCACCACCATCACTGCCTCAACAACGCAGGAGCCAACGCCCATCCCAGAAGCAACCACCTCGAACCCGGACGACAGCGACATCAACGCAGAGGATGTCACAGCCGGCCCTCAACTCCAGGACATCCAAGATCCTTCTATCAGCGTTTCTCCTGCAGAGCTCGATGCCCTGACGACCCACATCCCTTCATCCACAGAAGTGGAGCAGGATGACACCACAGGTGGCATTACTGCCGATCCACTAAATGTCACCCCCGACCCGACCAAACCCGCATTGCCTGATGCCACCTCAAAGCCCCAGGACAAACCGGAGCCAAACAAGCCATCACCAGCTAAACCAAGCAGCTCCAAACCTGAGACAAAGCCTGTGGGTTCTCTCACCATAGACGATTCTAGAGACTACCAAGCAGGTCAGAAATGTTCTTATCATTGGGCCAGAAAACAAATTGCATAAAAGGATAATTCTTTAACTCTCAGAGGTGAAATAATTTTCATCCTGCAGACTCTGCTTATATCTTATTCATTTTACACAAGTTATTGCAGAAACCTTTTTTTCTTGCAGCCTGCACATGAGATTGAACACAGTGTGTGATTGCATGGTTTGTGTGTGTTACTGTGTGTTTTATCCAAACAGATGGTTTCCTCACAAATGTGTCCTTTTCTTTCCCCAGATGACAGCAACGATACAAATCTGTGCAGCGGGCGGCCTGTCAGCGGAGCCACTACGCTGAAGAACGGAACAATTGTTGTTTTCAGAGGTGAGTGCCAACCGGGCAGCTGCTACTCGCGTGTGTTCACAGTGAATATGTCTGCAAATCTTATCATGTGTTTACCCAGATAGTTCATTGACATTCGAGAGAGCCGAGGGGAGTTCAGTATGTTTATTCACTCAAGAACTCAACAGCTGTTTTGTTGTTTGCATTTTCTGTGACATCAAATGGAAATGTGTCACTTGTTTTACTCGTATATATTCATCTGGCAACCACTGGTGGAACGTTAACAGTACATTTACGTACTGTAAGTAAAAATCTGATGTATTTGTATTTTACTTGAGTGTTTCCAGTTTATGCAACGTTCTACTTCTACCCCACTACATCTCAGAGGCAGACGTTTACGTTTTTTACTTTACATGTGTCTTGACAGCTTTAGTTTGTTATCTCATTACAATGTTTCATGTCCTTCACATTTTTTCTGAATAATAAGTACTTATACCTTTGATATTTTAGGTACATCTTGCTTGTAATGCTGAATGGGATACTTTAATTTAAGTAAGGTTTTGAATGCAGCAATTTTTATTTCTAGCGGACAGTTTTTTTTTTTTTTTGACAGACTAGAAAATGTAAATTGGTAAGTTCCTAGAAGACAACATCTTGAGCATCTTCCACAAAGAGTAATTTCCATTTCAACAGTTCATCCAATTCAATTCATCCGATATTTGTCTTTTTTTTGGTCCTGTTAAACATCTCACGACCTCCCCGAGATATCTTGTGACTCATTCCGGGGGCCCCACCCTTAGGTTGGAAACCACAGCACCAAAGTACCTGACATATTATAAAGTAGTTAAAACTAGCTGCCCCTGGACTAGCTTCAACAAGATGACTCTACTAAGTCAGGGTCCATTTTTCTGCATTATTTTCTAAGGCTGTTTTAAAACTTTTACTTTTATAATTTCTAACCAAGCATGTTTGCTTGTAAATGATGAGAATAATTCTACTGCAAGAGCACAAAAAGTACAGATCTGAAGTATCCGAGGAGCAGAAATAAACTGAGATAATAAAATACACTTTGAGATTACTCTGATGGAACTCTTTCAAGCGCTGTTCCATCCATGTTGTTTCCCGTCAGGGCACTACTTCTGGTTTCTGGACAGTAACAAGGTTCCTGGTCCAGCTCAAGGCATCACACAAGTGTGGGGCGTCCCCTCCCCCATTGACACGGTGTTCAGCCGCTGCAACTGCCAGGGCAAAACATACATCTTCAAGGTACATTTTTCAACCCATTCAAAACCAATTTGTGTATTTGAGAAATCTATACAACATCAGCAGCTATTAAACAGATAATAATCTGATCTTTTTCTTTCCTTGAGGCAATTATCCACCTCTGTAAAAATGTTTTCTGTTCTTTGCAGGGACCTCAATACTGGAGATTTGAAAATGACGTTTTGGACAGCGGCTATCCAAAAGTAATTACAACAGGCTTTGATGGGCTTCGTGGTCACATCACAGCTGCTCTGTCTGTGCCTCAGTACCAGAGGAGGAGAGAGTCAGTGTACTTCTTCAAGAGAGGTGATGAACCGCTGTGCTCCTTGTATTTATTTACTTATTCCTTTCGGTGTTAAACACAATTTTTATTTCCATTAATTAAATACAACTAATGCTAATATGAATTCATGAACGCACTCTGATATTGACTCTCGACTGGTTCTTCCAGGTGGATTGGTCCAAAAATACTCATACCAGTTTGGCACCAGTCCGACATGTGGCAGGAAACCCCAGTACTCCATTTACACAGTCCGCAACCGAGTGGTTCGTCAAGCAGGTACTTCAAGAAAAAAAGAATACTTTAAACTTCGTTTTAACAGATTTTTATGTTAGATTCTCAACTGTGTGGTCCTTTATAAATGTAATGAGCGTACTGGGTGTTTGCTAGACTCGAGTAAACATGTTTTATTTGAGCTAGAACACATGAAGTTCTCTGAAAAAGTGAGTCATGCTTTTGTGAGGGTGAGAGGGGCAGCAAGGTCCAGGTTGTAAATGATTTCCAAGTGGAAATAAATTGCCTGTGTGCCATTTATGGGGCTGCAACTGCTGTAGGTTGTGAAGTTTAACAGAAAAATGTCAATGGTAAAATAAAAACAAAGGAATATATAAACCATAACATCAACGGTTTGATTCTAGTTTCTTCACTGGGACCTGTCGTCAACATCCGGACGTCTTGGAGAGGTTTCCCCTCAACCATCACAGCTGCTGTGTCCATCCCAAGCAACAGGGAGCCAGAGGGATACAAATACTATGTCTTCTCAAGATGTAAGTCATCAATACATACTTCAACATCATTCTAGTACTGAGGATCTTTGTTGGGAAAAACAAGACAGTTTCTAGCACTTCAAGACTTAAATTTATTAAGATCATTATAGAAAGAAAACCTCCTTGCCTTGTTTTGGTTCCCCCACACACCCTGGTTTAAAAGCACTGCTTGCTATGGAATTCCCTTCAAGTTACAGAACTGAAAGAGAAGTGTTGTTTATTGGTTAAATATCACTTTGTTCATAGCAAGATTAATATCTTCAAAAGAACAAAGCTGGTCTGCCTGCAGTAAGACTTCTGTTACCCTCATTCACATCATGTCTGTGAACCCTAACAAGGACCATGTGTATCTGGGTGTGTGTCAGGGTGGGGTTGGAGATGAGGCAGATGTAAAGGCCATTAAGGGTGGTGTCCATCCACCTATGGCTCAAGTTTAATATGGAAAAACCAGAGTAAAAGTTTCCATTTTAATGATGATACCTATAGTCTGAAGAATACTGTGGTTCCTGTCTGAGTAAAACATGTCACTCCGTTTGAAGCGAACAGGAAATGTGTCAGGTCTGTTCAGTCGTTTATGTCATTGAAGAGACAGCTCTTAAAGTCCATGTAATGCTATGGCCAAGTTAAAAGTTGTTTATGCCAAAATCAGGTTCACTAAAATGGAAACTGGCATGTCGATGGGCAAAGAGTACATCCTAAATGCTACACAGCATAAATTAACATGCTTAATGATCTGATTAAAAAAAAAAAAATGTTCTGTTTCTTTTGCAGCCAAATCCTACAACGTGAGGATGGACGGTGAACGTCCTGTCATCGCTGCCCCTGCAGCCAACACGTCACCGCAGAGCAACAACGTCTTCAAGTGCCCAAAGAAAGTCTGATTCAAGAAGTGTTTTTCATAGTTTTAAAGTTTATTAAATTCTTCGTAAAACACACCGCTTCAGCATGGACTGATAACGAAAAGATACTTTACACGCACATTAAAAAAACAAAAGCAAACACAGAAAAAAACAACAGGCTTCAGAACAACTGAACATTATCAAGGCTAAATAACAAAATTTCAAAACTCTGATTGGAAATGTGATTCTGATGGGAAAGTTCTCCTGTTATGGTTGTCAAGTTTTCTCATTAGTGCCTCATCTTGCAAATCTTCTCCCATGTATGCCCCGAGAGGGAAATCCCTGACCTGTTGAGATATAAAATGCTTTTTTTATAAACAAAGCCCCTATACTGATGTAAAAACTCTGTACAGTGGCTGTATAAAATCTGTATAAAAAGTATAAAACAACATTAAACTGGATTATGATACAACATGCATCAAATGCTTTGACTGCTAATCAAAATTAAGCAAATGCAACGTGAGCTCACAAACAGTTGCCAAAAACACAAGTTGGAGACGTAAAGACACCTCAACATTAAGTTGATTTTTTCAGGCATGAAACAACTTACTACAAGAGGAATATATTCTATTATATATTGCAAAAGGGTTTTTTTCTGTTTTTTACAAGTCTGAAATAAACTGGAAATCTGTAATTGTGTGTCTGATTTACAATAAAAATGTCAGTATTGTTGTCAACCTGTGTGGAAATTGAATGTAAATTGGAATTACACATTGTAAAACTGTCAAAGATAAATCAATAAAACTGTCCAATGTGATACAACTGGGTCTATGCAACTGACTTTTTTAAGAACTTGAAAATGAAGGAAGACACATGAGGAATGAAATTGTGGAACATGGTCAGCGCCTTGAACCATCGAGGGAACAGGGCACCAGACATGCTACTGATTTTGATGCAAAGATTTTGAGCAGACTTTATTGACAGTGATATGCAGAATTGGGCCTCATTCATGAATAAAATGTGTGGGATATGTCAATATTTGTTTGGGTTTAAGGAGCATTCCTTCAACGTGAGTATAGTGTATTCAGAAAATGTGTCCAAGTTGAGATTTTTAACCAAAAGTTTGACCGTTTACAGTCAGCTCTATACGTTGCGCACTGGCAGTTTGTAGGTCTGGGGCGGAGACACATACACAAAACAAAAAGGCAACATTACTGGTCAGAAGGAGAAACACACAGAAAAACAAACCAATTTTGTTCGACACAAATATGACAACACTGACCTTTTCAAAAAGATGGTTGAACAAATGAAAGAGGGAAACTACAATGAGTATGCTGTGATCAGGAAAACGAGTGGAATATTACATTTTTCAATTCATTCAATCAATTTCAATAGCTAATAGTTTAGTAGAAATGGTGCTTTTTTGGAATAAGGGCAAAAACTGGAACATTATGTGCATGTTAATGTAGTCATTGTCAAATAAACAGAGCTGATCAACATTTCTTTCTATGAGATCACAAAGAGCCACACAGCTGTGATGGCCCCTTTCTGTTGATGCAGCTTGTAACCCTGCAGATTTTAGTTTTTCTGTTTTTAATATTTTCCTACCATTGTTTTTTTTATTATTTGGATTGACTAAGACTGTATTGGAGCATAACTTTGTTAGGGTTAGGGTTAGATATGACATATCTATCATCATACCTAATAGCACAACACAAGCAAATATTTACAAAACATTTGTGACACTTTAGCGAGAAATAGAAAATGTTGTGATATTTTTGTGATTGCACCTCTTTCTACCACCCCCTTGTCGTATTGACCTGAAAATGAACCATGAATTAGATAGGCACAATGCAATCATGCGCCTGAAACTTTTCACAGTAAAGAGCAGTATAAGCTCATTACCACCCAAATCATGTACTGTGCCTTCATAAGTTACCTCCTCTCTTCATGCGGCCACCGCGGTTTTCTGGCCAGCGCTGCAGCTGTCTGCTGGGTCTGGGTCTAGAGGATTTGGGTGGAGCACAGCTTGTATCTAGAAAAAAACAATGCAGAACTGAACATTAATAAAGATATCAAAGGATAGAAATAAAATGAAATTCACAGCAGGATTTACTCTGTACCTGCAGAGCTGGAGGAAGGCTCCTGGCTGGTGGAGGGGAGGTTGGCCTTGTCAGACGGCTGGCTTGGCTCCTCTATATCCCCCTGTGAGAGCCCTGGCTCCACTGACACCTCAGCGCTGGACCTGAAATAAACAAACACACAACATGCATAAATTCTGATCAAATTATATACTTTTGCCGTCTTAAATACATGAAAGCAAGATCACAAAAACCACAATATGCTGTTTTTCAATCAGCTATTGGTATAAACAGAAGAGAGAAGCAGAAAGGGTCACATTTCATGTCAGGCATGTTTGCTTAGTAATAATAACAGTAATAACAATAATAATAATAATGATAATAATAATGAATGCCAGCTGACAAGAGCCCCAGATATCTGAATTCTAGCAGTAGCCAAAAGAAACACATTGAGCAGGAGGAGTGAGCCTCACCTATCAGTGTCTGGCTCCAGGAAGACGTCGTCTCTCTCCTCCCCTGTGCCGGCTGCTCCTGGCACAACCAGGCCTGGTGTGGATGTGCTCACCATGGGAACAGACTGAGAGGCGTGCTCAGTGGTGTCAGACTGAGCCACCTCTGAGAAGACTGTTACTGGAAGAGGAGAACATAAAAACAAGATAAACTCACTGATTTCATTGTAGCATCTGATGGCACTCCCACATTAGCTGAATGATTATTTTCAGAAACTGTGCTGATGAAAAGGGTGGGTGTGTGAACAAATGGAACAGGTCCCATCATATCAGACTGATGGAGAGACAGGTACCTGGTGCTGCAACTTGTAACGGTGTAGTGGGAACGCTGCGCCCACCAGACTCCTCTTCGTGAGTTGCTAAAAACAAGGGGCTTTCATACATCCCAAGACCTGAAACCAGGAGAGAAAAGGCTTTAATATTTTGTGAAAAAAACCTCATCATTCCGTAGTAGCTGCAGCTGGTAGGGTGTTTAATGTGGCAGTGGGGTTACCTCCTTGTGAAGCGAGCTGTCCCAGGTCAGAGTGTGAGGATGAGGTGGTCTGGGGCATGTCATCTGAAGGACCGAACCTGAAGCGAGGCACGCCAGCTACTTGGGGAGAACTGAAACAAACAACACAGTCAGGTTGTGCTCTCGATCAACAGAATAATAACAGTTCCAGGTACTTTAGGCTCCTTCAGCCACTTTTTCTGATTCTTTGAAGAACACAGAAATATGAACTAAATCCTCTGACTCTATAAAATTCGAAAAAAGGTATATGCCCTAGATATATGATATGGTATGGTATATGATAATCTGAGTCACCTAATATCTGTCTTTTGTTGCACAGTTGAGAGCTGGTATTCTGTGGTCACTGATGTCTGTTGATCCAAACATTTCGTGGGCTGTATAAAGAATGAGTCCCATTTTCTTTGGTCCATACAATATATCACAATCTAAGAAATGGCTCCTCAAAATCCTGAAATATTCTGGTGTTCAAATGAATAAAACTGGAATGGCTTTTTGAGAAAAATGTTATGTTTCCAAGTTTGCCAACTTTGTCTCAAAAGCCTAAAAAAGAATGCAAGACAGATTGTATAATTAGTATTTAATTTTGATTTAGGAGTCCAGCTAAATCACTTGAGTGATGGTCTGAAGATTGTATTGTGAAAGACACTTTCTACTGGCTGTTTCTCTGTTGTTTGACAATGTATATTCTGTACTATAGTCCTGGTTTGTTTGGATTTATAGCCTCATTTCTTCCTGTTTGCAGGGCCCTACTATAGAAAGGTTATTCATACATTCTCAAAGATATAGAAGTTCTACATTTTAGTTATACTTCAAACTAAAAGTAACGTTAAAAGAAGGAACAAAATCATGTCATCTCTGCAGTACTTTTTCCCCACAAAATAATAAGAAATGTATTATTAGACTAAACAATTAAATCAATAATGTTAGGCACAACTGATGGTTTTGTTACTAATAAACTTGGCATTTCAAATGTTTCACTGGAGTTCTGACTCATACTTGATGTGCATGTGTGAGAGACTTACTGGATGGCCTGATCAAAACCATCAGAGCGGTGTGGCACCACCAGAGTGGGAGTGCTGGGAACCATCCTGTCGTCTTCATCGAAGAAGTGCTGCTGCTGACAGAGAGAGAGAGAGGCAGAAAGTGTTGGATGCAAATGTGTGCAGATACACAGAAACACAGGGGTTAAAGTGTGTAAATAATGAAATGACCACATAATTATGAGGTGATATTATTGCCACTTACAGCGCTGCCAGACACTCCAGGAGTGAGCTGAGGGACTCGACGAACAGGGATACGCTGTGAATGTACATGTCACACAATTAATCAAGCAATGCTTGTGATCTAGATGTGGAAATGACATTAAAAAGGTTAATACTGTGACACGTACACTTATATTTTCCTTACTAAGGACATACTACTCTTCATACCTGAACCTGAGCAGGTGGTCCCAGTTCTGATGTCTGGGCAGGGTGGATGTTCAGACGAGGGGGCAGCTGATGTGTTGGTCTACGTGGCGACTGGGGCATCCTTGTACCAGAGCTTGTGATTGGTTGTTCTGTAGAGAAGGCTTCCATTGTGCTGCCCTCGACTAGAACAACATTTGACAGGCTCAAATCAACAGATGTCCATTTGTCAGAATCCAACTAACACACCATTTAGTATATCATCTATAGCTTCTATAATTTATAGAGGTGTAAATCGCAACTTTCATCAAGATATTATATCGATTCTTTGAACAATGATATGATATTCTCTGACATCACAAAGTCTGCCACGATACGATTCCTCTCCTATTTGATAAGGGAATTGCAATTGATTTGAGATGATATCGTATACCCATCTAACACAATTGGTTACATTTAGAAACAACATGTTTAGAAAGGAGTTGTGCAGAGATGGAAACAGTGACACATACAGGCCATGGGAATTTCAAAATAAAGCTTTATCTTAACAATGTTTCACTTTGAACTGATGCTACTGGATCATTGATCACTGAACTGACACATCGATCCGGATTGATTTATTGTTATAAACCTAATAACTAAGACACTTGGAAGATTTTTAACAGCACAAATCATGTTTAAGGTCAAAAACAGATTTGAAAGCATCCACTAGATGATAAAAATGGAAGTACACATGCTTTGAGAGGAATGTGCATGTTGAAACTAACTCATGTTAAAAACCAAACCGAATTTATGGAACAAACGGAGCAACGGATGTGTGGTACACTTTGTCAGTTAAGTGTGTTGGTGTGTATCATTAGATTTTTTTCAACAATTTGAGGTAAAAATATAGAAAAAAAGCAACTGAGAACAAATGATTACTCCCCAAAAAAAACAGGACAGACCAATAATTCTAAGTGTTGCTCTAATGTAATATAGGGCCTCAAAATTACTTCAATAATTTTATTCATTTTGAAAGTGAAGCAACCTTTGTGCCTTTTTTGACCTTTATTTTGGCTACCACTTCTACAACTCTTCCCTTCAGACAGACAACAACATATTACTTCTTCTGCAGTCATCATGAAGAGTCAGATATCTAATTTCATGTGGAGAGTCTGAGGTGGATATATGCATGTGCACTGTGTAAGTGACAAAGTTTCCTGGATCTTACAGCTGGGTGTCTGGGAATCTGCTGGTCTCTGGGTGGAGTCAGACGCCCCCAGACTCTCCTCTGTCTCCGTGCCCGGGTCTGTTACATCAGCTCCCTGAGAAAAAAAACAACAAAAAGAAGTTGTGAGGAAAATGGGTGGAAGAAAAAGGAAAAACACGGGCAAAAGTTGAAACGGGGACAAATAAAAAACGATTTAAAGTGAGAGAAAAAAATCTGAAGAGGAGCAGCACAGGACAATGGGAGTTGGGTCAAATCAGAGGAATCAGGTTATGGGATGGTTTCCACACAAAATAGTTGCCAAGTATATATGCAGAACCCCACATACAGATTATGTTTAATTTCTCACTTTCTGGAACACATGGAAATTTTACATTCACATGTTGCTGGCTCAGCTTGTCTCAATTTGACTCGGCATGTGAGCTCAGTGCAGAAGGGATTTGCATTTCCTTTACAACAAACGACCCACTTGTAGCTCCGTCTTTAATGACGCATTTGTCGTTGTAGTGGTGTTAGGAGTGGATGTAAATACCCGACTAGACTAGGTAATGGAAAAAGGAAAAGGTAAAGGAAATGTTGAGTTTCACTGACAGTAATTAAACACGTGATGAAACAGGAAAATAAAGCAGATCAATGAAAGTAAAAAAACAGGGACGCAGGAGGGAAACTGAACTTAAAACCAGAGATTCAGTTAGAAGCTAGTTTGTACAAAGAGCTGAAAGCACAGAAATGGGGAGTCTTCTTCTTCGGTCTCATGCACAAACATGGCCCTCGTGATAATTACACACACTTGTTTGAAGGGGAACACGGGTCCCCATTGAATGGCCCCGGTTGCAAGACATCACCACAGCCCATCTGGGGCTCAGGGCTATTACTGAGCATCCATACACAATCTACATTGACAAGTTTAACAAAATTATGTAAAATCGCTTGTTCACACTTTTAGGGTCCTCTCTCACTGCAAGGATAAGAAAAACAACGCGTGGAAACTAATAATCATTGAATCATGAAGGCCTCATGGATACAAAAAGAAAATTATAGGTCCCATGATGTTCAGGGCCTTATAAAGTGAGCACACTGCTCTAACATGTAATTCTGATGAAGGCTTCACACAGTGACTCAGTAGATTTGTCAGCCCAATGACTACAAGTACATTTCACCCAAAACATCAACACATTACGTGATTCTGTGTCCGTTTCTGACCTGGGCTGCCGTCTGAGTCTGTTTTTTGGGAGAAACGCCAGATTTAAAATTGAAGTTTAAATTCAATCATAAGGCGAACTAAATAATTTCAGCATAATTATCTTAATCATGTGATAATTGCTGAACCCATCGGCCTTATATTTAACTTTAACTTTACCCAAGAAGCAGCTTTCATGGTTGCGAAGAATTTGCAATTTTTGAAAAGACCCATTTTACGGACTGCTCTGTGCGTTGACTGCTGACCCATTACACCTCTTGCAGCTGCTTGTGTTCAATGCATGCTTCCATTTGGTGGCCATGTTTGTGTTGGCAGATCCTTTACTGACATTTTTACTTTGATACTAACATTTAACATGGTGTTTTAGAACCTGTATATCGTCTCACATTCATTTCAGTACTCTCATGCATACATGCTCCACACACAGTCTGCCCTGCACTCCCTGTTGCTCAACCACACGACCTAGTTAGTCACTTCACCTAGTTATGGTTCCATTAAAAAAGCTACACCATTAAAACTACTGACTGATTGATCAACTTGTTACAATGCAATGTTTTGTTGGGAAACCCTGGGTCCTGTCATTCATGTGGATGCCACTTGACACTAACCACCCATCCTAACAGCCCCTCATAGCAAAGGCAGTCTCCCCAGGTCTCCAGATTCAGGGAAAGTCACTCACTTGTGGCAGAGTTGACACCCACAGTTAATTGCTTTGCAATAAACTCAGGTCACTGCTGAAGCTGGTATGGCTTTCAAACACTGCCCTCAAAAGTAATCCATTTAAAAACACTGGACAGTGGTTTCCTCACCCCACACTTCAAACAACTTTCACAGATTACAAGTGAAAGACCGTTTACTGCCCCTTTGCAGACGCTAACTCATGCCACTGAACATGTGCAACCAAGACTCGAGTAAAAAGGTAAACAACTAAAGTCAATACACAGCTTTCACACAGACAGAAAGTTACGACACACGGCTAAACAGTGACGGTTAAATGAGACTGTGGAAAAAGCGAGCGCGCAAGCTGGAAATGCTACGTTTCCATAGAAAATCCCAATGCTATGTAAATCCCTGACGTAAAGCGTGGGAAGGGGATAATGGGGCATACTGGATGTGAGCTGTGTAGGCAAGGACGAATACAAGGTCAAAGTTTTAACGTTAAGTACATTATGTGTCAAAGCTAAGCAAACCTCTGTGTCGTCTCCTTCGTAAGCCTCGTTGCCGTCCCCACTCCCCTCATTGCTGTCCTCTCCTTCCTCCCCCATCTCTCCGTCGTCTTCCTCCTCGTCCTCTTCATCTTCCTCCTCCTCTTCCTCATCTTCTTCTTCTTCTTCTTCTTCCTCATCATAGTCCTGAAGTGAGTGTTGTTCATAGTATTAGTGGCAGGAAAACCAAATGACTTTTGAAAGACACAATCTGCAACAGGTGTCATGTGTCGCTTTATTTATTGCCCTTTTAAATGCTCAACAGAAACACTCTACCTGCTCTTCTTCCTCTTCCTCCTCCTCTTCCTGGTCTTCCTCACTCTCCGTGTCTGTTACTATGACGATTACTTCCCGCTCCAGCTGGTCAGGGGTGTCACTTTGGCTCAAGGTAACTTCTTGGTCCATTGCAACAGACTGTGAGGCTGTACCCTCATCTCCTTCCTCCAGTGCAGGAAACTCCTCTGTCTGCAGGGCAAAACAATAGGCACTATAAAAAAACTGACGTTCTACTCATTCATTCTCTTTTGAAAACATCACATGCTCAATAAATGTGTGATACACACTGTATAGGTATTACCTGTAGGCAACAGGTATTTAGCACATTAATTCTGCTGTAACTACCCTGGCCTCTAACACTAAATTAACTTGTTCTTTCCCTGATTAGATTTAATAGGACTTCGTGGCAAATCTGTAAGTAATAGAGATTTCAAACAAAACAAACATTTTGCAAACAAAAAACAAACATGCAGCTGTCCATAACTCTTGTGGCATAAAGAGGATTAACTGTTTTTTGCAATGGCAGTTGAGAATCCAATGTAAAAGAAGAACTTGCAGCATATGTGGCCACTCTGAAAAGTAATAGAGAAAATAAATGAATGGAGGTGATGACCAACCTGACTTGCTTCTGCACCGTCACTGTCAGTTGGCACCACCCCCTCAGCCTCAGCGCTGTCCTCCACCAACACCTCCTCCTAAGAAGAACACACACAATCTTCATTACACCCAAAACTTAACTGTGCCAGTTTCAGATCATCAAGAATATTCAAAACAAATATAACATCTTCTTTGCAACTCCCTTCCTCACCTCAGGACCGACTCTCTGGATGATGCGCAGCTTCTTGGGTATAGGAGCCCTGGAGGCGTCCTCCTGTGTGGTTTCTGTGTCAGTGACCATGGTGGTGCTCTCTTCCTCCTCACGAGGCCTCTTGGACATGGAGGAGGTTCCTGGTGTTGCTGAAACTAGAGATGATACATATGACTTTTGCTTAGACTTCTCTCTGATACTGAGGAAAAAGAAAACAGTAAGTAATAAATAGACTGGAAACTGAAAGGGTGGCTGTCTGTATCAGCAATTATTGGTTAATATGAAGCAGCAAAAAAGCCAGACTTGTTCCCCAACTTGTATGACACAATTCCATAAATTCTTTAGAGATTAAATAAACATCTCCTATCTTAATATCATACAATTAAAAACGTTTTATAATTTTGACATGCTGTTCCATATAAATAGCTTAACTTCAGTTCTCACCAGTCCCAAACACAGAGGAGGTGGAGGATGTTGAAGGCCATTCCACCTGCGAGCTCGGTGTTGCCTCAATGACCACAGGAGGTGGCTCCTGATTGGCTGGCTCTGCATGGCTCACGCTCTGTTGCTGAGTTGGTTGGACGAATGCTGTTGCCTGTGTCTGGGTCTGCTGCACAGTCAGCATGGGGCTGGCCATCGTGGTCTGGACGTTGGGACTGGCAGAGCGCACCGAGCCGCTGGCACTGCCGTACACAGTCACATGCTCCACTGGGGGGCCATCAGTGGACTGCATGGCTGTGGAGGAGAACAGATTTAGCTTTTATTGAGCCTGTAGCTGCAATAATTTGACTAAATGCACACATTTTAGGGATTTGGTTTTCTGTATGTCTGAAGCTTTGCAGTGTCTTACCTTCTTGGGTCTCCACCTGTGTGGTGGGCATGACAGTAGCTGTGGGTGTTGGGGTGGGTACAGTAGCTGGGGTGATCATTGGCCTGATGCTTGCTCTTGGAGTGGGTTTGTTCCCTGGATTGACAGGCTGCTTGCTGGCTGTAGCCACGACAGGTGTTGGCTTAATGTTGGCAGTTGGAGGCTCAGATGTGCTGGCACTGACAGAGACAAAGATCAGGACATGAATATTGACTCTAAAATAACATGCATTCAATATAAGAGATACCTGGACAAGTCAAAGCAAGTGTTTAAAGAGCATCCAGAACTGTAGGTGAGAAATATGATCCGTTCACTTCTATAAACCAATACTGTACTGCAGTGAATTTTAAAAACAATAAGCCGTTTTAATGGTGTGTATCATACCTGCCCCTGTCTGCAGCTGGGGTGGTCTTCAGACTGATCTGCCTCTGTTCTGTGCTCCTCTGCTGCTCCTGGGTCTGAAAATCAGGACAAAAAGCAAAGTCATAATGAAGATCAACAAGACGTCAAGAGTAATGATACTTTAGTTTAATCAAAATAGCAAAAATGTCACTTGACATTCTTTTTAGACATCGGGAAGCGGCCATTCTCTGATATTTTATCAGTACAATGCCCAATTAAGAAGCATCTAGGACCAAACCCTTCATGATCTATGTCTCTTAGAACAAAACCTGTAAAATTAAAACTAAATTTTGCATTGATGAAAAAAAAATAATAATAATAATCCCGTTTTACCATACTTTTGTACAGTGAAAGCATTATTTTTAGGAAGATGTCTTGGTCAACATCTGACTGCATGCAACATGGTTCCTCAGATCTTTTAGATGCGACTATAATCATCTAGGTTTGTTTAGTTAAGTCAAACATGGGCTAAATGTTTTATCTTCCCCACTGCATTGTGTTCAACTTCAGCTGACAGCATTCAGTCAAAAACTAAAATGCCTGGCTTGTGAAAACTATAAAGCAGACTCTGACCTTGCTGGGACCTGCCTCAGGTGGCTCATCTCTCTGCTCTTGTCTCTCCTGTTGGCCTCGCAAATCTCTCAGCTCTCTCTCCTGCCGACTCAGACGGCCCTCGTATTGAGACTTGAGAGCACTCACTCGCACCTCCAGCTCCTCGCGCTGTTGCTTTAGTTCATCATTTTCCTTCTGAAGCTGGTCTTTGGAGGCTGGACATAGATTGAGGTTTCGAAATGTTAGGGCTGAGATTCAAATGTAAATAAAAAGCACAACTACAATACTGCTAGAAAAATTATAATTTTTTCACTGGACAATTTGATGTAATATGAGGGACAACCACTCACCTATAAGCTGATTGATCTTCTGCTTGGCAAAAACGATGGCCTTCCTGGTCTTCTCCTCCTTCTCAGTCATCTGCTGTCTCAGCGCATCTTCCTGAGAAACTTTATCCTGCAGATCCTGCCTGAGCCTGGTCAGCTCTGCCTGCAGCCTGGAGGTCTGTTCCTGGGCATTACGCGCCTCAGTCTCACGCTCTGTAATCACCTGTCACGGATCAAGAAGACATGATACAAATGAATATCTGTGTACAGAAACAACAAACTTATTAGTTATAGCACCGCCTATATACCACCTTTTTTATGAATATCTTTTGCAGTGAAGTAAACTGTTAAACTGTGACATGATCTTGTGAACTGATAACAGAATGCTAAGAAAAACACTACTGTAACTACAAAGGGGACATTTTGGCTGAAATTTGTGGTGTTTAACCTTGTTGATGTTCTCAAGCTGTCCTTCCAGCTCTCTGGTCTTTGCTTCAGCCTGGCTCAGAGAATCTCTGAGGCTCTGCAGCTCCTGAACTGATGCTTGACGAGCCTCCTCTTCTTGGGATGGGCCTGCTGCAGCCTCAGCAACCATCTAGGGGAAACGCAGTATAAAAGATTAATTATGCTAAAAACAGCATAACAGGGGTGGCTTTAAGTCACTAGTCAAAATATACTGAAACATACAACTGTGAACTTTTTGTTGAAAGACTAAGGCTGTAAGAATAACAGCTACTGATCTCTCACCTTGTCATGTTCCACTTTGAGTTCATCGTATTGAGTTTTGTAGCGCCGTCCAATCTTCTTGACCTGGGTGATAGTTCGCACCTTCTCCTGGAGTTCCTGGTTCTTGGTCTCAGCTTCCTTCTTCAGCGTATTTCTCTCATCAGTTACCTTACTTATATTTTCACGCAAGTTCTGCATCTGGCTTTGGAGGGATGTGGTCAGATTACTGGTCCTTGAGGAAGAGAAAAGACAAGGTTGTGAAAATATAGTGGCAGAAAAGAACCAGTCAGAATGGGGGGGAGAAAATGTCATCACATATGCTGCTCGATAAAAATTCAGTGGATAAATCATTCATAAACTCTCACCTTACAGCCTCTGCTTTAAGTCTGGAGTTTTCCTCATTGAGCTGCTGAATGCGTTTGAGGTGGGCCTCCTTCTCTAAGTGTAGACGTTTGTACTCTTCTGGATCTGAATCTTTTTGCTGGCTCACCAAATGCTAAAAGAACACGAGAAGAAGTTGTTCTTTTTATTTGTTATGTTTTATCATTTTACAACGGTAACACCCACCTACTTTTCTTCATAAGATATAAAGTAGCAAAACATCTACTTTCCCGATCACACATGTATTTTTCCCCCACAGAGTTCAATGTTTTGTAATTTTCTATCTAGTCCTTTCACAAACCTGAGTACGAGCTTTCCAGCGCTTGATCTCCTCTTCCAGTATCTTCTTCTCTGCTTGCAGCATGCCACTCTTCTCACTCAGCTCAGAGTTAGCCTGCTGCAGTGGCATGATGTCTGACTCAAGCTTTTGTAGCTGAAACACACAGAAGGTGAGCTGAAATGTCTGGATTTGAGAGTTAACCCAGGAGTACTTCTCAAAAACGTCAACAGCTTCTAATACCATGATAACGGAGTAAATCCAGAGTATATTATAGGAGCAGATATCATATGATATCACTAAAATCCCATTTTTTATTATTCTTTTTAAAAGATACCTTAGCTTGGGTTAGCTGCAGTTCTTGCTCACTCTTGTCCTTCTCCTCTCTCAGCATCTTGTTGGTCTCCATCAGGATGCTCATCGTCTCTGTCTTCTTCATCAGCTCATCATGCTGAGCCAGTGTCTTCGCTGTCACCTGAGTAAGAATATCATTAGCTTTTAATCCAGGTTTGAGTCCTATTACCCAGATTAGACTTGTATAAACAAATGTCCTCTTATTGTTATCATTGATTAAATTGCCCTTGACCTCTTGACCTGAGGAAAGCGAGCAAACTGTCCAAGAAAGGAGATTCTCAATTTTCCTTCAGTCAAGCAACTCAATTAACTGGTATAAAAAAATAAATACAAACATCCAAGTCTGCCAGCTAGCTTGTTCACTACACCTGCAATGCTACATTATGACCTTGTTGAAAAAAAAGTGTTGTCAACAACGTTATTGGTAAGAGTGGGATCAGTGTGTACAAACACATACCTGCATCCGGTCCTTTGAGGCACTCAAGCTGTCCTGCACCTCCTTCAGCTCTCGTTCCAGATGCTCCACCCTCAGACGGTAACGCAAACTCTCCCCCTGAGCAACTTCAAAACGAGACTCTGCAATCTCCTTCTCCCGACGAACAAACCTGCGATAGAGAACAATAAGGATATCAAAAATAGTGACGAACACGGAAGGACATTTTTTAAAATATATTTAAATTTACAAGTACAAGAAGGGAAGAAGATGCTTTACCTGAGAATCTCTAGGACTTGGTCTTGAGATTTGCCCTCCTCAGACAGCGAGATGCCCATTGAACTTTCACTGGCAGCACGTTGCAAATTGTCAGCCATCTTGCTGCTCATCGTCTGGATCTGCTCATGTAGGAGGGTGTTCTGCCTCTGCAACTCCTCATTGCGACTCTCCATCTTGGATGTCTCCTCCTGTGATATGAAAAGAGAAATTGCAATGGAAATGTTATTACTTTAATTTATATTAAAGATAAATGATAAACATGAACAAAGAAACTGAACGAAATAATTATAACTCCTTAAAATATGATCAAATTCAATGTCCCTGATAGAAATGTCTCATAATATGCATATTTACTGTGAAAGATGTTCCTATAATTTTGAAAACTCCATCTTATTATATCTAATCCTGTCTGGTCATCACCTATACGTGCATCATTCTCCTTAACAACTAACCTTGAGGATCTTCTCCTGCTCCTCCCAGGAGACCCTTGCCTCCAGCAGCTCAGCACTGATCCTTTGGGCTCTCTCCTCCAGCTGGTGTCTGAGCTCGACGGCCTGCAGGGCCTGAGCCTTAGCAGCCTGCAGGGCCTCTACGTCTGCAGCATGCAGCATCATCTCACGCTCATACTTATCTTGTGCTTCAGCTGCCAGCTTCGCCTGGGTAAAAACAACAAAAAAACAATTTGCTATCGTCCTGAGGTGTTAAAGTTAAAGCATGTAATCGCACTTGCCCTTTGTTTGCCATTGGAAAGCCTGATAGGAGATAATTAAATGTCATTCGATCGTTTTCATTGCCTGATCCATCTTAACATGTGGTTGGCAGTTTTACTAGATGTTTAAGCGATATAGAAACGGCTGTTTTTCACATTACCTGATGTTTCACCTTGCTTTGTGATCACCCAAAGGGATGCTGAGTGAGGAGATCTAAGCTGATTTTAAAGACCTCTGCTCCCGTTGGAATAACCTTTTATTTCTAAGATGTATAACTAGTTGTACAGAGATATTTGATGAAATCCATATTAAAAATTTCAGTGTGTAAAATGTGCACATGAGGAAATATGTTGTGGATTTTTGACGTTTTTTTCTGGAGGAACTTTCTTTTAAAAGTTACTAGAAAACAGGAAATGAAATAGTGATCGTATATGTTGATTTCAATTACATTAAGAGGCGATTGAGCCTTGAACCTGTAACATTCCCATAAAATAAGAAATGTTCATTGTAATATGTAAATTTTATACGAGCTGCTTACCTGCTCTTGGCTGTCCTTTAGAGCCTGCTGCTGGTGGTTTTCAGCTACCGCCACTTGCTGTAGCACTGACTGGTGATCTGCCTGGGCACTGCTCAGTTTTCTCCTCAGACCATTTATCTAAAATGAGGTATGATGACAAATGAAACTGAACATCAGAAACACCTCTCACAAGCTGAAATTTGTTGCAGGTGTGAACTAAATTTTAAAGGAGATTGACAGCATTTGGAATCACTATGTATAAAAATAGGTTAAAATGTGTGATGTAATATACCTGCTCCTCCAGAGAGGCCTGGGCTCTCCTCTTCTGCTCCTCTAACTCCTGCTTCTCTTTCGCCGCTTCTAGAAGCTTCTCCTCCAGCCTGCGATGCTGCTGCTCAGCCTCCTTCATACGAGCTTCAATGGATGAGCGTGCTTGCTCTGTTACCTGGATAAAAAGAAAAATAAACATTTATTACATTTCAATCATATCATTCAAAATTCCAAACAGTGTAATTATATCCCAAATGTTTTTCAAAGTTAAAAGCTAAGACATATGTAACTAATTGCCAAATATATTGTGAAACTTTCAAACAAAATTTAAAATCAGTGCTAAACAAAAGATCAAAAGGGATTCAGGTGAAAATTTTACATTTTGGCTTGTTTTAAATCAAACATTTAACTGTGCATATTTGGGAAAGTCAGATTTCTAACTAACACAAACCACATTTACTATGAGGTGAGAATTTTATTTTAAAAACCTAGTACAACAACCATTAAGTAATTGCTTAATTGGCAGGAGGCACGCTGACAACTTCTGTCAACTGAACATTATATTATGAATACCTGGTAGACAGATGCACAAGGAAACTAAATCATGCAATAAAAAGTAATGATATAATGAATTTCCACACTTTGGCACTTAATGTCAGATAATTACCACGGATGTGTAAATATGATACAGGTTTGCCTGCTTCCCACGTAATTGCTCACAGAAGTATTTATCAATTTTAATCGTTTTTGTGGTTGCGGTCAATAGCTTTGACTGAGACATGGCATGCTGACAGGCAGTTTTTGCTGGGTTTTTTTGCACCTGTTTCTCTCTGTCCAGGGACTCCTCCAGGCTCTGAGCCATGGCTCTGTACTGCTCCATGCTGGAGGTGACAGCCCTGAGGTTCTCTGCCAGCTCCTCTGCTCTGGTTTCAGCAAGCCGCAGGCGACCCTGTAGGTCCTCTCTGTCATGATCTGAACCCTGCAGGCCTAAAAACCAGGACGAAGCAGTGCCAGAGGTAAGTAATGAAATTTGACAACAGAACAATCAGTATCTGCTTATAGAGGGGAGGGAGGATGGATTGTGGATAAATGAAAACACCATTACATTGTTATGAGTCTGTGCTTAAAAACCACAAACATCTAAAGAGTGTGGCTTCAATAACTCATTGGCTTTTTTATTTGATCTGTCTCATATAAACTTTACAAAGAAGTTAGTGAGACCATAGCATCTTCGCATATATATTTTAAAAATAAAAAGTAGGTCAAGTATGAAACTGGGTCAGTCGAGAAAACAAAAGGACAGAACTTTAGGCAATTTACTTGTCTTATTAGCATCCCAAAATGCAAAGTAGCATGTAAATGGTTAGTGTTGCACACAATAATAAACACAGACAGAGACTTTACAAGATGCTTTAAATAATTTAAGTTTCAAAAACATTAACCTAGGTATTGTTTTTTTGAGGTCATGGTATTTAATGAGAACCGGGGAAAGCACGATGAGTTTAGGCCTGTGCATGCATGGAATACTAGGTGTATTGTGATGTTGTGTTACGTTCTTCTACGTTTGTGCTAACCTCTGAGAATAGGTGTAGAGGGGGAGCTGAGGGGATGACGAGCTTCGCTGCTGCCTTGCTGCAGCCTGAGGGTGTTGAGCTCCAACTCGGCAGTGTTCAGCAGCTCCTTGGTCTTCTGTTGTAAGGCCACCTGTGTCTCCAGCTGCCTCTTTGCATCCATCAATTGGATCTGTGCATGATTAAAATGATGTTGTATGATAAACAAAATATCAGATGTCTGTTCCATTTGATCTATATTCACGAGATGGATGGGACCAGGCATGGATCCTTCTTTTTTTCCCCAATAATAAAGAAGGTGTGTTTCAAGATTAAATAAGGTGGTAAATTGTTCTTCAAAGACAGGACACAGTATTGATTTATTAGTACTCGACAACAGCTTTTACTAAGGCAGATGTCATTTGGGACAAACATCCTTGAATAATGGTGGAAACAAGATAGATAAGAAAGTGTTTCTTACCTCCTGGTTTCTGCTGAGCAGGTGGCGCTGCTCTACCTCATTCTCTAGCCTCTTCTGCAGCTGGGCGATCTCACGTTCCTGCTTCTCCAACTGGCTATTTAGACGCTGACGTGTATCAGTCTCCGAACGCTCAAGAGTGGCCTAAAAGAAGGCAGCAGTTATGACTTTGTGTTTATGCGAGTTTGACACAATGTGCAAGAAATATCACACGTATGGATTACCTGAATAGTCTGGAGGTTGGTCAGAAGCAGGTTCTGGGTCTGTTGTTGGCCAAGGATTGTCTCCTTCTCCTGATTCAGCCTGGACTCCACCAGCTTCAGCATGTCTCTTTCCTTACGCAGGCTCTCAACGTGGCCCTAAGAGACAGGAAGAGATAAGACAAGAAGGCTCAGTCTTAAAGGCAAATAAAACAAACTTTGAATTAAACACCTTGAAAAGGTTGTTGTAATGAATACAAACCTCAGCCATGGCCACTTTCTCTTTGGCAGCTCTCAGATCCTCATTTAAAGTGTGAATGGTTTGCTCATGCTTCTGTGCAGCAGCAGCCATCTTCTGTTCTTTCTCTCTAAGGGAAGCAATCTCTTTCCTGTAGCTCTCAACGTTGTCCTGCAGCATCTCATACCTGATGTTTTTGGGGTTTTTTTTTAATACAGAGACATCCTTCTAAGTGAAATATGTACTCTCAAAAACAGACTATGGGATGAGTAAACTAGAAAATTCAATGAAGGTGAAGAGTTGCATAAGAATAGTGATTTTTTTTTTTTAATGCAAGCTGTTGCTGCTCATGTTTTTTACACTAACCTCTTGGAAGCAAACTCTAGCTGGGTGGATATCTTGGCATTCTGGGAGTGTAGGTCAGAAAGCTGCTCCTGGTGCTTTTCATTCTGCTCCCCCAGCGCTTTGTCACTCTCCACACGCTCCTTCTTATAAGTGGAGAATACCTCCTGCAACTGCAGATGCAACCAGACAGAATTTGTTTAATGTTAACACAGTTATAGTTATTTTCTAATCAGAGAAATACAATTTTTAACCGGTGACAAACAGATGTTATACCAGGCTTTGACCCATTCCTATGAGAGTGATGCCGAGTGTTTTCAATCACATAAACCTACATCCTTTTCAGTTGAGCTTTTCTTTTTTTAAATTTGTGCTCTTGGCACTGTTGCACTCTTAAACATAACTCAACTTAATTCACATAAATCTCTTAATAAAGACACATTGCCATCTAGTGGCAGAGGTCACAAGTGAATACATACATAAATACAGTTCTACAGACAGCCCTGCTATTGACAACTGAAGCTAAGGGAGTAGATAATTTAAACTGCTGGGATTATTACACACACACAGACACACACACACACACACACACACACACACACACACACACTAAAAATACGTTTTATATCTAGATCTGATGTATATTTGCCGTTGGCAGCTGCAGTAAAAATTGTGAAAATATCAGTTTAAATGCTGTCTGCAGTGTGCAAACACGGCACTCACCTGTCGCAAAGCTGCCTTGGCCTCCAATGCTTCAGTTGACTCTGTTGCCATGGAGACAAGTGCAGTGGGTGTTCCAGCGGCTGGAATGGATGAAGGTGAGCGTCGGGGGGTCGAGGTCAGGGAGAACTCCTCAGGTGGTGCACCTTCAGAAAAAACACACTAAGTTCAGTCAAATATGAAAAATCACAGCAATGTATCAGAGCAATTTGTGCTGCTGACCGAAACCAAACAATGCTTTGTACTATAAGTGAAGCAGCTAACTATGCAAGCACAGGATGTCATGTATTCTGTCAACAGAATGTAATCTGGTTCCTCTCATGTCTGTTACCTTGCTGTGGGAAGCTGACTCCAGTTGCCTGAGCCAGCAGCACACGGTACATGTCCCTTTGCCTGGCGATGGACTCAGTCATTTTAACCTGTTGGCTGCGTTGGTCTTTCAGGGACTCCAGCTCAGTCTGGGCTTTGTTCAAACTCTGCTCCAGTTCACCACGCCTGTAACAATTCAGACTTCTTAGCCCAACTGACAGTTTAAAGGCTTTAGTTACTATATAATAATGGATTTATGAATACAACATTGGGTTGTTTTAAAGCTTGCCATGGTTGATCTTAAGCATGTCTTTCCTCACACAAAAAAATTGTCTGAGTCAGCACACATTTTAACATACTTATTGCCAGTGGCCTCAAACTCCTCCTTCTCCTGGGCATCGCTGAGCTCTCTAAGGGCCACCAGAAGACGCTGGTTCTGCTTCTGTAGTTCTTCTACACTGCGGAAGGTCACCAGGTGTTGGCTGATGACCTCTGATGTGCTGCTGACGTCGGCTGAGCTCAACTCCTCCTCATGAACAACATGGTTTCCGCGAGCCTCTTCCAGCTCGATCAGCAGCACACGCACCTGAGAAAAAAGTCAAAGGATGGAAAATATAAAAATAAAAATGTTGAGGAATCTGGTAATGCATTTTTTACAGAGATTATCTTAACTGGAGGAAAAAAGGTGAAAACCCACCTGCTGGGCCATGTCTACCAGCTGCAGTTCACACCTCTGGTTGTCCCTCTCCATAACTGAGGAGCGCTTGTTAGCTTCATCAGCCTCCTTCTGCAGACGGTGCACCTCCTGAAGTAAACACACATTAAAAAATAAAATAAAATAAAAAATACTTATTGTAGTATTATTAAAAACATTTTTCTCTACTAAGCAGTATTTATTAATATTATCATACCCATTGCGGTCCACTGAGGAATGTATTTATCCATTCATCATACTAACCCTAAAATTTGCACTTATGCATGTAATGACCAATACAACATAAATTAATCTATGATGGAGGAAAAGCAGAAATGTAACTTAATACAATCTTGTCCTTTCTGCATTACTCACCTTAACAGCCTGCTCCAGCTTGGCAGAAAGACTAGCCACTGACTTCTGCATGCGCTCGTGTTCGTCCCTTTGCCGTTTGAGGATGGGGGCTTTTGCTTCCACTTCCTGCACAATGTCATCCAGGTACTTGTTGGCCCGTTTGTTCTCCAATCGCTCCAACTGCAGCTGCTCTTGGCTCTCCAAATATGCGGTGTACAACTGAAAATACAGATTACACTAAACAAGACAGCCCAAAAGGGAAACAACTTTGCTCTGCTAAGTTAGTTTAACACTGTTTACCAAGTAGCACAAGTAAGTCAATTACAACTAGAGAATATCGCTTAACAGCCCCATAACTGCGCATTCCAAATGAAACCGTCCTACAATGAGGTATTTCCAAATCAAAACCAAACCGAGTTTCATCTGAACTTGGTCTACCAACTACACTGCATCCTGTACTGTAGCAGTCAATTGCAGCGCATCAATATCAAACCAACCACATTTCCAAATTCTACTAGTTTCTAATTAAGTGATTTTGGTGTTTAAATCAGTTGCACATACCTCTGTCAGCTTCATGCCAGGCTTGATCTTGGATACAGCAGCCGCTGTTGGAGACATTGTTGTCATTTGCTCCTCTGTGAGCACAGATGTACCAACAGGGCCTGGACATTCAAAAGGTAGAGAAGAGATCACCTTTTAAAAGTTGTTGATTTAAGAGAAGCAAAGAATTTTCTTTACTTTAAATCCAAGAGTCACATTAAGAATGACCACAATGTAAAAAAGCGCAATGAAGGCACAAATCACTCCAACAAACCTCTGAGTTTAGAACTTGACAGCAACTCATTGGCATTGTCCAACTCTTTCTCAAGAACCTGGATCCTCTCCTTTAGCTCAGCAACACTCTTGTCTGTGGCGCCATTCATCTCCTGCACCTTCTCCTCAAGGGCCTTGTTGGCTGAGGCAGAAGAAGTACACAGGACAACCATCAGCAAATAGCAATAACTAGAAAATACATTAGCAGTTAAACCACTAAACAGTAGTGGTCATAGTGTGATAGCCTCGCACCTTCTCCAGCATCCTTAAGCAGTTTATGCAGCTCTTCCACTGCCCGACTCAGCTCCTCACTTTTTGCCTCAGAATCTGCTGCTGCTCCCTGTCACCACAACCACAGGGTTAGTGTACGTAAAATACTGGCAATGAAACTTAAATGTAACAGCAAATAATTTCTTAGTCATAGCAGATATAAAGCATTTATGTCAAACCACAGATGAAAGAAATATGCAGCATTAATTTTGTCATCAGTGACATGTTTGGAAAAGGAAAAATGTGTATCTGTGCTGCGTCACTGCAGTAAGTGTTCAACCAAAATTCTACCTGAAGGCAGATGATTGAAGTTTATGAGAGTCCTGGCTGGTACTACATTACTGTCTTCACATACATGGAAGGTGATTTTAGATGTTCAAATAAATAAAATCAAAAAGTTATAGCCCTAACCCTAAAATCTCATCAAATCACAAATGCGAGAACTTATTTGGTAAACTTGAATATTTTAAGTGATACTTTATGGACTGAAATTCATCAATGGGAGTAAATTCTTTGGTGGTAAAAAGTAAGGCATCAAATTTTTGTCATAGCCCTACCTTGTATAGATTGGAAAGTTTAATGTTGGCATTCAGCTCATTTCTGAACTTTTTCTCCATGGTGACTTGCTGTTCCTTGGCCTAGAATGAGTGAAAATCAAGTCATATTGCAGAATATATAGTACAGGAAAAAATGAAATTATTATTTCTGTGTAAATGAAGATGGATTGAAAAATTGGGATGGGCTGTGAGAAATACCACACACATACTTCTTTTAGTTTGCTGACCAACTCCTCACTCTGTCTCTGGTGGTTTTCATTTGAAGTCTTCAAACTGCTCACTTGGTCTTGGAGTCTTTTTAACTGAAATTCAATAGGAAGGAAACTTAAGTAAAGACCATAAGAGACATTGGTAATCATTCATAACTGAAGAAAGAATTTAAATTAACTCAGTACATAAAAAAGGACAGTATAGTAAAATATTGTTTAGTAAGTAAGTGATGTCCTTCAACAAAATGAAATACTGTTGTGCAATGTTTTCTATTGATCCATTCAACCATCATAGCTTTATTCCTCCATGTCATTTGACATTATAAGCAACAAGAGACATGCCTCATCTTCTTTGTTTTCAAGGTTGCACTTCAGTTCCAGGATCTCGTTTCCTTTCTGTCGGGACAGGGACAACAGCTCCTCACTCTTAGCCTTCAGCTCCTCATTCAGCCAAGATGTTTGGCCGTGCAGCAGCTCCTTCTCTTGTTCCATTCGCTTCTCCTTGTACTGTAAAGGCAAAACAAAACAACTTAACTCAGAGACTTGTTAAAAGGGAACATGCTGACTTTAGTAGGCGGTTATAGTAGTTTACAAAGTCACTCCACAGAAAAGTCTAATGTTAAGATATTTTAAAAATCACAGTAACAATGACAAGAAAGCTCACTTTAATGTTGACTTCAGCTGCTTCAAGTTCATCCAACTTCATCTGCAGGGCCATTTTAGAGGTGTTGACTTCAACCAATTTATCGTTGAGTTGTCTGAGGTCATCTAGAGGAGCAACAGAAATAACATGAGTGCCATGAGGAAGAGAGTTAGTATTTACAGACAGAAACAAAAAGAAAAAGCTTTCACAAATGTCTAAAGTCTAATTAATCTATCCATACCATTTAGATGCTCCAATTCCAAGGATCTTCTCTCCAGTGTTCGCACAAGCTCTCGCTTTTCTGTCTCCAGTTCCTCTTTGGTTTTTGTAAGCAAAGTCTAAACACATGAAAAAAAATTTACCATAGGGATTACAAACACAACTTTCAAATGGAGTGTTTCCTACAGACTATATGTGAAAATTTGGAGACAACAATATAACCATTCAGTGAGTTCAACTATAAATTTAATTAAAGTTAGTCCATTCTTGAACATGGAGTTATAGCATTTCCAATACATGTTTCACTCCATGTATGCCAATAGGAAATTCAAAGAATCACCTTATATAACCAAATACAAAACAACAAAAACAATGATGGATGCTTTCTATATGCTCTAGGAGACACTTTGTGTTGACAAATGTTTCTTAAAACTGTTGTGTGGACCGTCGTTTGTGTTGACAGAGGCTTGATAAAATCTAAAAAATGAAGCAAACAAATGTAGGCAAGTCTTAACATCTTAAATATATACAGCGATAGAACTGTACTAAAGTTAGCGGACAAGTTCATTGAGTGTAGACATCATCCATACTGCAACTATTATAGCAGCACCACTAATTACAAGCAAGTCATCACTATTAGGGTGGCTGCAACTAAGGATTTTTTTCATTATCAATTCATCTGCCAATTATTTCCTCAACTCATAATTCAATCATTTAGCCTATCAAAGATCAAAACATTTGATAAAAGCTTGTCACAATTTTCCAGTGGTGTCGTCTATTTATTTATTTTGTCCAACCCTGTCCAACATTTACCAGCATAAAGGACAAAAAACAACAGTAACATTAAAGAAGCTTGAACCAGCAAATGCTGGACTTTTTGTTTGAAAAATGACTTAAACAATGAATCGATTTTCAAAATAGCTGGCAACTAATTGTACAGTATTTTGATTGAGTTAGTGATTCATTATTAAAGCTCTGATCACTACAGTTAACATAGTCTGTGTTAATTTGTTAATACAACGTTTGTAAAACGGCAGCAAACATTAACACAGAATATAACCACACAGTAATATGACTGAAACAAATGCCTTACCTTCTCTGATGATAGCTTCTCTTGAGAGGATTCATATTCCCTGTTCTTCTCACGCACAGTTTTAAGTTCATCGTCTGAATCGGAGGGGTTTATAGAAAGTAAACAGCATGAAGTAATACAACCCAGACGAGCTGAGTCAAGCTGTAATGTTACAGTACGTTTAGTTACTCTTACCAAGCTTGGTGAACTCCTCTTTGACTTTAAGATGTTCTTGAGTCTGGGACAAAAACGCCTCCTGACATTGAGCGAGCTGCTTCACTTTTTCAAAGAAGTGTTGTTCTGTAGGAAGGTTAGCAGAAACACAAACATTAAACATTAGGACAGTTAGCTGGATACCGCTACTTCCTGCAGCTTTTTACTCTCCAATGTAAACTTGTTTATGTTAATACTCGCTGATAGCATGTAAGTTAGGTTAGCTGAAGCTAGCACTAGCAACATATCGTGGTGGATGATAGCCGGCAATTTGACCTAACGTCAGTTTAATACACACTCTGTTAGCCACTGATAAATAATGACACTCTTAACAATTTAACGTAGGGGGGTAGTAGGTTTAAAGTTAAATTATGACGTTTAACTTTGCCCCGTTAACCGACATGTGTGCGTGATGAGCAAAGCAAAACACTTTAGCACCGCTAACTATCAACATTCCAGGCTTCATCTTACCGCTGTCAACCCGAAATTGTTCCTGTTGTGCTTTCAGAGAATCGATTTCATATTGCTGATCCGAAAGAATCCTCTCCAGTTTGTTTTGAACTGTTTTTGGTAACTTAGATATCTCGGAGCTCTCCAGCTCCTGCAGCAGCAGTGCCGCCATTTTTGCGACAACAGCACTATGACGCTACGAGCAGGCGCAGACTGTGTGCGATTTGAGTATGTCAGTGACACCAGAGCATCATGGGAGTTGTATTTCTTACATTTAAACCTCAGCCAGAAAACATATTTAAGAGAAAAAACAACTGTTTTCCTACATTATGGCACGATCTTGGTCTTGCATGCCAATTCAGTATCAACAATTACTAAATCTCTAGATTGGAGAGCTACAAATCCACTTTATATTTCATATTATTTCACTCTATATAATTATATCTTCTAAATGTTGTCTAAATGTTTTCTCCTACTCAGCACATGCTAAATTGTGTCCGTTTTATACCATTATTGAATGCCTTGTTGTAATAAATAAATCAATTGATTCACAATTTTTATGGACAGAGATCCGAGGTCCTGGTTTGAACAGAGCTCAAAGGTCTGCGACTTTATAAGGGGGTTGCAGTTCACCTGCTCAGTTGGTTGTGTGTCTTTGATGAAATCAGTGTGTGGCTGTGTGTTTTATTTCCACCGCCACCTTTTAGACACCAAGGAACCAGTTTGCTACGACCCTTTTTGTGATTTGTGCAGTGCTTTGCTTCTTTCCCAACTTGCAGCCTCTATCCTTCAGGTTTTGTATTCTGGGGTAATGTAGCAAAAATAATGAGAGTGCAATGCATAGATCTACTAGTAAGCTATGAGCCTATTTATCTTAATGTAAACCTGACTCGCAGTGGGAAAGAAAGTAAGGTCAAGGGCAGATCTTTTTATATTCTGGGATGCTAACTTGTATCCTTGGTGGGCTGCAATCCAAAAGTAAACATCAATCATATTGCAATGTTTTGATGCAAAAACTGTAATAGGGTTCCCCAATCCCCTTAAGGGGGCACTATGTATTTTGGGAGAAGAAACCAAAACTTTTTTTCTTTTAACATTTACCACATTAATAAAGAAGTGGATAGATATTTATTCTTTCCATAACTGAATAAACAAGCTATTCTACGAGGAAACCAAGGTCCCCAGAACACTGTTTGAGGCTAGCAGCTAAATGAAGATCTTTTTCTCCCCCAAAACTACATAGTGCACCTGACTTCTTAAGTAAAAGGTCACTCTGCTCACCATGCTCAGATTTCTAAAGATTTAAAGATAAAAAATTTTCACAAACATCTGGCTGGAGAAATCAAACCCTATGCTAGGCCTTATTAGGTCCGAGCCACTTTAATTAATCTATGATGGAGGAAAAGCAGAAATGTAACTTAATACAATCTTGTCCTTTCTGCATTACTCACCTTAACAGCCTGCTCCAGCTTGGCAGAAAGACTGGCCACTGACTTCTGCATGCGCTCGTGTTCGTCCCTTTGCCGTTTGAGGATGGGGGATTTTGCTTCCACTTCCTGCACAATGTCATCCAGGTACTTGTTGGCCCATTTGTTCTCCAATCACTCCGACTGCAGCTGCTCTTGGCTCTCCACATATGCTGTGTACAACTGAAAATACAGATTACACCTTGTATCAAAACATGACAGCCCAAAAGGGAAACAACTTTGCTCTACTTAAGTTAGTTCAACAAAGTTTCATCCTGAGACTGTTCTTTTTAAAAATAATTCCATAGAATGGAATTCTATCTTGTGCAAACACTTGTAACTTGGTAATTTCATTTTAACATTTAAACTTTGTTGTGGATTGTATCCATTGATTTATCAGTTGTTTGTCCTCAGGGTTCACCTCTGGTGTTGATTGAATAGCCACACCATCAGTGAAAGATGGTCAGCAGATGGCGCCAACACATGCTAAAAGATATCTGTGCGTGTGTGTGCTGGTGTGAGGCACACAGTATCAGCATGTGTGCATGTGTCACTTAAGGGAGGAAGGCATCCAGCTTGGGAAGATTTTGGGGGAAACCTCTGTTGTGCACTCCTGGGAACTCCAGCGATGACCGAGCAGACCACCCTCTGACAGATTCCAGTTATATTCCAATAAGGTGCCAAACAACACAGTACAGCACAGCACAAAGTACAGCAGAAAAACAAACTTCCTGCCAACCACAACGCTTATATTGGATGATATGATTAAATCCAATTCTTATTTCCACCCTTATTTTATAAGGGGGTCCCATTACGTTCAGGATCTATTTTACAAGAGAGACCTGGCCAAGGTGGTAACTGTACAGAATCACAAATTATGGTGAAATGCTACTTATAAAAATGTTGGTGTCATTATACTGTATAGAAGCCTGATATTATCCACATGGTTAAACTGTGGACATCTCTTTAAACTTGTTGATAAAGTACAAGGTTGAGGAGAACCAGTATGTGTCCAGCTATGTGGTCATAATACGTGTCATTTTGAGCTGCAACATTTCCTGCAGCATTTGAATAAAGTCAGGATAGTGATTACACTGATGATGATAAGGATTAGAAAACATTCAGTCATGTTGGAATATTTCTGGCAATTTGTTCTCAAAGACTCAAAGCAGGGCTTACATTTCACACTTAGACACATACTACACAAAGGGAAGTTTTAAAGCTTTTTTTGAAAATTGTTTCACTAAATATCTTGAAATTCAAAGGCAAGAATTAGATATATCAAAAGTATTCTAAAAGTGATTAAGTGTTCTTCCCCTAAAATACATATCTACCAGTAAAGAGAAATCTTTAAAACATTTCCCCATAATTTGGGTAGATAAACAAAACTGAAAAAGTGATTGAACAATTTAAATGAAAACAATAAATCTTTGGCAGTTTACAGAGGTTGTTGGTTTGGAGGCTCTTAAGATTTTTACTATTAACTTTTTTCCTATGGTCACTAGGCACTATGGTCAAAGTTATACACTTAGGGACTTAATAATGTTTTTTGACGATTTTCTCACAATCACAATAGACCATGTAAACAAAATGTTGTATAAGAGAATGACTTTGGATATTCCTCAGAAGTTATTGAAGGGTGAATGTCTAATTAATCATGTTTCCTTTCATGTTTTTTCATGTACCTTTATACGACTCTTTAAATTACTTCCACAGCTTCAGTTACTGTTATCTCTTAACTGTGTGACATATGCCTGGTGGGTATTCAGACCCTGTTTGAACCAGTTTTGACAAATACTCTACCTCGCTGGTTTATTGGTTCACAATGAGACAAAAGACAGACGGCATGAACACGAGAAAAGTTAAGGCAGATGTTTGCTCCAGGCGGTACAACTATTTTCTTACTCTCGGCTGTCACGCCTGGATACCAAGATGTACAGCGACCTATACAACACTGCTGTGCAAACCTCTTAATCTGAGTCAACCATGTTGGTTGCTGTCAACACATGTCATAAGAATTAAACCTGGGAGCACTGGCCCCTACACAATGCATCTATGGTGTTTGAAGTAGTGTGATTCATTCAACACTGAACAAACGCAATGTTGACCTGTCACCTACAGTATGACACACATTCAAAAGCTCTTTGGATGTGTAATGATTTAGACATTTTCATCCATCCACCCATCCCCGCATTAGTCCATTAATCTATTTCCCATTCATCCAAACAGTTATTAAAATCATTGGAGGGTGAAGAAACACCAGAAGGTTGGACCGTGATGCGGGGGCAGAGATGGCAAAAGTAATCACATTATTTAGTAGAAATACAGACACTGAACCCTGTTCAAAGTTGAAAAACTGATTCAACTTCTTTACTCAAGTAAAAGTAAGAAAGTACAGGCTCTGAAAACTGCTCAGAGCATAAAAGTACTTGTACTTGTCAGTGAAGGACATTTCTACTGGCCCTTTCTGTGCAAAGCTACCTGAACATGAATGTTTCTATATCACATTTAATAAATGATAACTTCTCTCAAATGTATTAAAACGAAAACCACATAAGTAAAGATGTTTGAGTTAAAATGTAGGGAGTAAAAGTAAAAAATAGGTACTCAAGTGAATATCAGGTACCTGAAAAATCTACTGAAGTACAGCGATGAAGAATTTGTACCACCTTACTTCCTAGCTTTGTGTGGGGGTCATATGTACAGTTTGCTCACTCCACCTTTGTTTTAGTGATAATAGTATTCTGTGTGGATGTGTGGCATCCTTACGCTTACTCATCCCCCTCATATGAAGAGGAGCTGTTTGTTTTCACAGAATGCATCAAGACTTTTTTCCTTATCTGCTGCAAATGAGTCAAATGATAACATTTACACCATCACCTCATCATTAAAAATAATGAATCAGAAGGATCTTACAAATGTCTAAACAAGATGACATAATATACGTCCACGAGCGCAGTTTCTAGTTATGTCATCGCGCCCACTTCCACTTACCATATTTGGTCACGGGGGCCATGTGTGCCTCCACTGCCATGTCATGACATCACCGCAGAGCAATTGTTTTTTATTTGGGTGAACTAGAGCGTGGTAGCTGGGCTTTCCAAGAGTCCAAACACAAAATTCACAAAAGTTCTCCAATTAGCAGAGCAGTGTAAACAAAAAGACGGGATTACAACGTCAGAAATGGGGGTGGGATCAGGTGGTCACTGTGGGGGTAAACATTGAGGTAAACATAGGTGATGAGTCAGATCATGCGCTGGGGCTTGTTCCAAGTTCGCAGAGGTAACTGGGTAACTGTCGGAAAAAACTCCAAACACCCACAAGTTTGAACTGCGCAACAATTGTTTGTTTTTTTTTACTCCCAAATATAACCAGCTTCTTGGAAGAAGTCCAGTCATTGGGGATGAATATGTTAGAAATTGAGGCAAAACAAGCCTTATCACTTGCTAATGGTTAATTGTTTATTCTGACCTTAAAGATGAGTCATATCTAAGTGTGTCTCATCTTAACCCTTGCATGGACTCTAATAGTGACCTCTGTTCAACATGTGGCATTCAGGTCCCTGAATGCCACATATACTGTGCAAGTATGGCTGAGGCTCAGATGCATCCCTGGTTAGGGGCTCTTTTAGTTTGTCTGAACTTTGTGGACCAGTGGTGGCTCACATGCACGATAGAACAGTCCAAATAGGATGTTTTGGCTGGTTGGCTACCACTCTCACACTGTAAATACTTAAGAAAAATTATCCTAAATTAAGGAAGGTAATATTATGGCAGCAAGGAGCATTCAACATGAAAAAACAGTAATTTTCTGTAAATTCTGACTTGTAAATGCAACTTTAGAATCAGTACTTCTTTTAGTGTGGATTGTCACTGTAGAAGTTAACAAACATAGTAATGGTATTAACCTTGATTTTAACATTTCAAAGTAAGTAATTTTCAGTTAAATTGTTTTAAATTTTCATGGTAATTTACAGTAACAGTTTTATTTCATGTGATCTTACATTGGAAATGTTATGTGTAAAATCAGTGAATCCTAGTCTAGGTCTCGGTCCACAGCAACCAGTCTGGCTGACATGTTTGGGCCCTGCAGGAAAACCTCTTGTCCTCTGAAAAAAAGTCTAGTGGGAGGTATCCAAAAGGTTTTGATAAATCTCAGGCACGCTACTGTGTGAAAGTTAGGTGTTACCTGCTAGAGGGTATGCAAGCCGTGCCAGGTGCGGTACTGTGGAAACTCAGACACATGTATATCCTCAGAGAAATATGTGTTAGCGTGTCACAGTTCACTTGCTCCCCAGTTTTAAATAATTAGAAATCAAGTGCACCTTTGCAGGCAATATGTCAGAGATTATTGGAATTTACCAACATCAAACCACTCAAAGGTAGACGCCTTGGGAGTGTTTGGAGGTGTTTTCGGTATAAAGGTATAAAGCTGGCGTACAGTGCATAACCCCATGTTTTTTAATTTAACAGAGGTTACTGTCGTGAACTATCCAAATATTTGGACAAATGTTTTTATTTCAATGCTCTGACAACACTGTTTGTGAGAAAAATAATGCCAATAATTCTATTTATGTTGTAGCTGCTTGTGATGACCATAACCCTTCTTTTTTCTCTGGACCTGAGCCAGTATAAAAACACTATACCAAAGATATAGCCTTAATCCTATTGGTCTGATTATTTTAGGATACACATCATCAAATAAGACTTTTTGATCAAGCTGCTATCTGATATTATGACTGTGAGGACAAAAGTGAGGCTGCAACACTTGTTGATTCAGCTGAAGAGAAAAGAAAGCAGAAAACCAACAGTAAACAACCCTATTGCCAGAATGAACAAACCACAGATATGTTTGGATTACCCAGTTTTGTTTGCACAAATATGGCTGCAAAGAGCTGCAAATGTCCTGATGGTTGCTGGTTCAAATGGTAAGTGAACAGTGGTCTCCGACAGTGATCAATATGTAATGTGGTATTGCAGGAATGTCGATATGATATGTTTGAAACATACAAATTTAACGTATCTATGATTTGTAGAAAAGTACAATGGCAACATTTTATTCAGGCCATTGGCCCGATTGTTAAATAGCTATTGTCGGATGCGGGACTGCCAGGAGATTTAAGATATATGACTCAGCAAGTTTTTTAAAAAGACAGAGTTGAACTGGCTCTGCTGTATGTTGATAATATAGAAACCTGGAGCCAAAAATCTGCCTTTGTTGCATGACTGTTTCCTACAGTAGCAGTGGACGTGTTTGTGGTAATGTGTTTGGCAGTTTCTGCAGATAGGAGGCAACTCAATTTAATTCATGACATATCAAATTGTGGGTTAGTATTGCAAGTCTTTACTCAAAAATCCTAACCGGCTTTTATGTTGTGGTTTTGGCATGCCTGCAGCCTATTGGGGTTACATGGGAGTCAAGTGTGAGTTACAGCACCAACAGCTGAGGTTATTTAACATGTGACAGCCTGCTTCAACAGGAGGAAGGAGAGATGTCTTCTGCAGTGGTATGTAACCCTGCATGTGTGCATTTTGCAGTTTTCTTACCTTGGTGCTTCTCTGTCAATCACAGAGGTATGCTGATTTATGGATTCTTGCAGAAGCCATGGTAAAAAAAAGTAGAGATGCGATATATGTCCTTATATATTCCTAAAGTTACAGTCATCACAAAAACTCAGATTCAGTCAAAGTTTTAGACTTTTGTATAAAAGACAGTTCCTCACAAACAGAGGCATCAGGTAAGGACCCCTTTCTGGAGTCTAGATTTAGTTGTTTGTGGTTTAAAGACAGCAAAGGAATGGTGGAACATCATTCTTGGCTGAATCTCCTGTGACAATGGTGGTGATCGAGGTGGTGAGTTTTGCAACGCTCAATCTATGCGAAGGAATCTCATTTAAGATAAGAAGAGAGTATTTCTGGAAATATGCCTGTTGGCTTTTTTGCCAAGAGGTAGATGAAAAGATTGATGTTGTAGCTGTATGTTAAATATAAAGTGACAGCCTGCAGCGGGTTAGCTTAGCGTTGCACCAAGACTGGAAGCAGGGGATAATGGTTAGCCCGACTCCGTCCAAGGGTGAAAAAATCCACCCATCAAAACCTACGGAGGTGCTCTGCGTTGTGGTGGAAGCTGGTTGTCGGTTTATGTTAGTGGACTCAATTTCTAAATGAATGTTAGCTACTGTTTCTCTCTGTTGGCGTAGCACAGAGAGTCATTGAGACAAAGTACTCAAGAACGTGCATAAAGTCACATCCGTTGGACTGTCACAGAAAATCAAACTCAAATCCTTCAGAAATCCACAGTCCAGCAGCATTGAACAACTTCAACAAATCATCCACAGGCTTGTATATTCAAAAGAGAGAGATGGACAATCTGCTCACATATGGCCACTAAAAAAGTGATTAAATCAAATTGTAACATAGAGCTCCTTTAAAGCTCCCTACTCACCACTTTATATCATGTTTGCGAAGTTTCTTGACTTCCTGTTGTCGCTGTGAGTTTGCCCGGAAATCACCAGAACTTCTAGTATCATATATCAATAAAATGCAAATCAAATCGTTACTATTTTTTGTCCTTTTATTCATAGTTTCTTCTGAACAACATGCATATAAGGTTATGTGGTAAGGTTATTCATCATTTTCCAGTGCACATTTTAAAAAGGTAACGGAATCTTTATCAAAATCAGATATGACGATGACGTTATTAACCATCATGTCGTATCGAGGACTTGCCTGAATCATACCACACTAAGAAAACCCAAGACCCACACTTTCCTTTTTGACATGACTTTCTCCTGCTTTCACAATAGAAAATACAGAGACATGGATGGTGATGGTGAAATGTCAGAGGCATGTGGATGTTCTTTCCAGACACAGCTACACCTCCCACCTCACTGGCTTAAGAAGCTACAGGGGTAAGTAGCAGAAGAAATGTTTACACGTAGATGTTTCCACATCCAAAGTGCTTTGGCCTCTTGAGTCCTTGGAGTTTCTCATCTGCTTTACTCTTTAAAGTTTCTTTTTTTTATGGCAAGAAGACAGAGACCTCATGTATTCATGTTTTTAAATATTGTATCACATTAATTTATGTCACTTGTACAAACCCTGGATTTACAAATAACTTTATAACTATAACGTGTGTACAGATCAAACTAATCAAACGCTAAAAAAAGGTATTTGAATTGATACATTTTTACAACATACAGTATGTAATATTTCCTATCATTACAAAATAAAACAATGCGATTATTTAAATGTACAGTAAGCTGGTTTTGGCTTTTGTTTGTGGTACGGGTGAAAGGATTTGTGATTTATTCATTTCTAAGCGCTGTATCTCCTCACCTTACTTTAACCAATGCCCATATCTGAGAGCGCCCATATCTGAGAGCGCCCATATCTGGGACACTGATGTTTCCTCAGCCGTTGCATGTTAAATTTCTCCTTTTGACAACATTCCTCAAATACTAGTGAGCTAGTGGAGATGTAATGGTTTGTCTATTTGCCACAGCCTTGTCTTTCATAGGTCTTTATACAGCTTCCTCTCATCCTCAGCAGCTTGTTATTCTACATCATTTTCTTCTTCGTCTTCCACACCAGGCAGCTCTTTCTCTGGCAGCACGCCGTAGCTGTTGAGGAAAGCCTCCACATCAGTGGCGAAGAACTCCTCGTTTAGGTGCTGCGTGCAGGCCAGGAAGTTCCCGAGCAGCTCTCCGGCCTTGTACACCAGCAGTGTAGGCAAAACCTCATCTGAGAAGCGCTCAGCAGCACCAGACGAGACAGCATCGATCCTGCAGAACTTTACGGTGGGATACTCAGTGGCCAGGCAGTCCAGGCAGTTGTTGAGCTCCTCACAACCTTTGACTCCGATCTTGTAGATGTGGACGACCACCACTGTGCTGTAATGCTCCTTCTCGATGACTTCCAGGAAGGCCTCTCCGCTGTCCAGGTCGTGCACGCCTTCAAACTTGGGCCCGAAGCTGAGTTTATCATGCATCTCCTGCATGCACCGCTTTCGGTATTTCTTTAGACATCCCTCATCCTCCTCCTTGAGAAGTTCATACTCTTGCACACTCATCTGAAAAATGACATTAAAACATTATCATTACGATTTGCCTTTTCTAATGGTTATTAGAGTGATTCAGCCATCATTAAGGTGACAATATTTTAAAATAATTCCAAAAAACTCTCATAAGAATTCCTTTACTTGCAGGAATACTAGTGCTACACTGAAGATCCAACCCAAAACATTACAATTCATTCAAGTTATAGTAGTTTCATATTGCACAGTGCCAAAAAATCTTAATCAAAGCACAGTGTTTGCTGCCTATCAAAGAAAAACTCATTTTTGCTGTTTTCAGTGTTACCTTGCGGTTAAGGTTTGCTCTGGTGTCATCTTTCGGCCTGCCTGGGGATGACATTTGTCTCAGAAGTTCCTTTTTTGCAGGAGGCAAGTTATCCTGGTCCATACTCTCCAACTTAAACCTCCTCCAGTCATTAATGACTCCTTTTGGACCTTTGGAGAAGGCAAATAGCATTTTGTATTCAGTTAACAAAGGCTTTAGGTAAGAAGTGCCTGGAAGAAGTGATACATAAATCAATTAATTATTAGACTGTATGTGTTACCAAGTATTTGGTAATTCAGTATAAAGGTGGACAGAGGCATCCAAAAAAGAAAAAAACATTTTGGAAGGAGACACAGTTCAGCCCTGGTCCAGCAAGAATAACTGGTAAATGGTAAATGGTATTGCATTTCTACAGCTACAGACTACTTGAAGCACTTTACAACTGATGTCACATTCACCCATTCACACATACATTCATACACTATTGGCAGAGGCTGCCATGAAAGGTGCCGACCTGCTCATCTGGAGCAATTTCGGGGTTTAGTGTCAGTGTGCTCAAGGATACCTCGACATGCAGCCGTGGGAAGCGGGATTTGAATCAGTGCCCTTCTGATTACTGGACGACCCATTCTACCTCCTGAGCCACAGCCGTCCCCAAATGATCAATGATATATAGAATTTAAAGCACAGTGACTAGGCAGCTATGAATCCTTGGTAGGCATTGTATCCCATTTTAATTTGGGGATTAAAGCTTCATCCTCAACCCTCCAGGACGCACACTAATTGCACCACTGTTGCATAAGAAGAAGATTAGGGCGTCAGTTAAACTGCCAAATCTTCACAGATCTGAAGCCTGCTTTACTTTGTTTGTCCTATTGTCTGTTTACAGCCAACTGGCCCGTAATCAATCTTTTTTTTTTTTTTTACTACTTTAAAGCAATTTATATTAAAAGCAATGACTAAAATGTGTGTTTACACACATTGATTGATGAGGCACATGCACAAACCACCAGGCTGTTAAAAAGTGATGTTTGAAAGCAATGCATGGACTCACCTGTGTGGGTTGCAGTCTCATCCAAGTCAATCACTCTGTCAGCCATTTTTCTGGTTAGCTCCCTGAAAGACAAGAAAAAGACAGTCAGACCAGTAGATGCAAAGGAGGTCATTCATGAGATGTGGTCACATTATGCTTTAAAGTGGCAACAGAAAACCGTCATCCCCCCGGGGCACTGCTGCTACAAAGACAACTGGAACCAGTGAAAATGTGGATGGTTTTATTATTCAATATCTATTACATTGTGCAGTCAACATATACTTCATAATGATACGTCGAAGCACAAAACTTCTCTAAGTTGTTCATGGCCTGTAAAACTTGCTTGTTCTCAACTCTAAAGCTACAGATTTAAAATCTTTGCACTGTGACGGATCTACTGGATACCAAGTTAGTCTCATGATACTTAATTTAATTAATGCTGTCTAAGAGGATTACCCAACTGCAACAGATCTGTCTCCTGCTCACTATTGTTTTAAGATAGAGCAGATGGGCTTGGCAACTAAACGAACATGAATTCTTAAAAAACAAACAAATTGTACAGCACAAACAACGTTTGCATTTCAATTGTATAAGTTGTTTTATAACACATTTTATGACTATTTAAATATTAAAAACAGGAAAACAAAGTGAATTCTTGTAGGTTTCATATCATATTCCTTTTCTTCATGTGTGCATTTAGTGTCATTGGTCAATGGATTTTCAGTAGAAGTTATCCTGTGGTCCCTCTTCTCACACCTCTTTGTAATGTGTGTGGTGTCAGAAGATGTGTGTGACATATGCAGATCCAGT